>NW_004955403.1:45572412-45584237 GCF_000276665.1 Chinchilla lanigera | reverse complement strand
GCTGGGGCGCGCGGGTCCCCGGGGAGTGCGGCCTGGCACCTGCCGCAGCCGAGCAGCAGGGGAGCGCGCCGCCGCGCAGAGCGCCCCGGTGGCCGCCTGCGATCGGGTCTTGAAGAGGGGTCCCTCGCGCGGGACACGGTGATTCTCTCCACGCGAAGTTAGAATTCCTTCTTAACTGAGAGCGCAGGCTGAGCTGGACCGGAGCACTGATTGCTGGTCCTGCCTGACCTGCCGCGTCCGAGGTGCCCCAAATTTTAAAGACGTGATAGGGAAGAAAATGTCACCCAGCTCCCTGATCATGTTTTGTATTCGGTGCACGTTGCAACCATAATGTACTAGGAATATTGGGTTACATAAAGTGTATTGTTAACGTGAATTTCACTTATTGCTTTGTACTTTTAAAATTAGTTAGTTAGTGGGGCCTTAGGGATCCCGACAAGAGCTCCATCTCCACATCCTCCTGCTGACAAGAGGTCTCCTTAAACAATATACTGTCTGCAACAAACATTTCAACAGTAAAGACACAAAATGAAAGGGTAGAAAAGCATATTCTTGATTTACTATTTAGTAATTTTACATGAGAATATAGCCATTTGAAAGAAAATAAGGCACCTCTAAAATTTCAATTGTTTCAATTTTATAATTTTGTATACCCACTTTCATATAGTTTATGTGTTTCCTTCACTTATTTTAATGTTTTCTGCTGCATTTCTACCAATATAAAAAAATAACTCATTTGATTTTTTTCTAGGGGGAAAGTTTATATGTTGGGAGCTTAATGCTGATAATCATATGCTTCTCTCCTTTGTGAATTTGATTAAAACTCTTATTTAAAAAAAAGAAGTCAGGCTTGGTGGCACACGCCTGTAATCCCAGCACACGGGAGGCTGAGGCAGGAGGATCATTACAAGTTCAAGGCCAGCCTGGGATACAGACTGTTAATCCCAACACTCCGGAGACTGAGGCAGGAGAATGGAAAGTTCAGGCCTGGTCTGGGCAATTTAATAACTTGGTGAGATTTTGTCTTAAAATAAAAAAAGGGCTGGAGATGTAGCTTAGTGTGAAGACCCAGGGTTCCATACCAGTACCAGCACACACACACACACACACACACACACACACACACACACAATTTCTGGTCATGTACACCTGCAGTCCCAGCTACTCAGGAGGCTGATGCAGGAGAATTGTGAGTTTGAGGCCAGGCTCCGTGATTTAGTGAGACCGTGTTTCAAAATAAAAAATAAAAAGGCTGGGGATGTAGCTCAGGACTGGAGCATTTGCCCAGCATGTGAAGCTTTGGGTTCAATTTCTGGTGCCCCCAAAGTATTTCTGCTGATGACTGGCATCATACGAGAAGAGGGGAGAGCACCAACAGTCCCCCCAGGACAGGGGCGTGCAGCCCTTTTACAGAATCATAGAACCTAGGGTCTCAGCTTTCACAGCAAGTGGTGCCTCCTTCCCCAAGAGGACAGGCCCAGGAGGTCACAGCCTGCCGGGCTGGAGCTTGCGAGCCCCCCAAGTCCCCACAGCGAGGCCAGGGGCTGTGTCCTGGGCCCCAGGGAGGGCCAGGGTCTGGCTCAGCTCAGCAGGATCTGGGTCTCAGTTCCCAGGCAGCTACTTGGAAAACATGTTTTCAAACAGGGCAGCTGCAAACGAGCGCCTGGGCACGGGCACAGGGAAGTGTGAGGGCAGTGAGCCAAGTGTGTCAGACCGGGGAAGAGCCCAGCCCGCCTGGGGGGCAGGGAAGCGGCTTAGAGACTGGCCTAGAGTGCTGGGAGAGCTGAGCTAGCTCTGTACAGCCACGGTGTCACCTGGTCCGCTTCCTTCCAAATGGAGGAGGTGGGCTGGATGGATCAGATCAGCATTTTCCCTTCCCTGTGTTTCCCACAACTCCAGGAATAATAATGGAGGTGCATGAGGAATTCATGACTTTTTAAAAAATCTTTTCCAATGTTATTTTTAAAATTCTGATACTTTTATTTTATATATATATATTTTGGGGGGGCGGGGAGGATCTTTTTGAGACACGGTCTTGCTATGCAGTTCAGACTGGCCTTGAGCTCACAATGATCCTCCTGCCTCAGCCTCCCGAGTGCTGGAATTACAGGTGTGCACACCACACCCGGCTTAAAACACTAATACTTTTTTGTAAATGTTTTGAGACAGGGTCTTGCTATGTAGTCCAGGCTGGCCTTGAAGTAACCATGTGGCCCACACTGGCCTCAAATTCTCTGATTCTCCTGCCTCAGCCTCCTGAGCGCTGGGGTTACAGGCATGCACCACTATGTCTGGCTCCAGACCTTGTTATTTTTTGAGACAGGACCTTGCTAAGTGGCTCAGTCTGGCCTTGTACTTGCAATCCTCCCATCTCAGAGTCCTGAGTAGCTGGAATTACAGGTGTGCACCACCACGCTCAGCTAAAAACTCTAAGATATTCTGTGTACACAGTGTGTGCTGTGTGCCAAAAAATGTCAGGGACCACTGAGGTATTCAAGTCTGCTGCCAGGTAGCTCATTTGGAGCATGACCTTTGGACAACACATATCCTAGGAGACTGGATGAATAGTCAAGGTCACTGCAGGGTCTCCCTACATTGCCCAGGTGTTACTTGAACTTGGGATCCTCTTGCCTTACCTTCCCTTGGTGCTTACAAGGTGTATGTCACTATGCCTGGCTAATTTTTCTTTTTAGGTTTAGCTATTAAAAACGTTTGGAAGCCACTGGACTAAATGATTTCTCTTTTTCTCTTTTTTTTGGTCCTTTTTTTTGTCTTTTTGAGACAGGGTCTCACTATGCAGTTCAGGCTGGCCTTTGTAGCCCAGGCTGATCTCAAACTTCCAACGATTCTCCTGCCTCAGCCTCTGGAGGCCTGGGATCACAGGCGTGTGCCACCATGCCTGGCTGACTTCCCAGTTTTTGCATCTGTGTGATTGTGATGTGGAGGAGGCTTAAGGACTTTCTCTAAGGCTGTTTCAGGGACCAAAGCCCCACTTTGAGCACCTCTCAACTCTCAGGAACTTACCATACTTTAGGATTCAGTGCCCCGGCGGCCCCACTGCAGGTGTTTCCCAGTCAACTGCGATCACAGGCTGCCTGCAGCACCCCTTGGGACCTGGTGACCTTGACGTTTCCCCAACTGCCTGGGAGCCCCATGTGGACCGCGACCACGCTGGCTTTGGCCCCGCTGTGTTCCCAGTGTCCCCAGCTGCCCATGTGCAGCCCTTTCCTCCCTCCCACCTCTTTGCTGCGCCGGCCTGCTGCTCCTGAGAGACAGCACCACCTTCTGGGAGAGGCCTGGGTTAGAAGTCAAGGCACTCAGCCAGCGTGGAGCTACAGGCCTGTATTCCAGCAACCTGGAAACCCGAGGGAAGAGGATTGCAAGTTTGAGCCCAGCCTGGGAAATTTAGTGACTTAGGGAGACCCTGTCTCAAAATTTAAAAAAAAAAAACAAAACTCAAAGGGCTGGGGTTGTGGCTCAGCGCAAAGGCCCTGGGTTCAATCCCCAGTACCATGAAAAAAGAAGTCAGGACCCCGGGGGCTGGGGTGTAGCTCAGTGGTAGAGACAGCACTTGCTTAGAATGCATGTGGTCCTGGGTTCCATTCTTAGCATAGAAAAAAGAAAAGGAAACCAGGGAGCTTGCGCCCATTCTTCACTCATTGGCCACATGTAGCTTCAGGCTTTAGATGAAACGTCTCTCTTCCAAGATTTCCTCATTTGCTGAAAGGACTGAAATGATCTGTCCTGTTGGCCCAACAAGTTTGTTGAAAGAATAACACAATGTCACGGAACAAAATGTTATAATTTAAAATTGTTCAGCCAGGCATGGTGGCACATGCCTATAATCCTAGCACTGGTGAGGCTGAAGCAAGAGGATCGTTGCGAGTTCGAGGCCAGACTGGGCTACAAAGCGAGTTCAAGACCAACCTGAACTGCATAGTGAGACCTTGTCTGAAAAAGACCAAAAAAAAAGAAAAAAAGAAAAAAAAAAAGAAAAAGAGGGGCTGGGGATTTAGCTCAGCGGCAAAGCACCTGCCTGGCAAGCGCAAAGTCGTGAGTTCGGTTCCCGGTACCGGAGAAAAACCAAAAAAAAAAAAGAAAAAGAATTGTTCATAGTCGGGCATGATGGTGCATGCCTGTAATCCCAGCACTCTAGGAGGCTGAGGCAGGAGATCATGAGTTTGAGCCCAGCCTAGGCACCTGGTGATTTAGCAAGATCCTATTTCAAAACTTAAAAAAGGGGAGGTGAGGATGTAGTTCAGGGCAAAGGCCCTCAGTTCACACCCCAGTTCTGGGGAAAAAAAAAAGTTCAGAAGTTCAAACAGTCCTGACGGCCTGTGCCTGTAATACGAGTCATTCACAATGCAGAGGCAGAAAGATCTCAAGTTCTAGATCAGCCTGGGCAATTTAGTGAGACCCTGTTTCAAAATAATGTGAAAAGTGCTGGGGTTGGCAAAACTACAGAGGACCTTGATTCAGTCCCCAGTACTGCTAATAAATAAATACCTGAATTTGAAGCCAGGCATGGTGGCGCACATCTGTAATCTCAGAGCTAGGGAGGAGGGCTGTCATGAGTTTGAGACCAACCCAGGCTATACATCAAGACCCTGTCTCAAAAAAATCAAACGAAGGGTAATTCTTACCTACTTTCCATCCCGCCAAAGTAGCTGCAGACTCATCTAGGGGCTTGAGTCAGGCCCCAGCTCATCAGAGGCTCCCCACTTGGGCATCTCTCCCTCATCTGGTCCCCTCCTGCATACTTTGGCAGGCACCCACACAACCTGTTTCCACCAGCTCAGGCTGCTCCCTCCCCTATAGTCTTCTTTCTGGTCCTCCCAGGAAATCTGCACCCCTCCCACCCACCTAGGCCACAATCCCACCTCTATTCCCAGGGACACCTTACCAAGAACAAATGATCACCTCCTTCCTTGGCCCATGCTTTTGTTCTTTTCTGTGGTTGTTTGTGACAGGATCTCACTGTACATCCCAGGCTGCCCTCAAACTCAGGGCACTCCTGCCTCAGCCTCCCAAGTGCTGCGATTACAGGTGTGCGCCACTACCCCGAGTTCTATCCCACTCAACTCTTACTTGAATCTGCACTCCCACAGCTCCCCCTCGGCCTGATGTCATCTGTCCCTCTCCCCCCGGGCTGGTGGTTCATAAAGGACAAATAGATTGAGGGACCCAATGCAACCTTTTAATTCCAAGCAGAGTGCCCTGTCCCAGCACGATCACACACATGGTGGAAAAGGAATGCCGGGGTCTGAGCAGGAACAAAACCCAGACCTGGGCAAAAATATATATATAATTTTATACACATACATATGTGGGAAGAAAGAAAGCTGGGGTGTGATAGGCAGGGCAGGGGGTGAGGAAGCAGCGGAGGGCGGCCCCAATAAATTACATTCTGTGAGTGCAGAGTGCGGGTGTGTGGGAACCAGGGTGGGCGTCCCAAGCCCCGCCCCTGATCTACTCAAGGGAAGCTCTGGCAGGTGACAGGAGGCGTCCTAGAGGCTCTGCTCGAGGCTGGTGGCGGGCGTGGTGTGGCACAAGTGGCGCTGCCACACTATGCCAAGGCCTCTGGGGAAGCCACAGGCTACAGCAAGAGCTTCAAAGCTGGAGGGTGGCACATCAAAGACAGAGCAAGCTGGCGGGGGTGGGGGGCACCGCCCTGCTGGAGGCCCCAACTGCTCCGGCCTGGGTGTGGGGTGGAGGCTCAGGTGGGTGTGCACAGGGCCCTGGGGCTGTCCCTGCCCGGCTGCACGATGCCCAAAGGGCAGCACAGCTGGCAGACTGACTGCTCCATCCCCTTTTTATTTCTCCCCACTTTCTTCTGGGGATTTACGTATGGGGTGACAGGCAGGGAGAGGGCACATTCACTCACTCTGTGTGCTGGAGACCAGGCTGGGTTGGGCTAGGCAGTGGGGACCAGGGACAAGAGAAGGCGCCCTGGCTCACCATGGGGCAGAAAGTCCACAGCTGCCAGCCCGGCGCTGTGGACGGCTGGGCTCCCCTCTCCCTGAGGAACGGAGCCCACCCACTGCTGCCAACCTCCGCTGTGCCCAGCCCACCAGGGGAAGAGGATGCTGCGGGGTCCGGGCCCCAGCTCCAGAGCCCTGAAGCAGCGGGGAGGGGGTGTCACAGAGAAGGCGGAGCAGTCAGAAGAGGGACGCCTTCTTCTTGAGCTCGTTCCGCCTCCACAGGGCCAGCTTGCTGAACTCTTCAGGAGACATGGCAAAGACCCTGGAGAAGTCCTCCGCGGACAGATGCCTCTGTGGGGGGACACCCAGGTAGCTGAGGAGACAGAGGCTCAGCACGGCGGGGTGCTGAGTGACAATGGGTACACAGACTCCTGTCCCCCCCAAGCGCCCGCCCTAGCAGGGGAAGGGCCAATGGTCAGCCCAACACCAATCCACAGCAGGGAGGCGGGGCCTGACGGATGCAGTCCCTGCACCCGCCCAGTGCCGGCAGGGGCCCCCACTGGTGACCCCTACAGCCACCTGGTGCATCTTCCCTACACACCTCAAGCCTCATCCGGTCCACTCCCGGGGGCAGCTTGGTTCTGCCCTTGTTGGTCACCATCAGCATTTCGTAGGGATAGATCTAGGGGCAGGGAGGGCAGCTCAGGCTCAGGTCTCGTCTGCCCATGCAGCCCCTCCACTCCCTCAGGCGCTCGTCAAGTGCAAAGGCCACCAGGGCTCATGCTGTGTCGCCCTGCACCTTCCCGGCTCCGGGCCTCCATGCTGCCCCCAGCTCCGGGACGCAAGAACAGTCAGCCTGCCTGGCTTCAGCCCCGCCCCGCCCCGCTGGGTGGTCAGGTCCGCGCCCTCACCTTCTGCTCCAGCACACAGGGCAGGGAGTTCCCCCGGTCCATCCTCCCCCTCTGGCCCTCTCCGTTCTGGGGAGACCAAAGCCGCAGTGAGCCAGAGCGGGGCAGGGGACCTTCCCAGCCTTACCCTGGGCTCCTCGGGTCTTCGCCAGGCAATGCCATGGCCCCACACCACCCTTCCCCTGACACTGCCAGCTGCCGGGCCCTGGCTGCCGGCACTCCGTCCACGCCCCTCCCGGGGACACTCACCTGGAGGCCTGCGGGAGACAAGAGCCACGGTTCAGAGGCAGCGCCAAGGTCAGCGAGCTTCAAAACCCACCAGCTCGGCCACGGACCTCGCACAGACCCCTGCCCGCATCCGACACTGGCTGCGCGGGGAGTCTGCGGACGCCCCTCTCCTGGCTGCCCGACAGCACAGGCCCCGATTCTCACCTGGACTCCCGGTCTCCCTCTCGGATGGGCTGAAGTCTGTGGACTGTAGCTAGGAAGGCACACAGAGGGGTCAGTGGGAGCCAGGGACAGTCCTCATCTGTGCCCTTCACTCTGAGGGCCTCGCCGCGCTTGGGGATGCCCAAGCGCCCCCTCACTCAGCCCCCCCCAGAACCCCCTCCCCCGCAGCCTGTGACACCATACCCGGCTCAGAGTGGTCCTGCCGTAGGAAGGGAGAGAAGAAGACTTAGATGTTCCCGGGTGCAGGGCTGTAAGAAAGCGAGAGAACTCAGGCTCAGTCCCGTGGGCCTTGACAGCTGTTCTCAAGAGGGCTGCAAGGCGGAAGCTGAGGGACCACGGTGGGCGTCTGCCGGGTTCCAGCTCCCACCCACCACCTGCAGCAAGTGACACCATGCTGAGGCTGCTCTTCTTTTTTTTCGAGGCCAGGTCTCACTATGTAGTTCAGGCTGGCCTTGAACTCACTATGTAGCCAGGTGATTACCCTGCCTCAGCCTCTTGGGCTTCCTGGGTCTTTACCATGCTGGCTCATGCTGGGGCTTCTGAGCCGTTTAGAACACCTTCCCTCTTCTAATCAGTGCTAACATCCACAGCCAAAGCTGAGATGTACATCACAGTGCTCAGGCTCTGGGATATACAGATAAATCTAAAGTCTAATCAGAGGAATTGAATTATCGCAATTTTAGAAACAGTGTTAATCAAATTTTGAACTTTTGACATCAGACTACAGGAAAAGCCATCCTCAGCCTGGTCAGCTACCAAGTCCTCAAGATACTTCCTGTCTGCATGACTAGGTGCTATCCACCACTTACACGTGTCCTAAGAGGTCTCAGTTTTCAAGCACTGCAGCCTGTAATTCTGCGAAACGTATTTTCAGTAATGTGTTTCCCTAGAAAGAACTCAGTCTTTAGGATTCTTAGGTTGTACGCATCTCCAAACTCCTTTGCCTCCAGTTATTATAAAGGCCTGCGATTCTGTAGCACATTTTGTTGGTTTTTACAGTAGTAGCAACTGAACCCAGGGGTGCTCTTCCACCACTTAGTAATATCCTCAGCTCTTTTTATCTTTTATTTTGAGGCAGCATGGTACTAAGTTTCCCTCATTGGCCCAAACTTGTGATCTTCCTGCCTCAGCCTCCCAAGGAGGTGAGACTATGGGCACACACTACCATGCCTGGACAGCAGTTCTTTTGGGTAGTGTTTAGTTTAAATTTGTTTAACCTCACAATATTCAAAACTATAAGGAACTATTTTTTTAAAACAATCTAAAATCTGCTGCTTGGGGCTAGGGATATAGCTCAGTAGCATAAGTGCTTGCCTGGCAAGCCTGAGGTCATGAGCTCGATTCTCGGTACCAAAAAATAAATAAATAAATAAAATCTGCTGATTGGACAACCTCTGGGAACCTAACACTTCTTTTTATGTAAGTTTAGCATCCCAAATTTAAAAATCCAAAATTTGAAATGTTCTAAATCCAAAACTTCTTTAATTTTGCTACACAATGCTCCTAATGGTTTGGATTTCATAGCATTTTGGATTTCAGATTTTTGGGCTAGAGATGCTCAGGTGGTAAAATCTACGCAAGTATTCCAAAATCTGAGAAAAAGCCAGGCGTGATGGTGCATGCCTGTAATCCCAGCACTCAGGAGGCTGAGGCAGGAGGATTGTTGTGAGTTCGAGGCCAGGCTGGGCTACAAAGTGTGCTCAAGGCCAGCCTGAACTGCATAGCAAGACCCTGTCTCAAAAAAAAAAAAAAAAAAACCTGAGAAAAAAACAAAAACAACCTCTGAATCTGAGACATTTCCAGTCCCCAGCATTTCATGAAGGAGACTTAGCTTGTGCAGAAAATCATCACCTTTCACAATCACCATTCACTCCAGAAGCATTTCACATTCAGGCAATAAGTGTATATTTCTCCTTAACTGACTGGCAGAATGTCCATCTACAAAGCACGTATGTAGGTCCCCGCCCCCCTCCGCCCCGCCAATTACAGATATTCCTCGTTTAACTTGCTACTTTTTAATGATCACTCCAAGGCATGACCTGCCCCTTGGATTTATGACCAGTCATATTTTTGTACAGTTCTGTACAACCTATTTATAAAGCCTCAGTGTCTTTTTTTGTACAGTACACATATAACACTGTAGTTTTTGAGAGCTTGTTTGGAGGGTCTAGCAGGGAGCTCAGCTACTCGTACACCCCTGACCGAGGAAACGGTTGCATGCTCCAAGCTCCTCTATTGGGAGCTTGGAGCATGCAACACGGGAGGAACAGACACACACAGAGCAATGAGAGAGGAAGCAGACAGACGCTCACCTAGCCAGCCAGATAAGCCGAATGAATCAGCCCTGGCGAGCAATGGGGTGACAGATGCTGCAGCTGGACTGCCCTCACATCTAAGTACTGTAATCTTTGCTAATTGTACTGCACAGTACAGCACTGTAATTTTACGTTGTTATACATTATGGTACTGCATGCAAGAGTTATGCAAATAAAAGCAAATTCATCAAGTTGGAGTTTCCTTTGACCACGTCTTTGTCCTAAATATTGTAATGCACGTACTATATACAATTCCTCATCTAGTGGCCAATTTATTTAACAGTCTGGTCCCAGGAACAGAGCTTGGTCATTCAATGAGGAATACCTGTATTTCCAGAATGCTTATCTGTGTTTCAAAGTGACAACTGCCAGGCCACCCAAAGATCAGACAGGCAGGCCTGCTCATGCCTCTGAAATGCTAAGACTGTTAGATATGACAGTCACCTACACAATCACTGATCGGTGATCGCATCTGTCCAGGGCTGCCAAGTACGGCAGTGAAGTCGGTATGGGGCAATTCAACTCTACAAAGCCAATGTGCGGTCACAGAGCTCATCTCTGGCTGAATGGAAGCATCTGTGGAACCCTGGGGCTGAATCCCACAACCCTCAAACATACCCCTCCTCCTGGGCTTAACTACTGAGTTACACTTTCTAAAATGCCTTGGGGGGTTGGGGATATAGCTCAGGGGCACAGCGCCTGCCTAGCAAGTGCAAGGTTCTGAGTTTGGTTCTTGGTACCAAAAAATAAATAAATAAAATGCTTTTGGGCTGGGCCTGATGGTGCTTGCCTGTAATCTCAGCACTTGGAAGGCTGAGGCAGGAGGACTGCCATGAGTTAGTTTGAAGCCAGCCTCGGCTAGATAGTAATCAAGGCCAGCCTGGAATACATAGCAAGACCTTGTCTCAAGAAAAACAAAGTGAATAAATAAATAAAATGCCTCTGGGATGTCTCTTTACCCACCCTACCCCTGAGTCCTGGGGGATCCTGGTACACCCTAGCCACTTCATCACCTTCTAGGTTCTTCGGTTCCCAGTCCCAGTGACTTTCCCCTCAGCTCCACACCAAACAGCACCCCAGAGCATGTCAGCAAGCCCGCCATGCCCCTTGGTGGCCACAGCTCGTTCCTCTGCCGCTCCCACTGCCAATCACACGGAGCCCTGCAGTTGCTAACACGCGCCCTGCCCTGCAGCACCCTCTGGGCTCCAGGTGCACCAACACCTTTCACCAGCAACTCTGCGGTCCAGCCTGGGCCCCCCACCCCGGCACCATCCTTACTAAGCACGGACCCTGGACCAGGCCAACATTTCCCCACCTGGCCCCAGGCAGTGGAGACAGAACCCAGCCTTGTGGGTCAGCCCTGCGGCGAAGCGAAAGCCTTGTGCCTGTCTCCAGCTGTCTCCAGATGGACCTCCACCAGCTTCCGGAGCCGTGCCGCCCTCCAGCTCAGCAGAGCTGCTCCTGATGGCGTCCCAGTCCCGCCCTGCCCGGCCAGGCTCCGTGTCCCTCCCCCACTTCTCACCCACACCTCCAAGTGCAGGTCACTGCAGGAGCCGTCTAGGCACAGCCCGCTACCCTGCTGGCCATCTCCGTTCCCTCATTTGCTGTCCCCTTTTGCCACTGTGTATAAGCTAAAGCCCCCAGGCTCCAAGTCAGCCGGACTCAGCTCCCACTGCACGGTCTGAAACCGGTCTCATCTGCTTTCGTTATGGTTCCCAGTGGCCACCACCCAGCACCTGGCACAAAGCCCCAACTCCCCTTGCCCTCACCCCCCATCCAATCAGCCACTAGATTCGATCCAGGGATTCAATCTCCGAGATACCCAGCAGATCCAGTCTGTTTGTGGACCCAGGAAGGTTTTTAACCCGTCTACAGTATTATGGTCTGGATAAGGGCTGAGTGTGAACCCCAAGACTTCATGTGTTAAAATTTTACTCCTACTGTTAAGTTTAAGAAAGTGACAACTAGCTAGGCATGGTGGTGCATGCCTCGAATCCCAGTTATGTGGGAGGCTGAGGCAGGAAGATCTAAGTTCAAAGCCAACCAGAGCAACTTAGTGAGACCCTGTCTCAAAATAAAAAGAATTGGGGATGCAGCTCAGGGCTAGAGAACCCCTGGATTCAATCCTCATACCACAAAAAAGAAGGAGGTGCCGGGGATATAGCTCAGCGGCACAAGCACCTGCCTGGCAAGTGCAAGGTCCCGAGTTCAATGCCCGGTACAAAAAAAAA
>NW_004955403.1:45566148-45572312 GCF_000276665.1 Chinchilla lanigera | reverse complement strand
AAAAAAAAAAAAAAAGAGGGGGGAAGGCCACACAGACACTAACACATATACTCTCTCTCTCTCTCTCTCTTTCTCTCTCTCCCTCTCTCTCTCTCTCTCTCTCTCCCTCTCTCTCTGTCTCTTGCCATGGAGGGTGGCTATGCCACCTCAGGACTCTGCCAGCAAAACAGCCATCACTGAATGCAGGCTCTTGAACTTCCTAGGAGCTACAGAAGCCCATTCTCTCTGTTGGGTTAACCCGCCTCAAGCCCTTTGGTACAGTGATGGAAGTCCAAAGCAGACTACTGGCGAGTGGGACAGCGGCTCAGGAGACGCCATGTCCTCTCGTCTGCTTGCTTTGCAGTGAGCCCCCGCAGCCCCTTAGCCAAGAAGTGGAGCCTGTGTCCCTGCTGCTTGGTGACTTGCTCTGACCGAGGGACACTGAGGAAGAGACACAGCCCGGCCTCCCAGGCTAGGCTTTGAGAGCCTCCTGGCCCCCACTTCAGGGTCCTCAGACCCCCCTTCCCCCTCTCTGTGGCCACCGGGGCCTTGGGAAGCCCAGGATAAGCAGGGGCACGGCGTGCAGAGCCCGGCCCACCACACGCCCGCCTCCCTGTGCAGGACACTGCACTCCTAGCTAGGAGGGTCTCTGGCCCCAGCCTGTGCTCCAGGCTGTCCCTGACGTCTGCAAGTGGCCGTCCCCACTCACTCTGCCTTCCTCACTTGGTTTTTTTTTTTGTTGTGTTTTTTTTTTTCCCTGTTACGGGGAATTGAACTCATGACCTTGCGCTTGCCAGACAGGCGCTGTGCCGCCGAGCTAAATCCCCAGCTGCCTTCCTCACTCTGTCACGTCCTTCCAGACTCAGTTCAGCCTCAGGGCTGTCACTGTTCAATCTCTAGTACCAAACACAAACACAAAGACAAAAGCAAAATCCCAGGCTCCACACCACGTTTCCCCACCGAACACACGCTCCTGGGGAACAGACTCTTGGGCACTTGTGACGGCCCCGGCAGCTGTGCGTGGCAGATCCTCGGCACACATCGGCCACATGGAATGACACCACTGATCCTGCTGGAGCAGATGTTCCCTCCCGCCACTGTGGGCCAGGGCTGAGGCCCACCCTATGGGCCGGAACCTCCTAAGGGCTCTAGCAGTGCAGGGAGTCGCCCGTGTCTGGCCAGGCGACCCCAGCACTATGCAGGACACTCACAGGCATGGAAGGGCGTCCGGTCAGGCAGGGAGCGGGTTTTCCTCCGGATCGGCAATGACTTCTCCATCTCTTCTTTCAAGATCATCTTTCCCAAGTTGGAAGTAACCTGAGCAGGAGAAAGGAGAATGCGGCTGAGTCTCAGACCCCCATTCCTCATCTTCCAAAGGTGGAGAGTGAGGCACGCTGCAGGTGACATTGTCCCCTGTCCAAGGAGGGCACTTTGCTGGCCCAGAGCCTCCACTCAGAGACAGGGTGGGGTGAGGGCAGCCAGGACCTTGCTGAGCTCCTCTTTCTGCCGCTCCCTGAGCGCCTTCATCTCTTCTCCAGAGTCGTCATCCTCCTCCTCCTCCTCTTCCTCTGCCCCCTTGCGTGATGCCTTCCGCTTCCTCCACTCGGTCTCTAGGACACACAGGAATAAGAGGCCACTCAGCCTGCGCTCATGCGCCTCCTAGGTACTCAGAGGTGCTATGACTTCTTTTTTATGTGTTTTTGAGACAGGGTTTCACTATGCAGTTCAGGTTGGCCTTGAGCTCATTCTGTAGCCCAGGCTGGTCTCGAACTCGCAATGATCCTCCTGCCTCAGCCTCCTGAGTGCTGGGATCACAGGTGTGTGCCACCATGCCCAGATAACTTCTTTGTTTGTAGCTTTTTAAATTAAAAAAATATATATATTTTTAGACAAAGTCTTGTTATGTTGCTGACGTTGGCTTCAAGAGCTCTCCTGCCTTGGTCTCCCAAGTAAACTTGGACTACAGCTGTGAGCCACTGTACCGGGCACTACAAATTTAAACAATAGTAATAAATAAAATAGGAGCCAGGTATGGTGGTGCATGCCTCTACTCCCAACATTCTGGTGGCTGAGACAGAAGGATCGCTGTGAGTTCAAGGCCAGCCTGGGTGGGCTCCACAGTGAGTTCAAGGGCAGCCTGAACACATACCAAGACTCTGACCCAAAAACAATAACAAAAATAAATAAATAAAATAAAATAGGACTAGGAGCCTAGCTCAGAGATGAAGTACACGCTTAGCATGCACACGGTCCTGAGCTCAGTCTCCAGCACCGAAAATAATAACAGAATAACATTTCTGGGGGCTGGGGATTTAGCTCAGCGGCACAGTGCCTGCCCAGGTCTGAGTTCGTCCACCCAGGCCACCCAGGCCACCCAGCCGGGTCCACACAGCTGCCCTTGCCCCCGGCACCGGTGAGGTCCCGGATGTAAAGCACAGCAAGCGCAAGGTCATGAGTTCGATCCCCAGTACCAGAAAAAAACAAAACAAAACAAAACAAAACATTTGTGTGCCTTGCGGTGGGGTAAGAAACACATATATATGACTTAAATTATATATATATATTTTTTTTTTTTCTTTTTTTTTCCGGTACTAGGGATGGGACCCAGAGTGCTCTACCACTAAGCTATACCCCAGCTCTTTCTATTTTTTGAGACAGGGTCTCCTTAAACTGGCCAGGTTGGGCTTGAAATTTTGATCCTCCTGCCTCAGCCTCCCTAGCAGCGTGATTACAGATGTGCCCCTGCACTGCCCACTGTCACTTATCTTTCTTCCAGAGCTCAGATTTCAGGGCCCAAGACTCAGCAAGAGTTTGGGAAATATCTGCTGAGGGATCAAAGAAACAACTGGGAGAAGCAGGGAGGGAGAGAAGGACGGGGACAGGGACAAGTTAAGATGTGTCAGGACGTGGGCCACCTCCCCACCAGGAACAGGCTCACCATGGACTACAGACAATGCCAATAACAAGAGTCAAAGCAAAAAGGGAGAAAAGTTAAATGAATGGGAGGAAAGGCTGGAGAGGCCAAAAGCCCAAGAGGGACGGGTGGGGGTGGGGAGGAGCTGAGCTGGGGGCTTGAACAGGGCCCACAGGGAGAGGCCGGGAGGGCCCTGGCCTCCCTCTCTCCTGTCTCCAGTTTTCCTACCCACAACGGCCAGCGATGGGGGACACGGCCAGTAGTCAGTCTCGATCTTGGCTGGCTGGTTAGGGTCCGGAGGCTGAGCTGCAGGGAACTTGGACGACTCGATGATGAGGTCCTCGATCTGGTGCTTGCTCTGAGGGCTGCCCGTCGTGGACTCTGTGGATGGAGACCAAAGTTGTACACACAGCCACCCAGGCCACCCAGCCGGGTCCACGCAGCTGCCCTTGTCCCCGGCACCGGTGAGGTCCCGGATGTAAAGCACAGCAGCAAGCACAGGGCCAATGCCCAATGTGACATTTGGGGCGGGGGTGTGTGTGTCAGCAATACTGGGAATGGACCCAGGGCCTCTGCACTGAGCATTACATCATACAAATATATTTTGTTTGTCTGTTGGGCTTTTTGTGGTTTTTTTGTCTTTTTGAGACAGGGTCTCACTATGCAGTTCAGGCTGGCCCTGAGCTCACTCTGTAGCCCAGGGGGGTCTTGAACTCCAAACAATCCTCCTGCCTCATACTCCAGAGTGCTGGGATTACAGGTGTGCGCCACCACACCTGGCTTTGTTTGTTGGCTTTTTTATTTTATTTTGCTTTTTTGTCCTTTTGAGACTAGGTCTCACTAAGTTGCTAAGTTTTGCAGGCTGAGCTCAAACTTGTGATCTTTCTGCCTCAGCCTCCCAGGATGCTGGGATTACGCATGCGTGCCCTCATGTCAGACACGCTGTTATGAACAGTTATTCTTGTGGCACCAGCACAGCCCCCAGGACATGGCAGGAAGGGGCCCCTTACCTCTCTGCTTGTAGATGGGCGGCTTCTTGTAGATGTTGGAATCTGGCCGGGTGGTCTCTGAGAGAGAGAACAGGAGCAGCTGAGGACACGCTGATGCAGGAAATCCCAGGGGCACGAGGACAGACAATGTGCCCAGAGCTGAGGCAGAACTGGAGGTCCTGGCGCTCCTCAGGGAGAGGGAGGACGGTGCAGGGCCCCGGGAACACGGGGTCCAGCTGAGGCTGTGGCGAGTTCATGCCCCAAAGGAGGGGGACCAGGAGTACGAGAACAGAGCGGTCGCAGGGAAGGATGCAGCCACGCCAGCTGGGAAACCTACCAGGGTGGTGGAAGTGTGGCAGGCTGGTGCGGGGGGTCCCGGTGACTCTCGGGGCTGAGGCCTGGGAGAGGATCCCCGGGGTCCGGCTCTCTGCCCACACCTGCAGAGAAGAAGCGTGCAGCTCCCAGGTCTCCCGCGCCCCCTCCGACCCCCAGCTTCCTGGAGCGCCACCCTCTGCTGTCCTCCCCGCCCCAGCCACAGGCACTGCCTGCCCCAGAGAAGTGGCCACCGAGCGGGCAGGGACCAGCCGGAACCTGCTGGTTCTGCCGTCCTCTGGGCTCTGCAGAGCTTCGACTGGACGTGTGGTGGGGTGGGGGGATGCAGCCCCATCAGAGCAAGGCTGGGCACACTCACCTCCGGGGATGGTGGGGGGGACGTGGACTTGGGTGACAGAGAGCGCTGTGGATGGAGAGGACTGGTCAGTCACTAGCACAGAATTAAAGCCCCCTCCCTGGGGTCTGAGGCTGCCGCACCTCTCTTCTCTTAGACCCCTGCCAATCCCAGCCCGGAAAGCACTGCCCTAAGCTCTCCACTGGAAGCCAGAGTAGTGCATGACCTGGAGCTGCATGCCCGGTGCTCCAAGGGGCAACTGCGGACTAGCAACACCCTGTCCTCAGAGCCCAGCCAGGAACGGCAGTGAGCTGCCCGACATGCAGCCAAGGACAAAGCTCAGGCTCCTGGACCTGGTATTTGAGTTCTGATGCCCCAGCTCACTGCTCCGCCATAACACCACCCTTCCCCCACTCTGAGACAGGATCTCTCTATGCCTGCGGGGTGGCCTTGACCTCACTATGTAGCCAGGCCGGCTGAGAACTCCCAGCAATCCTCCTGCTTCAGCCTCCCGAGTGCTGGCATTACATGCAAGCACCACCGCACCTGACTGGCACTATCCCTCTCTGAGAGAAGACTTGTTCACACACTGACTCATCACAACGACCACCTTGTGGGATGGACAGGCAGCACTAACAGCTCTGTGTTACCGGAGAGAAACGGAGGCCTCAGCCTCCACAGGTCCCTCAGCTGGGGCGTCCGCCCTTCACCTTGTGCACATTTTGTTCTTTCCCACAGAACCCCCTCCCCCACGCTGCTGCAGTTCAGCCCCGGCCTCCCCTGCCCTCTACATCCGGGCCACACCCCAGCCGTGGGCCACCGCCCCTCCGCGTAAACACTGGATGATTGATCCACTCCATGCCGTGACTCTTGTGTCCCATGCCCTTGCTCCTGCGACCGATGCCGGCCGCCAAGAAGGACGGCGTGAGTGGATTCCATTCCCCACCCTGTGGCCTGCGTCCAAACGGACCCCTCACCTCCCGGCTTCTGGGCAGCTCCACGTGGTCCAGGAGGGAGTAGGTAAAGTGGGGCTCGTAGATCATGAGGTCCGGCCGCTCGATGTCCAGGATGGCCTTGTCCTTGGGGATGGCAGCCAGGTCCTTGTAGCCCAGCACCTGGTTGTCCATTTTGGCCTGAGGGGAAACAGCACCAATGCACCGGATGTGCCGAGGGCCTCGCCCAGGACGCTCGCCCCACCGGCCGCTTTGCTTGCAGCCAAGAATTCAGACAGCCGGTTGAGCTGTCAGGTCGCACACATGAAGGGCTCCGTTATTTTAAAGACTGAGACGTCACCTTAAAATAAATGACAGTCTCTTTGCGTCGCACTTTGTGAGCAACCAGAGCAGACCTTGAGGGGGGCCGGGGAGCCTCCTCCGGATCTCTGGGTTCTCTCCGCCTGCCTGCGCCGGCAGGACAGCCGTGGGGTGCACGGGGGGGGCTCTGAGTGACCTGGGCACCCACCCCCCTCCTCCCAGCCTGAGGGTGCTGCTGGCCGCCACAGGTACTCACCACGATGCTGGAGGGAGAGCCAGGCACACTGGAGTCTCGGGAGGAGCTGACGCTCCCGGGGGAGGTAAGAGGGTGCTGGGGAGAGCAGAAGGCGGCCGAGTGGGCG
>NW_004955403.1:45563717-45565564 GCF_000276665.1 Chinchilla lanigera | reverse complement strand
CTCCCTCCCCGCGGGAGGGCATCCGCGCTCGGGGCGCTCGGGGCCACGCCGCTGGGTGTGCGGCCGCAGGGCGCTGGCTGGAGCTGGCCACGCCCTTGCCCTTTGCAGGCACGTGGCGACTCGGTGACGCACCGCGGGGCCCAGGCCTCGGTGCGGCTTCCCACGGCTCCGAACGCGCTCAAGCTCCCGCACTGGGCACCGAGGTGGATGCCGGGGAGCACCCTGCACCCGCGTGCTCTGCACCCGGGGATTTGGGCCCCGCCTACGGAGGCGGATTGTGACCCCAGCCCTGGACCCCTTACCCACGCCCTGAAGGCCTGGCTGGGTCCCGTGTGGCGGTGGCAGTGGCCTGCCCCTCCACAGGCCCAGAGTGACAGAGCTGCAGAAGCCGGAGCCCGCGGTGACGGCACGGGCTGCCCTGCAGCCGGAGCGCTCGGGCTCGGGCAGTGGCTGCTACTCGAACTTTGCGACCTTGGGCAAGTTGCCGCCCCTCTGTGTGCCTCCTTTCTAACATGGGTGGTAGTGACAGCCCCTGTGCCGCGGGGTCGCTCAGCGGATGAGATGAGCCGGACCTGGTGAAGTGCGTGCCCCGGATACGCTGTGTGGAGCGTGAGCGGTTAGCAGCCTCCAGTAGGATGCGCTCGGGGGCTTTTCTTGGCCATTCCTAACGGCCACGAAAGACCGAGCCCCAAACCGGTGCCCGCTCCTTTCCATTCGGTCACCGAACCTGCCCGCCTACGCAAGCAGCCTCCCCCGCCTTCTGCTCTGGCCCGCACACCCACAGCGCTGCCCACCTCTCTGCCTCTTGGCCGCTCACCCTTCAGGTCCATCGAAAGCCCCGCCCCTGCTGCTGTGTCCCCACCACCAACCTAGGCCTTTAGGAGAGCCATGGCAGCTAAGCACTGGGTTTGTGCTGCCTGGCATGCAGCGTGTTTCTTCCTAACCTGCCCACAGCGGGGTTCTGGAGTAGCCAGAGCTGGCATCGTTTGGATCTTGTCCTACCTAGGTACTTTGATAAACACTAAGGAGTACTCTCCTTTCATCCTCACAGCCACCCATTTCACAGATGAGGAAACTGAGGCCCAGAGAGGTTAAAAACTAGCCGGGTATGGTGGTACATGCCTGTAATCCCAGCATTTGGGAGGCTGAGGCAGGAGGATCATGGAGAGCTCAAGGCCATCCTGAATTGCACTTGAGACCCTGTCTCCAAAAAAACAAAACGACAAACATGTCTACCAGCGTCAAGGAGCTGGAAGTGTCTTCTGAATGCATGCGGCAGCGTGCCTACCCATGCTGCGTTCCTGTGGGGGAACGTGGAACCTGCCAGATTTCTCAGGTGTCTTGGGGATTCTGGTGCCAAGGCCGTAGGAAAAAGACACTGGCCATGGACACAAGTGGCATTTGGTGCTCAGGGAGAGACTGCTGCATGCGTGAGTGCAGGTGGGGACACGAGACACTGGGCCTGCCTGGGGGAACACTGAACATGGCTGACTGCCGGGGTGAGATGTACTGGGGAGCTTGTATCCACTGTAGGGTTAGATCGTATTCTGTGGGCAGTGGGGACTTGCAGGAGGCTTACAAATATTGTAATTTTTTTTTTTTGAGACAGGATCTTGCTACGTGGCCCAGGCTAGTCTTGAGCTTGGGCTGAGGTGATCCTCCTGTTTCACCTCCTGAGTATCAGGGACTACCACCATGCCCAGCCCTTAAAACTGGGGTGGGGGAGAGGCTGGGGATTTAGCTCAGCGGCAAAGCGCCTGCCTGGCAAGCGCAAGGTCGTGAGTTCGGTTCCTGGTACCGGAGAAAAACGAAACAAAACAAAACAAAACAAAAAAAAAAACTGGGGT
>NW_004955403.1:45533695-45563047 GCF_000276665.1 Chinchilla lanigera | reverse complement strand
TTGTCGATCCTCCTGCCTCAGCCTCCCAAGTGCTGGAATTATAAGCATGTGTCACCACTTAACAATGTTTTAAGCAGAGAAATAACACAGGTCATTGCGGGAAATGAATGTGGCTGCTGCCTGGGAGCTGGAGTGGACAGGCAGAGGTGTCCCCAGCAAGACCAGCCAGGAGCTGCAACATTCAGGCAGGGCGCTGGGAATGGTGGGGTGGGAGATGGGCAGAGGGGAGAAATCCTGCAGCAGCCAGCTCCCGGGCAGAGCTGGGGAAAGGATGAGTCCAGCGCTGAGAGGCTGAGGCTTTGGTAGTGGCACATGGGCGTGTCTGGGATGGAGACACAGAGAGGTGCCCTGGTGACGTGGCAGCCATGTGCCCGGAGGGCAGAGGTGGTGTGAACACCTGACTGCTGGGGAGAAAGAAGGTCATGAACAGCATCCTGGGAAACAGTGAGGCCTGGCAGAAACAGCTAGTGACAGCATGATCAGAAGCTGAGAAGGCTGAAGCAGGAGGATCTCGAGGCCAGGCTGAACTACACAGTGACTCTGTCCAAAAAAAGTAAAAATCTAGGAAACCAGGGGACCTCCTCTTCGATACCAAGTGTACCTCGTGTGCTCCATCCTCGGCAAAGGGCCTGATACACAGTAAGTGCAGAAAAGCTGAGAGAGGACATGAGGGGAGGGGGCACAGCAGCCAGGGGCCAGCGCGTGGACAAGGTGAGGAGAGGTATGGAAAGAGGTGCTATCCAGCATGGGCACGGAGCACGCCTGCAAGCCCAGCTGCTCAGGAGGCTGAGGGAACACGTCTCAACATAAAAACTTACACAGGGCCTGGGGCTAGCGTGCAGGAGGCCCTGGGTTTGCTCCCCAGCACCACAGGGAAAAACAAAATCAGGCCTGTATGGGGTATAGTGGTCCATGCCTGTAACAACAGCACTGGGGAGGCTGAAACAGGATTACCGTGAGTTCAAGGCCAGCCTGGGCTACATATCGAGACCCTGTCCTAAAAATAATAATAATAACAATAATAATAATAATAATAATAATAATAATAATGATCAGGCAGGGCTGGGGATATAGCTCAGTTGCATAAGTGCCTGTCTGGCAAGCGCCAAGGTCATGAGTTCGATCCCTGGTACCGCAAAAAGAAAAAAAAAAAAAAAAATGATGATCAGGCTGTAATCCCAGCAGTCTGGGGGAATTGAAAGTTTGAGCCCAGCCCAGGCAATTAAGCAGCTTAGTGAGAACTAGCCTTAAAATATAGATAGATAGGCAGATAGACAGACAGATAATATGCTGGGGATGTAGCGCAGTGCAAAGGCCCTGGGTTCAGCACCCAGCACTGTGGGCAAAAAGAAAATAATGTCCTCCACAGGCTGAAGGCAACCAAGCCTCTGACAGCCTCTAGGCTGGAGCTGAGACTGGCAGGGCTGGTTACCCATTTGGAAGGGCTTGTCACCCCCAAGAAGTGTGACAAAAGGACCAAGGGAACAAGGAAGGGGACGTTAGAGGAGGCAGGACTAACTGCAAGCTTTATTTGTTTATTTCTTTGGGGTTTTTTGGTACCGGGAATCGCACTCAGGACCTTGTGCTTGCCAGGCAGGCACTGTGCCGCTGAGCTATATTCCCAGGCCCTGTTTATTTGTTTTTTGAGACAGAGTCTCACTATGTAGCTCAGGCTAGCCTTGAATTCACTGTGTAGCCCAGGTTGACCTGAAACTCATAGCGATCCTACCACCTCAGCCTCCTGAGTGGTGGTATTACAGGCGTGCGCCACCAAGCCTGGCTTCTGACTGCAGGTATTTAAGGAGGCCAAGGGGACAGGTTTACAGGTAACAAAGACGGCACAGGGACAGGAAGGGTTCAAGGCAGCAGGCTGAGGGGCCGGATGGAGCAAGGTGCTGGCAGGGGAAAGGGACAGAACTGGCCTTGGAGGGAAGCGGTGCTGCCAGAAGGAAGCAGAGAGGGCAAGACGCTGGGCAGCGACAGTATTAATACAGGATGTCAGGGAGCCGAGCCTTCTGCTTCCTAGGGGAGGGCCAGAGGAGGTCACACGCAGCTGTGCCTGCCGAGCGGCCCGGGCAGGGAAGAGGGACGAGGGAGGGATCGCAGGTGCTGCAGAGCACAGAGTGACAGCAGACTGCCCAGGACAGGAGGGGGCGTGTCCAAGGCCACTGAGTCCTGAGCTGGTCAACCCGATACTGTGTGGAATTCAAGACCATTAACCAGGGATCACCCCACACAAAACTGTGGTATGAGTCCCAAGCTCCCGCTTCCCAGTACGGGGACTGAACCCAGGGAATGCTGAGCTATATTCCCAGCCTTTTCTTATTTTGAGACAGGATCTTGCCAAGTTACCCTTCACTCTTGGGATCCTCCTGCCTCAGCCTCCCCGAGTAGCTGAGCTGCTGGGATTACAGGTGTATGCCACCATCCCAAACAGGTACCGAATTTGCATTTTAATTTGGGACGAGGCTTAAGAAATAAGAGTGCTTACTGGTGAAAGTCTTGGCTGTCGGAATGCCGGCGGGGAAAATGTTTGGGAACGGAAAGAGAAAGTTGTCTTGGCCTCTCCTAGCATGTAGCTCCCTCCCCTAAAGTAATTTCCCACTATGCCTCCCACAGGCTCCACCTCATGACCCTTGCCTAGGTCTGCTGACTCTGACCTGGGGGACAGAGAGGAAAGGGCAGGCTGCAGCAGGAAGAGAGGGAGGAATGGCAGGAGGCCAGCCCAGGTGGCGGAAGGGGCTTCTCAGCCTCCAGATCCTCGGCGGCCCCACCCTCCCCCAGCTGTGTCCTCCTCCCCGTTGTGTCCTGCCTTATCTGAGCCAGCAGCCCAGCCCCACCTCACACCACCCACCCTGCCATCTCCATGGCAACAGAGCCTCCAGCTCCCGGGGTGTGGGTGATAAGACCCGCCCACGGGGACCTCCAAGTTTGTGTCCACCCATCCCCAGGGCTGGTGTTACAGGGGCGGAGTCCAGACCACGGCTCTCAGGGATTTGCAGACACGAAGGCCACCAGGCAGAGCTGCTCTCTGGACTTCTCTGGTCTAGCCTTTGCTCCCAGCCTAAGCCAGCCACTTACTATCTGTTTGGGGCCAGTGCTGGAGCTGGGACTTGCTTTTCTTAGTTTTTGGAGACGGTCTTGCTATGTAGTTCAGGCTGGCCTTGAACTCACTGCATAGCCCAGTCTTGTCTTGAACTTGCAGCGATCCTCTTGCCTCAGCCTCCCCAGTGCTAGGATTCCAGGCATGCGCCACCACACTGGGCTGCGCGCGGGACTTTCCCATGTCCTGGCTGAACTTCACACTGACCAGCACTTTGCTCACTTAGGGACAAGTTCATGTGAGGTGGAGAGGTGAACTCACCAAAGGCCACCCAAGCTGGCTGCCCTGCCCAGGCCCCGCTCAGGCCCAGGCCAAGGAATGCTTTTCAAGCAGACCCCCAGGATCCTACTTCAGTCTGAGCTCAGGACTTGGGGTCCTGCTCACCAAGCTCCTGTGCAGAGCAGGAGCTGGGAGTGAGAGCCCTGGAAAGCATGGGAGGTAGGAAGTGCGTCCAGCTGTGCCAGCTGTGCCAGCTGTGCCAGCTGTGCGAGGAGTCTGCCGGGCGGGAACTCTGCCCTCCCCCCGAACCCCCCTCCCCCTGCCACTGCGTTCAACACGACAGCCTGTGTTTCCTTCTAATCTTCCTGCTTCCCTTCCCTTTTTCTTTTCTTTCTTCATCTTTTCTGGCTCCCTCTTCCCTTTCCCTCTCTGTCTTCCCCTCCCAGCCCCACCTCCGCAGTTGCTGTGGCAACAACTCAAAGCCAGAAATAAAGGCAGGATCCGGCAAGGCCCCCATTCCCAAAACAGCATCCCAGGGCGGGGAGAGGAGGGTGGGTGGAGCAGACCAGGGCAGGGGCCGGCGGTGGCTGCCCGAGTCCTCGGCTCCCCGGCACATCCTTCCCTAAGCCAGGTCTGAACACTGGGCTTTCCTCAGGCTGGCAAAGCCCAGCTATTCCTCTCCTCTCATTTTCTTCCTCTCTTCCAGGGAGATTTTTTACCCTTATCCTGTCTGCTGGGACTAAAGTCCTTCTAAGGCCAACTCTACACCTTCTCAGTCCAAACAGGACCCGGCAGTGGCACTGTCTCCTGACCCAGAGGTCATCTACCCTCCTTTCAGAAGAAGGCTCTCTCTGCCTGTGTTCGCAGATCCACTCTCCGCATCCTCCCCTGGAGCGGTCCCCACCCACTAGGTCCTGGGCCCCTCCCGCTTGCTTGGTCTCAGCGTGCTGTGGTCCCCTCTACTGAGGGCTGCCCTGTGGCCCCGTGTCCAGACTGGACAAGCAGAGCTGCCCTTGCTCCGCTGCCCTCACACACAAGCTCTGAAAGGAGGGCTGTGCAGACACCCAGTCCCCCGTGGACAACGGGGCCCAGGTGCTGATGGCTGCAGCGCCAGGGCTCTGCACACAGGTGCGGGGCACGCCGGCGAACACCGGCGCCACCGGAAACCGCACGCGGGGCGCACGCGGAGGGCCCTGCCTGCCAGATCACACCCCCACTCTCCCAGCGGGGCCCCCACATGGTGACACACGCGCTGAGGACACCCACTCGCACCCACCCACCGATCCTCCCCTTGGCAGTCATCTTTTACGATCCCAGCCTCCAGAGCCACGTGCGATGCCATCCCTGACCTGCGCAGCAGTACAGCGACATTCAAGGAGCCCCTGCCCCATCCCCTGGGGGCTTCCCCATAGGCCTCCCGTCCCCACTGCTCCCGGCCTTACTTCTAGACCAGCTCCCGGTCCCTTGACTCTCACAACCTGGCAACCAGTGCCCGGGGGGAGGGAGACCCAGGTGTGCCTGTCCAGAAAAGGGATCCGGCCTGCCAGGCCCCAGGAGGGCACAGCCCGGAGGGGAGCCCAGGGCCTGGAGGGCCCGTTTGTCTGCCCAGCATGAGCCTCTGCAAGGGCACGGCGGCCAGCACTGCAGCCAGGCCGGCCTGCAGCCACACCCTTTCTTCCCCTGTCCCCACCCCAGCCTGGTCAGCCACAGCTAGGAGGGGGTGGGAGCAGGCTCCAGGCCAGCTACACCAGGCCCCTCAGGGGACTGCTCCTAGCCTCAGGGCATCTGGCCTGGTTGCAGGGAGGCTCCAGGATCCATCACTTGGGGTTCTGGCCCATGAAGTACGTGGGCCGGGCAGTCGCCAGGGAAGAGGGTGCTGACCTCATGTGCTGCGATATCCCAGCCCCTCTCCTCCAAATCAGGAGGCTGAGCACAGACACAGCTGTCCCAGGTCCATTCTGGAGCTGACCCCTCCCTGGGACATCCCTGCCACCATCCATCCACACCCTGGCTTCCAGGCAGGGGTTGCAGCCCAAAGCGCCCCGGTGGGGCAGAGGCGGGGACCCTGCCACCTACCTCTTCCCGGCCCGTGTAGCCCGGGGGCTCGGAGGCCCCAGAGGCTCGGGCTCTGGTTTCCTGGCTGCCGAGTTTTCACAGGAGCCTAGGTAAGAGGCGTCGCTTCCAGGAAACCGGCCGTGCTTTCCCGAAGCGCAAATAACAGGAAGAAAGCCGGCTTGGGGTGGGTGGGGTGGGAGCTGGCGGAGGAGGGGAGCTGGTCTCCGCGGAGCGGTCTGATCTCCCCTCTGGGCCCCCACCCCGCCTTGCCCCCACCCTGCTGCTCCACAAGCCGCACGCTTGGGTCCCCGCCGCCTGGGTCCCTGCGAGGCTGGTGGGTGGGCCGGGCCGGTGCCCCCACACCCTCCTGTGCCCTCCCACCTCCCGCTGATAGTGGCAGCCGACGGGGCGTGTGTGTTTGGATCTGCTGCTGCCTTCCACCTCGGCTGCCGTTCAATCCATCTCAAACAAGAGGAGCATTAACCGGCATCATGACGAAGCAGAATCGGCCGCGCTGTCCTTTTGAAAACCCTTTCCCACCTCCGAGCTCTGCAGTATTCACGCGCACACACGTGCTCACACTCACACACAGCCACTGAAGCCTCCTCATCCACTGCCGGGGTTCAAGTTGCTGGGGGGGGCAGTTACTGATCACCCAGGGGGACAACGTGTTACTCTCCAGGCTCCTGCACCTCCCGCCCCATTCATGGCTCCCCAATGTCTGGCAGTGGCTGCGGAGGCCCCGCGGTCCCACCTTTTGGGGTGGGGGTGCAAACAGAGGTACCAGAATTGGTCATTAGCCCTCTTGAGGGAGGAACAGCCGGGAGAACACAAGACACCAAGTCCCCAGCCCCGAGGCTCAGGCTGGCCCTTAGGTAAGCTGACTCTCCCGGGAATAGCAATGGGGTGCCACAGAGGAAAAATGAAGGACCCATTTCCCCCCAGGGCAGCTTTAGGAATGGGGAGTCTCCTGCCAGGTGGTCTCACACAGAATTTACAGCCTCCTGTGCCTTCCGTGTCCGGCAACACCTCAACCACCCTCGGCCTCTGTCACTGGCCTTGGGGTGACCCTGGGAAGGAGGAGGTGACAGCCTAGCGGTGGCCCTGATCCTCGCCGGCCAGCCCGACTTCCTGTCCACCTCCACCCGCAGACTTGCCTACCTAGGCAGCCCTGCCGTTGCCCTGGTAACCGCTGCCCACAGCCGGTCAGCTGATGGTATCAGCGGCCATTGGGCAAACCTAGAATCTGGGGAGGGGGTGCTGCAGTACCCGAACACAAAGCCCCAGGGGCGGGCCTTGCAGGGGACAGGTGAGGGTGTGCCCACGGGTGGGGACGGGAGGGGAGGGCTCTCTGGGTTAGTGGGAGGCAGAGAGGACTGTGACCTGAAGAGTGACTCCTGACAGAAGGGAGCAAGGACGAAGGCAGGTAGCTGAGTGGCTGAGAAGAGGGAGAAAGGATCCAGCTTAGCTGCTGGCTAGGGTGGGGGAGGAGCCCAGGGAGGGCACAGAGAAAACCCAGGGCGAGGGGAGGGACATCGGTCCCCAAAACCACGGAGCAAAAAGCCGGCGGTGAGGTGGAAGGGGGTTCACCTTTCCTGTGCAGCGGGGCCGCTGCCTCGGAGGAGGAGCTGCCTGGCCTTCCCCACAGCCAGCCCCGGCCTCAGCCCAGCCCCTCGTCCAGTTCCTTCAACCCCACCCTCCTCCTGGAAACGGTCTGAGAGGAGAGAGGCGAGGCCAGCCCTGCTCTGATCCAAGCCATCTCCCTCCGTCCCTCCAGAGCACGGGGATTTGCCACCTTGGCCCTTTAGGGTTCCTGGTGTTCCCCCCCCTTGGGTTCCTGCCCCAGCTCTTGCCAGACCCCACCCCAGGAGACCTGTCCTCTGGCCCCCGAGGTCTCTCCCAGGAGACCTGTCCTCTGGCACAAAGGTCCCCGGAGGCAGGGCTGGGATGAGCAGATGCCGGGAAGGAAAGCTGTGGACAGGGCCCTGGAACAAGGTGGGTCTGGGGCCCCAGAGCGGGGAGCCTCCTACGAACGGCTCGGCCTGAGGTGTAGGACAGAGTGGGGGGAGTCAGGGAAAGGAGGGCTGGGAGGAGGGGAGTGGAGGGGAGGGTTCTCGGTACCTTCAAGGGCCTGGGGCGTGGGGCAGGAGCGCAGCAGCCTCTGCGGTGACATCCACCTCCATCTCTAGGCGCATCTCCTCTCCGCCTCCCGTTGCCAAGACAACACGCCGGCAGCCTAGGCCTGGCTCAGGGCGGGCGTGGGGAGCGGGAGGAAGCTGGGGCTCCTCTGGGATGGAGGGAGGGGGCCTCCGGAGCCCCTCAGTGCTGGGCTGGGGCTCCCACTGTGCCCCACCAAGTGTCCCCTCCCCCAGACCTCTTTAGGACCCGGGACTGGCTCCAGGGTGGCCTCGGGATAAGCCTAATTGAGGGTCAGACAGCCGGCTGGTCTTGAAGGGGGACACAGAACACTGGAGGCTGCCCCATCCCAGGACGGCCAGTGTGCAGTTTAGGAAGGGTGACAAGGCCAGGGAGCAGGGGAGCAATGACCCTGGCTGGGATGGCACACAGCAGTGGCAGGATCCCCTACCCCTGACCTGGGCACCTCCTCCTCATTCCAGACCCTCCTTCCTTCCCCTCCACGTACAGAAAAGCCTGAGCGTTGGAAAGCTCTCTCCTAACCCCCACGACTTCCGCCCCACTGTCTCCAGGTCCCACGCTGCGTTCCTTGGGATGTCCCTCCACCGGGCCAGCTGCTGTGGGCAGGAAAAGTCTCAGGCCCAGACAGCTCGGACCCAGGGGGACTGCAGGGTTAGGGCTCCCTCTATCGACCTGAGGGGAGCAGCTGGCAAGGTCACTCCTGGCTGGGAGGGACCCTGGTTTGTGTGTGCCTGTGCCACCCTCTGGCTCACTGTCTGCTCCTCTTTGTCCTGGCCACATGGAGATGGCCCATGCCTCCCACTTCCTCCACTGGGCAAGGCCCCAGGCTCCCTAGCTCAGCTGAAGTAGATGAGAGGGCAAATCTCTCAGAGGCAGGCAGCCCTGACCCCAGGGGCCTGTTACTGCAGCCTCCTCAACAAGCTGGCATCCGGGACTTGTGTTTTGTTGTTGTTGTTTGTTTTTGGTTTTTTTTCTGGTACCGGGAATCGAACTCACGACCTTGTGCTTGCCAGGCAGGCACTGTGCCGCTGAGTTAAATCCCCAGCCCCTTTTGTTTTTTGTTTTTGTTTTTTGTTTTTTTTTGGTAAACTCAAAGCCTTTGTTTTGTTTTTGTTTGTTTGTTGGTTGGTACCGGGAACTGAACTCAGGACCTTGCACTTGCCAGGCAGGCGCTTATGCCACTGAGCTATATCCCCAGTCCATCTGGGACTTGTGGATGGGCACTCTTGTGCACAGAAGGGTGCTGGGGCTCCTGCCCCTCTTGGGCAAGTCGGGGTCCCAGGCCCCTGCTTCCTGGCTCCTGTCCCCAGTGAGGTCAGTGGTCCAGAGGTCCTAAGTGGACCCTGGCCCTGCCACCTGCCCTCTCCCCAGGCCTCTCTGTGCAAGCTGTCTCGCTCCAGTGCCTCCTGGCCCTGCCCCACGGACCGACAGCCTGCTGTGGAGGGGAGCACCATGCGCCCCCTGCACCCCACACTGTCTAAATATTAACTCTGTGAGAGCTGAGCCAGGGCACCCGGACACCAGGGAGGAGGGAGAGATGACGAAGGTCCGCCAGAGGAGGAAAAGGAGGAGCAAGGGTCCAAAGTGACCCTTTCTCATTAGACTGGAAGGCATGCCCCCTTCCTTCTGGGCACTGGACTCAGCCCCCAGGACCCTGGAGCAGCCACCCCCACCGGAATGCACCTGCCACTCCTAAGAGCCCTTCACTGCCCTCTCCTGGCTGTAGCACCAAGACCAAACGTCGTAATTTTTCTTTTGTTTTGTTTTGTTGTTTGAAACAGGGTCTCGCTGGCCTTGAACTCACCAGGCTGGTGCTACACTTGCGGTGACCCTCCTGCCTCGGCCTCCTGAATGCTGGGATCACAAGCTCTTGCCACTGCACCTGACTCCAAACTTCATAATTTGACCCAGCCATTTCCCACCACTTCTGTGCAAACTCTCACCTCCAGTGGAACACATGGAGCCATACAAAACCTGGCCTTTCCAGAATCTTCCCAGGCACCTGCCTCTGCTGCCTCTCTGACCCCCGCAATCACTGGGCCCGGCAGGGGAGCAGAGAAGCCTGCACTTGAGGGGCTAAAGGGAGAATGTAGAGCACAGAGAATGAAGAGGAGAACGTAGAGTGCAGTGCTCACTGGCGGTGCCCATGTTCTAGGGTGAGCCCTTAGGTGACGTACAAGAACCATCTTCCTGTCCTAGATGTGCAGTCCATGCTGCCTGGGACAGCTCCGGAGCTCAGTGCAGTCTGGCTCCTGATTTCCAATACTTCTTGCCTCTTCCACTCTTGGGATGTACCAAAGGCCGCCTTACTATCTTAAGTGGAAGAGAGAGTCCACCTTGGTGCCCATATCTGTAATCCCCACCACTTGGGAGGCTGAGGCAGGAGGATCGCAGGTTCCAGACCAGCCTACACAATTTAGTGAGACACTGTCTCAAACTGGAAAGGGCTGGGGATGTAGTTCAGTGCTAGAGTGCTTGCCCTGGATTCAATCCCCACTACCACCCAGAAGAGAGACAGAGATCCAAAAGTCCCATGAAAGAGGTGTCTTTTTATGGATTCATCCCTGCAATTAAATTTCAAGTGCTTTGAGAGCTCCATTTGCCCATTTTTTAATTAACTGAAGGGTTACTATCATGCTTGAACACTAGGAAAGAAATCTTTATTTGCTTTTTTGAGACAGGGTCCTGCTCTATATTCCAGGCTGGCCTTGAACTCACAGTGATCTCCTGCCTCAGCCTCTCAAGTGCTGGGCTTACAGGCGTGGGCTACCACACCCGGCCAGAAACAAATATTTAAAAAAAAAATTTAAGCCAGGCATGGCGGCACATATAATCCCAGCACTCGGGAGGCTGTGGCAGGAGGATCACTAAGAGTTCAAGTCCAGCCTGAACTGCAAAGTGAGACCCCTGTCTCAAAAAAAATTTTTTTAGGGGCTGTGAATTTAGCTCAGCGGCAAAAGCACCTGCCTGGCAAGCGCAAGGTCATGAGTTCAATTCCTGGTACTGGAAGAAAAAAAAAAAAAATTTAAAAAAAATTTTTTTTTTAGCGTTAACTGCTTATGATACCATTCTACATAACTGAATGGATTCTCATCTTCCTTACGCCTTGAGGGCTGGGCAGTGTCTTCTTTCTGGCACTAAAGTTGGATTATTCCCTTGTGCACCTGTGCCATGGGGCAGGTAAAGACTGATTATTTCTACATCAGAGACCCATGCCATCCAGCAGAACCATATGCCAGAGGTACATAGAGTCTGGACAGCTGTGACGTGTTGGGAGGGAGGGTCAGTGAATGGCTGGCAGGGCCAGGGGGGCCACAGCAGCAGAGATGGGTGAAAGCCAGAAGCCTAGAGACAGAGTGAGGCTGTGTCAAACAGGCTGGCTGGGGGTGGTGGGATGCAGGGCAGCGAAACATCAAGAGCAGCGACACTACAGAGGAGTAGTGGGTGCTGGGGGCAGGGGACCCATGCTAGGCGTTTGCTCGGTGGAGTAGTACTTGGCCACAGGGAGCCCAGCGAAGCCAGCTGTGCACCGTCCGGAAGGAAATAGGGATGAAGTGAAGCACGTGGAAACTACTTAGGAAGCCAGGTCAGTAGTTCTGACAGATCCCAGGGTGCGTGCAGTGGGAGCCATCAGAGACTAGGAGGGAAGGAGTGGGAACACTGGGTGATGGTGGAAGTGTGAAGAATTCTCAGGGCTTTGCTTCTGCAGGAGGAGCCAGGGGAGGTGGCCTACTGCAGGCGGAGGGAGACAGCAGCTCAAGGCGAGCTTGGGCACCTGCAATCCCAGCACTGCGAGGATAAGGCAGGAGGGTCCAAAGTTCCAGCCCAGCTTAGCGACTTAGCAAGACCCTGTCTCAAAATAAAAAATTAAAAAAGGGCTAAGATTGCAGCTCAGTGCGAAGGCCCTGGATTCCATCCCCAGGACCACAAAAAAGGGGAACGGCCCTCCATGAAGTCACACGCTATGGGGCCCAGGACAGGACTGAGGACTGGGGCAAGGCTTCTGGACTGAGATGCCACTGGCCACAGGGACCTGTGGGGCAGGGCTGGATGATGTGACTGTAGAACAGCTTACACGGCCTAAGAAATGAATGGACAGACGTCCCTGCTCTGGACCCCAGGGCCTCATCTAGCCATTTGGAGGACCAGACAGAGAAGGAAGAGATGAATCTGTGGGCTACTCTTAGACAGAAGAGTCTAGGTGACCCTAAACAGCCCAGGGTTTGAGGCGTGTCTCCGCCTTGTCACTTCCTCCTCTTGATGGGTTCTATTTGCCCCCAAAAGCAACAATCAGCCATTAACAATCAGCCCCTTGGAGCCACCTCAGCTCACACCGGCTGAGAACCCCAGGCCCAGGAAGTAACCTGGGTCTCGGAAGTCAGGTGTGGTCCAAGTCCATAAGGAAGCCCCTCCCCCAACACTACCTCCCTCCACACTTGTTACTAGAGATCTATTTCTCTGGCTTCTTTCCTCTGGCATCTTCAATGTCATCCAGGTTTGGAAGGAGTGAGCTGGGCAGACTCGCCCAGGACATGAAAGGGCAGGGAACCTGGCACTACGATGTGCAGGAGGAGAAGGTACTGGGCCCAGGCAGGGACCCAAGGCCGGGGCAGGCGTCAGCCACCCAGGCTCGGGTGTGGCACAAGAGAAGGCGCCCCTGAGATGCACAGGCCTCCAAAGCTGCCCTCCCTCGCCCTTCCCTGTCCTCCATATCTGCCTGCCAGGTCTCACCTCAAAAAGCAAGAATGGGAACAGTGAGGGCTTTCTGGAACCAGCCCCCAGAGGCCTGTCGGTGCTGGGGAGGTCAAAGAGAGGGAAGGAGGGGCCGGAGAAAGGCCCAGAAGAAAGCCGAGGCAAGACAAAGGCCCCGTCCACCTTTGAAGCCGTCTCTAACCCGAACGAGGGAGGGGGGTGGGGGTGGGCCGAGGCCCAGCCGGGGGAGGCCGTCCAGTCTTAAAGAATGTCTCAAATTCCTGCGGAAATCAGAGGGATTGTAAGACACCCCTCCAGCAACACACCTCCTTCCCAGCCTCCTCCCTCAACCCCCCAAAGTCCAGTCCTGCACACCTGGGGGGACCCAAGCCTTTGTGCTCAAGTAATTGCTGGGTGTTGCCCCAGTTTTAAAGTCCCATTGAACTCACCAGTTATCAGCTGTGGCTCTGGACCACCCGCCCCCCACACACCCCAGAAAACTACCCCCAACATGTCCTGCGGTCTTCCCCAGGATTAAGGCTCTTTGTGATGGGGGGAGAGGAAAAAGCAACCCGTAAAAAGCAATTCTGACCGGCTAGAGGCAGGATGACCTGCAGCCTTGGGGGAGGCCCCCAGGCCTCTTGGCCGCTGCGGTCCCCACTTTCTAAAGGGCCCAGGGCTGGGGTCACCCTCCGCTTGGACCGCCGCTGCCCACCCCCTTTTGGCCCCAGTCAGCCCCTCCACAACTTCCCCTTATTTTTAGGCCATTCTTGGAAGGGGTGGGAGAAAGGGTTGACTTTCATTTTTCTTCTCTCTCCAAAATTCGCCTCTCCTCTGCAGTGTTTCTCACGAGGCGGAGGGAGGAGAGGGGAAACTGAGTCTGGGTAGTGGCGTCATCAGCAGGAGAGGGCCGTGTGTGTGTGTGTGTGTGTGTGTGTGTGTGTGTGTGTGTGTGTTTGGGGGGGTGGTCCCGGTTAGGAAGGGCCTCTCGGTGAAAGATGAAAAGCCGAGGCACAGGGGAAGGAGGCGGACTTTATGGCCGGGAGTCCCAGCCCCCGGGCGCACCTGGAGCCCTGGCAAAGCCCACCGGAGACGCGCGGCGGGGGCGCCCTCCCCCCTCCCTGCGCGACAATCCCCCGGCCACCGCTGCCTCTAATTGAGCTCTGCCTTCGGGTGTGGCCCCCGCCCCCGCCCCCAGCGGGGACCTGGAGAACAAGAGGACGCATTCTCGGCCCCATTACCCCTTCCGCTCGCCCCGGCCTCCTCCCCCTCCCGGCCCTCCTCACCGGAAAAAAGCAATCCAGCTCCCCACTAGCAGGCTCCGGGCGCCTGCGGGCCGTCGGGCCTTGCTCCTGCAGCCCCGCGGGCCCTGCGCCCGCCTCAGGCCGGGGATCGGGTCCCTTGCGCCCCAACAGGTGGCAGGGACGCGCCTGGCGGGTGAGGACGCGGCGCCCGCGGAGGGAGGGGCCTGGGCCCGCCCTGGGCCGCCGCCACCTGCTGCCCTGCTCGGACGCCCGGGCCGCGGTCCTTGCACCTGGGGACCTGGCGGGCCTAGGGCCCTCCGCCGCCCACAGTCTGAGCGCAGCGCATCCCAGCGCCTCTTGCACCCGCAATCTTGTTTTCTATTTGGGTGTCCGTCGCCCACCTAGCTTCATATAACCCCGTTTGCAGGCAAATGGTTTATTTGGGGGTTGGGGGTGCAGGCCTGGGTTGTGGAATGTGGAGAATGGCCAGCCCTTTTTATTTTTTTTTTAAACAAAACCAAAAGTCCCTTCCTAGTATGTATTTGGCCTGGAGTAGTTCGGGGGCTGGGGACAGGCGGAGGGAGATTTGAGGACAGCCACCTGCAGACAGTGAGGGCAAGGCCTCGAATCTGCTGACTGGTCCACCTCTAGGCCAGCCAGCCCTGGGAGGGAGGCTGGCATTTGAGATCAGGGCGGGCCTGGCTCTTGGCCCCTGACTGGCAGGAAAGGGCCTATTTCAGTGTGTGGTGGCAGCCCGGGGTGCGGCAGTCCTGTCCCTTACCAGCTGGGGCTCTGATGCTTCCTGTCCTCGGGGTCCTTGCTGGGGTGCTCTGGCCCCTCTCCCTCCACCCCAGCCCAGTCTTTGGATCAGGAAGGGAAAAGCTGGGAAGGCAGCTGGCCCGGCCTCCCCGCTAGCCACTACGTGAGAGGCTGGGGCCCCCGAGTGCGCTTGGTCCTGCGCGTGGGGGCCGAGCCCACAAACTCGAACTGCTTCTGCCTCTCCGCGTGGTTGGGGAAGGGCAGCTGGCCCTGGTAGAGGCGCTTGATGAAGTGGGCCTCGCGCTGGTTCTGGCGGCTGCGGGAGGCCTGCCGGGGCCGGCCCTGCCTTGTGAAGGCCATGAACCAGCCCTCGTGACGGGCGTTCTGGAAGGCTGTGTAGTTGTTCTCCAGCACAATCTCAGTGAACACGCAGTCCTTGCTCTTCCCGCTGGGCTGTGGGGGAAGGGAGGAGAGGAGGGGTGTTTGTCCTCCTGTCTGTGCTCTCTGACTTTGGGCCTATTTTGTAGCACCCAGCACAGGCCAGTGGAGCCAGTGAGCTCAAGGAGCTGCCTGGGGACAGGGATGTCCTTGTAAACAAGGCAGCAGTGGAAAAAGCCAAGTTTGACAAGCTTACATACAGCCTTGTCATTTGGCAGCTGAGTCACTTGAGTAAGCTATTTGACCACTGAGCCTCAGTTTCCTGAATGTAGGTAATGCAAGGGTCAGTGCCCAGCCGGGGGCACCTGGTATATACAAGCGTCAGGCGGGGGTCCACAGCAGGTGCTTTGGAGTGCATCTTGCCAGCTGGAGCCCATGGACTGCCCTAAACTCGGGCTGGGGCTTCTGTGTGTGCATTGTACATACAGTCGAGAGTGAACCCCGGGCCTCATGCATGCTAGCTACAGTCTCAGCTTTTTTTTATGTTTTATTTTAAGACAGTGTCTGCTAAGTTGCCCAGGCTGGACTGGAACTTTCAATCCTCCCGCCTCTACCTGGCTAGGATTACAGGCATGCATCGGTATGCCAGGATCTTATCCATCTGTGCCAGCTTTCAACCTTGTTAGTCCTTAGCCCTCTTCAACAGGGGCTGCAGCATAGGATTCTTACAGATTGCTGCATGTTTAAATGGAGAAAATGATTAACCGGAGGGCAGAAAAAGAGGGTAAGAAGTCCCAGCCCTGTGGAAGCCCCTACTCCTCCTCAGATGGGCTGGGCTCAGCTCACCTTGGTATGTCGAGGCCCTGTCTGGCCCCACCCCTGTAGGACAGAGCCCTTCGCCTGCTGCCCTGTGGCCACCTGGGCCTTGGCCTCACCTTCCCAATGAGCTTGCCCTTCTTGTTCATACAGATGTACTTCTCGCTCTCAGCGCCCTTGATGCGTACCCGGCTGCCGAACGTGTCCGTCTCCACTATGAGCTTGGCTGTGATGGAAAGGGAAAAGGACCTCTGTCCGTTTGGGGTGCAGCCGGGGAACCCCCAGCCAGTCTGACCTCCAGGCTCAGGCCAGAGGAGTGGGAGGTGTTAGGCTCCCAGCCCACAGGCCCTTGGGCACCCTTCTCCCTTGCTCTCACTGCCTGGGGATCTGGGTTTGGTCCAGAGTAGCCAGGGGCAGGGCCAGGTCTCACCAAACTTGTTGCCGTCCTCAGCGGTGGCAGAGATGCGACGCCCGGTGACCTGCACGTGCTTGCCACTGGTCCGGCTGTAGAGCTGGTACTCGCGGATCTGCCGCCTGCTCAGCTGGTCAGTCATGGCGCCCTGGTCCCTCACGTACTGGTTAAAATTAGGAGACGGGTGATTCTCCCCCTTTGCGGTTACCAAGGGAAAAATAGTGTCAATTTGCTTTGGGCGACACCATGGCTGGTCCATTGGGGGAGAGGGGTGGAGGTGAGTGCAGTGAGCACAGGCCATGTATCCTTTGGAGCAGAAGGTGCAAGGGGAAGGTGGCATCCGGTCAGACCCCTCCTGGTTCTGTGTGTGCTTTGGGGATGCAATAAGACCTAGAATAATAACTCAGGGGGCTGGAGAGGATCTTCAGGGTTGTAGTGTCCCATCCCTGTGCTCTATGGAGCTTGCCAGGAACAGAAGTCCTTTCCCTTCCTCCGGGGTCCTGGGAGCCTCTGTTAGCTAGGAAAACAGATCCCTCCCTGATCCTCTCCCTGGCCCTGAAAGACCTCAGCCCCAGCTCACGTGCCCACAGCAGATGGCCTGCCAGGCGCTTTGAGCTAGGGTCACTGGAGGACATTCTGGGGTGTTTTAGGCCCTTATCCTCAGGTTCTGTAAGCCCTTGTAAGGATTTCTTTACAGTCCTGCCTGCCTCGTGCCTGGGGTGCCCGGGCCTCAGAAAAGCAGGTCTCCCTCCCGGGCCCCGCCCTCCTCTGCGGCCTCCTCCGTTAGGAGGGAGGTGGAGGCGGCAGTGGGAGGTGCTGTCAGCCAGGCCCAAAGGCTGCTGAGCCTCAGAGCCACCTGCTGGCCCGTGCCGCGCTGTCACAGGGGCGCTGGCCAGTTGGGGATGTTGCCTCGCGCTGGGCCTCTTGTTTCCCACCGTTTCTACCCTGTAGGGTGCCAGGACGGGCATGGTTTTCACTGGGCCGAGCAGGGGGAGAAACGGGCTCCTTCCACCCTGTCTCCCACAAAGTGCCCACCTCCTGCAAGGTACCCGCCGCAAGGTGTCCGCCGAGATGATGGTTCCCAGCTGTCAGCAATGGCTTCCGCTCTAGCTCAGAAATGGGTTTCATTTATGTTTCTCTCTCTAGTTGGCTCCTGCTGGCTTGTGTGGGGACAGCCTGTCCCCAGTCCTTAATGCCATCTTTATCCCAGGCTCCATCCCAACCATCTGGACAGAGCGAGACCCAGCCAGGGAATCTCTTAAAGGCCGCTCCATCCTCAGGGAGGGCCAGGCAAAGGAGGCGGGAAGTTTCACCTGCCCCTGTCTCCGCCCAGTCCCAGCGCCAGTCCCCAAAGCCCTCCCGTTGTGCTCCCGGACCCCCGGAGGACAGCAGTGCCTTTGGGACCCACCGTGCACCCCACCCTGGGAAAGTCTGAGGCGAGCATTTGGGGCAGAGGACCTGCTGGGCTGGCCCTTGACGGCCTCCCTGCCAGGGGTGGGGACCTGCCTGTCCCGGCTGAAGCCTCCTGGCCCAGGTTCAGGCCCTCCACCCCTCTTGGCGGGCAGCTCCCTCCTGGCAGTCTGCTCCAGGTCAGGGGCAGAAAGAGCCCCCCCCGAAACCCCCTCCTTTCCTTGTCCCCCTTCAAGCCTTTCACAAAAGCAGCCCACGCCCCCCCACAGCCCACAGCCCACAAGTCCCTCTCCCCGAGGGACCTTGCCTATGCCTTTCATGTTCCCACCGCGGGGGAGACCTCCCCTTCCACCAGCGCAGACAGCTGCTTGTCAGAGGGCCCCTCAAGCATGGCTGCGGTTCAGCCTGTGGGCCCCCCCGCCCCGCCCAGGGAGTGAGGGGGCACTTCAGGGGGGGACGGACAGCCTTGCCACCTTCCCCAAGTCCTGAATGGGGCCTCAGCCAGGCCATAAACGCCCCAGCCAGCCGCACCATTGTGCTAATTCCCCTTCCAGAACAGGTTGGGCCCACCCCCAGCCCCCTCCCAGCCAGGCTGGGGGCTTTCTTCTTGCTCTCCCTGGATGTGTGAAGCAAAAGGGCTGGAACGGGGCTAGAGCAAAAGGGGGAAGGAAAAGGGGGGGTTGTCTCTCTCTCCCACCCCCCCACTGCTTCAAAGGCAACTCTTTCCCTCTCCCAGAGAAAAGGCATTTACCTTAAAAAAAAGTCCCCACTGGATAGGAAGAGATGCAGGCCTCTGGCCTGGGAAAGCCAGGCATCTCTCCCCGGAGCGGTTCTGGACCAGTGCATTTTAATAGCTGCACTTTTACTGAGTATCACAAAAAAGGACGGAGCCTCCTCACACGGGGGGCTGAGGCTTGGGGGTGGGAGGTGTGCATGAGGGGGGAGTGTGCAGAAGCAAACCCTGAATCGGTCCCAAACAGACCTCTTTGGTCTTGACCTCATTGCCCTATAGGGAAGGAGTCACCTCACCCCACCTGGGCATCCGACTGTGCCCCCTTGCTGCCCATGCAGGTGGTGATCGGACCACACAAATGGCTTTGGATCTGAACCTGTCTTTTCAGGTACTCCCAGGCACCAGCCTCACCTGGCTGTCACCTCCACCCACTTCCTGCTGCTCCAAGTCTGGAAGGTCCCACACACTGCCGGCAGGAGCCCAGAGCCCAGGAGAGCAGGAGCAGCAGGACCCGGGGCAGCGGGGAGGGTGGTCAGACGGGGGCCTGCCTGCCTTAGCCCCTCTCCTTCCAGCCCCAGAAAGGCAACCTGCAAACCTCAGCACCTCCTGGGCCCAGGGGTGCGTCCCCCTGTCTGCCCTCCCAGGCAAAGATGGGGAAGGTCTGGGCAGGGGGCGCCTACCTGCGTCTGACAGCAGAGAATCAACAGCTGCAGGCACCTGTTTGGGGAGAGGAAGCAGGCCGGGTGTGGGCGCCCAAGGCCAGCCCAGGGGCACACCCAGCCCCCCCCCCCACCTGCCATCCACCCCATGGGAGTCCCAGGGAGGAGGCAGGGCTGCCCGGGACCAGATCTGTGGGACCAGACCTGTGGCCGAGCTCCCTGAGAGGCGGGACACTTACACCGTGAGGTTGGGCAGCAGGCGGGCGGCTCCCATCGCTGGAGAGACTTCTTGGGGTGGTTGCGCCCCTGCCCCCAAATTCAGGAGCAGATGTGGGCAGGCCCCGAGGGTAGAGTCCCAGAGGAGCCAAGGTCTCTCTCTCCAAGCCACAGGTTTTCAGGGGGGAGAGGAGGAGAGAGAAGAGAGACGAGAGGGGAGGAGGGGAGGAGGGCGCAATTGGGAGACTGAGGTGTGAGGTGTCTACCTTCCTGGCCAGTGAGGCTACAAAGCCCACGCCAGTGGGGACTCGTGCCTGCTCCCTCTGGACTGCCAGTCTTGGGCCGGGCTGCCCGGGTGCTGGGGATGGAGCCGCAGGAGCTCTCTCAGTGCCTGGCTGCCCCTGCGGGCTCCTGTTTTATCCCTGACCCACTCGGACCTGCCAGCCTCAGTGCAGGGCGTGTGGCCGGCAGGAGGAGGCAGGAGGAGGGCACTGTCCCTCTTCCAGGGTCAGCGGCTCCCACCCTCAAGTTCGGCGCCCCATCTCTGCAAGGCTGAGCTGCAGGTACGGAGCGGGGCTGGGGTCGCAGGTTCTGGCTGGGGTGGGAATTCCCAGAAGCAACCTTAAAAGGAGGAGCCTCCCTCCAGGGGGCAGGGGTGGGCTTGGCTTGAGCAGCCTCTGGCCGCTGGCGCTGCCTCTCACCCCTTGCCACCAGGAAGGAGGGGTTAAGACCTCCCTGCCTAGCAGCTAATAATGGGTGCAGCAGGTTGGGGCCGAGGTGGGGAGGAAGGTGCACCTGGGGGTCTTAGAAGGAGATCTGAGAAAAGCTTTCTTACGCCTCTGCAGTCCCCTTTGAGAAATAGGAACAGTAATACCTCAGGGTGTTGGAGGATTGGATGAGATGAGGCTTTTCTTTTCTTTTTTTTGAGACGGGCTCTTGCTATGTAGTTCAGACTGGACTTGAACTCACTATGTAGCCCAGGCTGGCTTCGAACTCATGGCAATCCTCCTTCCTCAGCCTCCAGAGTGCTGGGATTACAGGTGTGTACCATCATACCCGGCGAGAGACGCAGCATTTAGCAGGCTCAAAATCTGTAATATGTTCAGGACCTTGATCTCTGGACTTTGACCCAGCCCCATTCACCACCCCACCCAATCCCTCAGGCCCCTGTGCCCACCCCATGCCTCCTGCCTGGGAGTGCAGAGCCCAGCTGCCTCTAGACTTGACCTCCAGTCCTCCTTTGCTCAGTACTGAGCCAGCTATCCCTTTGTAGTCGATGAAACTGAGGCATGCTGGCGGGTAATTTGCTCAGAATGAACCAGCCGGAAATGGGGTAAGCAGGTTTCCCCACGATTGTGGCCATGCCCTCCTTGCTGATGATGGGCAGCTCTCCTCTGTCCCCTTGTGCAGAAAAGTGGGTGATGGGGGTGGATGGTGGAAGGGTGGATGTTTTGGGGGCCTCTGAAGGAAGCCCTTCCTAGGCTCTGGCTCCCTGGAGTTCTCATTGCGGATGTAGACTTATTTACCTAACAGCTGATTGGGAGGTGAAACTCTCACCTTCCTAAGCTCCATCAATCCACAAAGTGGTCTGCCACCCCGCCTGCACACACAACCACACGCAAACACCACTGGTGACCTGCAGGGCTCTGGCCAGCTCCAACAGGGGCTTTCCAGCTCCACCCGGAGTGAGCAGCCAGAGCTGGTTTGCATCAGGTAGTGTGAGCCCCCGCACCCCGGAACAGGGGGCATCCAGGGCTCCAGAATCAGACTCAGAGAATGTCCAGACTGGAGGGGATCTCAGATCTCCATCTTCTGGTTCAATCATCTCATTCCACTTGGTGACACCCAAGGAGGGCAGATGACTTGCCTCGCATCCCGCAGCTGGTTTGTGGCTCAGCTGGGTAAGGGGCCAGATGCCCAGCGCCCAGAACACAGTCCTCATCTCCAAACGCGCACCAGCCTGTCCCACCCCTCAGCCTGTGCTGAGCCTCCTGGCCAGTTACCTCCTCACATTCTTCCCTCTATTTGAGGCCTGCTTTTTAATCTCTGCATCTTCGGTGGAAGTTTCCCCCAATCCATCTCTCCATCTGACTACAGCTTGCTTCTTTGGGACAACTTTGACTTCATAGCAGCTCCCCACCAGCTCCCAGGCAGGGGGCTAAAGGCTACCTCCACCCAGCCTTCTCCACCCAAGGGTCAGATGGAACCACAGGTCAGAGGGGACAGCTCAGACCTCGGGTTCCATGCTAGAGGAGTGAGCTGGGGGTGGAAGGTGGGTGTTGGGGTTCATTCACCAGGGGGGCACTCACTATACCCATGGCCTCTGAGGCTGAGCATCTGGTTCCTGTTGGTGGGGACAGAGCCTGCTGTCACTGGCCAGCCTGGGTCTCCATGGTAACAGCCAGCAGTCAAGCTCAGCCTTGGGGATCTGCCAGGGGCTGGTGCCAGGGGGCTCTGGGGCATGGCAGGGTAGCCCACTTCACGGGTGCGTATCTTTGGCTCCCTGTCCCTTCCCACCGCACCTGCAGGCCTGCCTTTCTTGGCTTTTTGCCTTTGTTCCCCTGGGGGAGCCAGTGGTGGGCTCCAAGTGCCGGGGTGGTATTGAGCACACTCTCTGGACTCCGGACCTGATCTCCATCCATACAGGCTGTGTGACCTGCGGCAAGTCCTTTCACTCCTCTGGTCTTGGGTCCTTCTCCTAGAAGAAGAAAAACGCTGCTACTGATGCTGTCCAAACTGCCACTAGGAATGTCAATTTAAGGACTCACGGAGAAATATGAAAGGCTGCAAGGAGGAGGACACTTAGGTGGTTCAGCCATGGCCAATTTTCTTCCTAGATCCAAGGGCTCACTAACTTTTACTGGGGAAAATCTGGCGTGGTGGCGCACACCTGTAATCCCAGCACCCGGGAGGCTGAGGCAGGAAGATCATTGTGAGTTTGCATCAGGCAGGAAGATCATTGTGAGTTACCAAGTAAGCTCAATGCCAGCGTGAACTGCATAAGAAGACCCTGCCTCAAAAAGACAAAAAAAAAATTTACTGGGGGAAGTTGCAGGTGAGAAGGGATGTGAGAAGTGGCGAGGCTGCTATAGCTAATCTCCACCCCCTAGTGCCAAGTTCAACACCCCCCAACTGGGGCTGTCTCTCACCAGCTCCTCCTGACAGACCAGCTGCGGCAAACACAGAGCTTCCCTGTGGACCTGCTACTTGTCACCACCTGCTCCTGCCCCAGCCCATCCTTTTCCTGCTGAAGGGATTGTGCAGGGGAAAGGCGACAAGCACAGCCAACCCATTTGATCCCTACTGGCTGCCTGCACATCAAAATCAGATGAGCAGGGTTTACCTGTGGGGTGTGGATTCTACACTTGCCTGGGGACGGGAAATACCTGCTGAATGAATACCTGCTTGGGGAGCACTGTCCCTCTAGATTCCCCTTATATGGTCGGGTGGATTTTGTTCTAACTCCTGCCCTCAGTTTAGAAGACTGCTGTGTGTTCTAGCCCATCTCTCCTGCAAGAATAGAGTGATCAGGGGCTGGGGATTTAGCTCAGCAGCAAAGCGCCTGCCTGGCAAGTGCAAGGTCATGAGTTCGGTTCCCGGGACTGGAAAAACAACAACAACAACAACAAAAAAAGAATAGAGTGATCAGATGCAAGAGCTCTGAGGCCATAGCGGGCATGGCGGTGCACACCTATAATCCAGGCACTCTGGGAAGCTGAAGCAGGAAGATCGAAAATATGAGCCCATTCTGAGCAACTTAATGACTCAGAGAGACCCTGTCTCAAAATAAAAGGGTTGGTAGCTTAGTGTGAGACCCTGGTGTGTTGAACTCCCAGCACCCCCTCCCAAGAGGTTAGACTATTTGGCCTCTTTCCTTATGCAGCCTTGGAACAAATTATTTAAACTCTTGGTGCCTCCATTTTCCTCATTTGTGAAATGGGGCTGATACCACTATCCTCAAGGCATGGCTGTGAGGATGAAAGGATGGAGTCTGAGGATGGTGTTGTGTAAGTGGCTGTTACTGCAGTCACCTCAGTGTTCCTTTTCCCAGCCCCGCCAAGCTCGTTGTCTCAGGCCTCTGCACTGTGTCCCTGTGAGTGTCCTCTGTCCACCCCACCCCTGCTGGGCAGCTGCCTGCTCCGGGGGCCTCCTCAGACCTCACCAGCAGCCCCTCCCACCAGGACGTGAGCCTGCTCTACTTCCCAAAGCACTGGACAGGAACTGAAGTTTCAGGGCTGGTTTTGTGTTGCCTCTGGACGGCAGGCAACCAGCGGGCGAGGCACCAATTCGTCCACCCTGTGTGGCTGTGGCCAAAGCCAAGCTCAGCGAGCACAGGCTGCCTACCAGGCCCCCAGGGAGATTGCCAGGAGACCAAAGCCTGGTGCTGCCCTTCCCATGCCGAACCAAAGACCTCAGGGCTTCTGGGACCCTTAGGTGGGGAACCTGGGCAGCCACCCAGTCACTTAAACCCCGGCCATGGGGGTGCTAGAGAGAGGCAGGGCTCTGCACAGAATAGCCACCAGCTGGACGCATCCGCTGCCCTCCCGGGGCAGGCCCAAGCCAGCGTCACCCAATGGGGACTGGGGCTCCACAGTCGCTCTGCTGACCTGGAGAGGGTGGGAGGTCGGAGCCTGACAGCGCTCAACCACCCCGTCTTGTCTGTTGGCCTCACCCAGCACCTGGCTGGCACATGGGGTCAGCGCCCTAACAGGAAACCTGGGCGGGCCATGCCCCAAGGGTCCTGATGATGCTTGCACATGTGACAGCTGCGGGAGGGCTGAGGCCCTTTACAGGTAGCGGGAGGAAGAGTAACCCGGAAGTCCGGTGTCTGTAATCCAGGTCCTGTCCAGAGGGAGAGGGGCAGCCGGGCGCTAGGCACCGGGGGCGGGGCTGAGGGAGGGGCGGGGCCGCGGGCGCGGGGCCCGCTGCACTGGTTCGCAGGCGCCCTCTGCAGGCTGCAGGTAAGAGGCGGACAGCGCATGACAAAGCAAACTTTATTGTGGTCTCCGCGGGGCTTTCTGACCCTGGAGGGATGGTGGTGCACGACACCAGGCCACCTTGGGGCTCAGGAGAAGGGATGAGGGTGGGGGTTGCTCCACAGCACGGCTGGAGGAAGAGGCCTTCAGGGATCACGGGGTATTGTTGGCACTTTTCTTCTTGGCCTCCGGCTTCCTAGGTCGTTCTGAATATTTCCCCTGTGGGGACAAGGGACGCTCCATCTTCTCTGTTCCGCCCGTCTGTCTCCCCAGAACCCGTGCCTCACCCTCCTGCTCCCGCTTACCTTTTTCGAGGGGGTCTTGGAGACACTGCACCTGGCCAAGGGAGAGGGCTCAGCCTGATGCCAGAACAATTTGATTCACATACAAACGCGTCTGGTAAAATTTTGTTTTTGTTTCCAAACTACATCGGATGAGGAACACCACCGCGGTCTTTTCCACACAAATGTGGCTATCTTTTGCAGATTCGTGAAATAAATTAAGTTTGTGAACCGAGGTACCACAGTAATCTCTCTCATCTTTTTTTTTTTTTGGTCTGTTGGAGACAGGTGTCATTATGCAGTTCAGGCTGTCCTTGAGCTCATTTTGTAGCCCAGGTTGGTCCTGAACTTGCAAAAATCCTCCTGCCTCAGCCTCCCCAGTGCTGGGATTACAGGAGTGCGCCACCACGCCCAGCTCTCATCTCATTCTTTGGAAGAAATTGCCTAACTGAATTAGGTCAGAAGATAGCATTTTCACGCTTTAAGAGAGTTATGCCAACCTCCAGTGCTGTAATCTCTGTGCATGTACCACTCTCTAGCACTATGGATCTCACTGCGCATGGTGGCGCATGCCTGTAAATCCAGAATTTGGAGGCTGAGGCAGGAGGATCACAAGTTTAAGGCCAATATGGGGAATTTAGCATGACCTTGTCTCAAAATAAAAAATCAAGTGCTAGGTGTGGTGGGGCAGGGTGAGTAATCCCAGCACTCAGGAGGCTAAGGCATAAGGATTGCAGGGAGTTCGAGGCTGGCCTAGGCTACCTAAGTGAGTTCAACTCCAGCCTAAACTACGTAGTGAGGCCCTGTCTCGAAAACAAAAACAAAATAAAAAATTAAAAGGACTGGAGATATAGCTCAATGCTTCCGGGTGCAATCCCAGGAAGCACAGAACAAAACCAAACTTTTTTTTTTAAAAGATGGAAGGACTTACCTTGGGGCCGGGTCGTCTTCTCTTTCCACCTTTATTTTCTGGGAACCAAAGTTAGTATGAGAGTAGGGTGAGGCCTGGGCCAGAAGCAACTCCTAAACCGCACTCATGCGCTCCCAGCTGGACCTGGGGCAGGACCTGGGGGCCATGGCCTTCGCCCATCCCATACCCCGGCCCAGGCTCAGGGGGCCCAGCACCCCCAAGCAGCGCCCCCCGGCGCTTCAAGCAGCCTGGCTCCTTTCCCACCTTGGCAGTGCTGGTCTGCTTATGCAGCACCAGCCGCTTGGCTCGTTTGGAAGGAGTGCCCTCCATAGACACATCCGCCTCCGCCTCCTCCTCCTCTTCTTCCTCCTCCTCATCCTCCTCTCCCTCCTCCTCTTCCTCTTCCTCTTCCGACGTGGGGTCTGAGGATTCTGTAGCTGCACCAGCCAGGGCAGGGGCAGAGAGAGCGGGGGTGAACGAGCTCCAAACTCAACTCCAGACTCGGGGCCCCCCTCCTCCCCCGACCTCCGTGCCCCGGGGGACTTGGGGGCCCCCCCGCCTGGGGCTGAAAGCGCTGTCCTGCCCCTGCCATCAGGAGGCCCGGATGGAATCGGATTGGGCGGCGAAGGAAGGTGCGGCTGGAGGCCGAGGGCGCGGGCCAGGAAGGGGTGGGGGTGAGGCGGAAGAGAAGGGGCGGGGGAAGGCGGTGAAGTCGCCCCGGGTCCGCTCTGTTCTGTCACTTCACAGGTACTGGCAGCTGGGGTGTAAGTGCTGCTGAGTACTAGGTGCTGTGCTAAGTGTTCCTTATGAGTCCTCCGTTTGTCCCTGCAGCTACTCTTGAGGATGAGCCCTGCTGAGGCCTCAGAGGACGTGGCGGTGGCGGTGGCGGTGAAGGGGGCCTGGGCTCTGGACTGGTCCACCACCTCGGGCTACTGGCAGTGGCATCGCCTTTGGGGTTTTGCCCCTCGGGGCCGAGCTCCCAGCCTGGCTCGCAGCACTCACCGTAACACTCCTGGCCACTGATGAACACGGGGCCTGAGCCGGCCCGCAGGTGGAACGTGACTGGGGGCGACAGCGTGACACCGGCCATGGCCACCTGCGGCGGGAGGGGACAGAGGAGACTCGGGCTGGCGTGGGGGGCGCTGGCCCGGGCCCAGGCACCCTTAGCGGAGCCCCACCCCACCCTGCTGAGGTCGGGTCTGTGAGGGAAGAGCTCCATCCTCCCGCTCTCTGGGTCCCACAAACAGGCTTCCGAACGGAGGGCTGAATGCGCCTCCCCTCCGGGACGTGCCCCAATGCGAGGGTATTTGAGGTGCGCACTTCAGGAGCAGATTAGGGTTACAGGAGGTCATGGCTGGGGCTCACGATGGCATTATTAGTATTATTATTATTATTGTTGTTTTGAGACAGGGTCTTGCTATGTAGCCCAGGCTGGCCTGAAACTCATGGTGAGCCTCCTGCCTCAGCCTCCAGAGTGCTGGGATTACAGGTGTGCACCACTTTGCCTAGAAGATGAATGCCCTTATAAGCAGGAACACCAAAGACATCACTCTCTCTGAGTCCCAGACTGAGAAGAAGGGGACCATCTATAAAGGAGAAGCCCACCCAGAGCCCACCCCCAGCACCCCTATCCCAGACTTCTGGCCCACTACCCTGAAAGTATGAACATCAGCTGCGGAAGCTGCAGTCTGGTGCTTTTGTGATGGCAGCTGAGGTGCCAGTCGAATGGGAAAGCAGTGCTGACTTCATCCTGTGTGTACGGTAAGGTGAGAGACAGCAACGTGCTAATAACTGTCAGAGGACAGGGACGTATTACCGCCTTTATACTTTCCTGAGCTTTCTAAATTTTCTAGTTTTTCGAGTCAGGGTCTTGCTATGTAGTTCAGGCTGGCCTTGAACTCACTGTTTAGTCCAGGCTGGCCTCAAACTCAAAGTGATCCTCCTGCCTTAGCTTCCCAAATGCTGGGATTACAGGCATGCTCCACCATGCCCAGCCCTTTTTTTTTTCCTCTTTTGAGATTCAGATCTCACTATATTGTTTAGGCTGGTTGCACACTCCTGGGCTGAGGTGATTCTCCTGCCTCAGCCTCCTGAGTAGCTAGGACTAAGGAATATACCACCATGTCCTGGCTCTGATTTTCTAGAATAAGGACTCTATACTTTTTGAGTGTCTGCTACATACCAGATACCATGTTAAGAGTTTAATGTACTTTATCTCTTTTGGGCCCAGTACTGGGGTTGAACCGAGGGCCTTCACACTGAACTATACCCCAGGCCTTTTTTTTTTTTTTTGTGGTATGGGGAATTGAACTCAGGACCTTGTGCTTGCCAGGCAGGCGCTTGTACCACTGAGCTACATCCCCGGCCCTGCCCAGGCCTTTTTAAATTTAAAATTTTGAAACGTGGGTCTCACTAAGTTGCTAAGTTGCCCGGGCTGGGCTGGAACTTGTGGTCCTCCTACCTCAGCCTCCTAGAGGGCTGGGAGCACAGGTGTGCACCATCATGCCTGGTCACAAGACACCCATGACTACACAGAAAGCAGCAGAGGCTTAGAGAGATTAATGTACAAACTTCCAGCTCGGACTGGAAGGAGATGGGCGAGGCTGGAATTCAGGTGCAGAGTGGAGAGGCCCCACGCAGCGCGCCGATGCAGCAGCCCTTCAGGGAAGGGGTCCCAGGGGAACAGCTCTGGCCTTAGGTGTCAGATGCCCGAGTCTCCCTAGTGGAGGACAAGGCTGAGCCCCAGGCCACATGTGGCTGCCAGGGAGGGGACAACCTGTCCTCGGTTGGTCACCTGATCACTCTGCCTTTGGGGGTTTTATCCAAACACTCAACAGTCCCTAGTGGGGAGGGGGACATGAGAAATAATTTCAATAAACTAAATGAAAGGCCATAGGAAACAGATACATCGCTGGGAAATGGAAGGACATCTATAGAGACAGAAGGATGGAGGGAGGAAGGAAAGAGAGAAGAACAGAACCAAGATGTGTTAAGCACATGTACTTGCTCCCTAAGATGAATGTGAACGTGGTATACTACAAATATATGCTAATAAAATGTTTAAAAAGGAAGCAAGAGTTCTAGGTCAACGTGGACTACATAGCGGACCCTGTCTCAAAAAAACAAAAAATAAATATCCCTCAAGTAAATGGCTGGGCATGGTGGCACACACTTGTAATCCCAGCACTTGGGAGGCTGAGGCAGGAGGATTGCTGTGAGTTTGAAGCCAGCCTGGTCTACAAAGTGAGTTCAAGGCCAGCCTGGACTGCATAGTGAAACCCTGCCTGAAAAAGATCCCCCCAAACCCCCCAAAAGTTCCCTCCCGTGAGGGCAAGGGTCCTCCAAGTGGTGAGGAGTGGAACTGGAAATCCCCAAACCAATGTGCATCAAAACACTCGATTAGCCATTTTAGGGAACAGGAGTCTCAGAACTTTACTCAGTCTCAGGAGGTCTGACCTCGCCTGGGGCTGCCAAGGTAGGAGCTGCTCTGAAACCCCATGCTGGCGATATTCCTGGGGCGAACAGTGACACAAATGTGAAGCCATTCTGTTGGGACCCGGAGGCCAAAGCTTACAGAGAGACAGTGCAGCCCCAGTAAACTTGAAGATCAGGGATCGGCTCACCACGTAAAATCACAAAGCACATGACAGAAAACAAAACAAACAAACAAACAAAAAAAAACCAAACCAGCGCAGCTGCAGCTGAGCACTACCCAGAAGTCAGATAAGAGAAACAATCAAAAACATCACAAGTGAGTTGGGTTATGACCGGCCAAATAGAAATATGGTGCTGGCCACCCTCGTGCGTGCTCGTATTCCTAGCACTCTGGGCAGCTGAGGCAGGAGGCTCACAAGTTCAAGCCCAGCCTGGGAAATGTAGCTGTTCCACAAGACTCTGTCTCAATAAATAAACTGAGTTAGGGATGTAGCTCAGTGTGAAGGCCTTGGGTTCAATCTCATGTAATGAAAAAAAAAAAAGTAGGAATCAAAGCAGGAGAAAAAGATATGGAAACTGAGAAAAAGCAAACACAGCCTTCTATCCCTGAGCAGAAGCATTGAAATAAACTGAACAAATGGTCAAAAAGCAGAAGTCAGCAGGGGCAAGAATTAGAAGAATGCTGTAAGAAATTATCAGCACAAGGCAGAGAGATTAAAAACACAGGAAAGGTGTGAGACCTGGAGACTAGAAAGCGGAGGTTCCAAACACATCTGTTAAAACCGAGTGTGGGGGCTGGGGATTTAGCTCAGCGGCAAAAGCGCCTGCCTGGCAAGCGCAAGGTCGTGAGTTCGGTTCCCGGTACCGGAGAAAAACCAGAAAAAGAAAAAAAAAAAA
>NW_004955403.1:45525401-45533020 GCF_000276665.1 Chinchilla lanigera | reverse complement strand
AAAAAAAAGACTCAGCTGGTCATGGTAGTGCATGCCTGTAATTCCAGCACTGGGGAGGCTGAGGCAGGAAAATTGCTGAGAGTTCAAGGCCAGCCTGGGCTACAGAGTGAGACTCTGTCTCATTCATACACACACACACACACACACACACACACACACTGAGCTACATCAACAGCTGTATTTATATATGTATTTTGAGACTTGGAATTATAATTGAAATGAATTAAAGAATCTTACAAAACCCACAGTTATAGGATGTCAAATATAATTTTGAATAAAAGTGATAAGAGCAGGACTATCCTTGCTTTGTTCCAGATTAGAAGGAAAAAGCATTCTGTAAAATTTCCACACATGACACATATCTATATATAGAAGTTGAAGGAATCAATAAAAATGTAAATTTAGCAAGGTCATATGATATAAAGACAATTGTATAGATAAATACTAGCAATGAATAATTAGAAAATGATATGTTAAAATAATTTTTTGGCTTTTGAGACAAGGTTTCACTATGTAGCCTAGCCTGGCCTCAAACTCACAGTAATCCTCTTGCCTCAGCCTCCTAAGTGCTGGGATTTCAGGTGTGTGCCACCAAGCCCAGGAAAATACCATCTTTATATACTATCAGAGCATATATAAAAATTAACTCAAAATGGATCATAAATTTAAATTTAAGAATTATAAAACTTGTAGAAGAAAATGTAGGATTAAGTCCTTGTGACCTTGTGTTCAATTCAGTGCCAAAGGCATAAACAGCAAAAGAAAAAAATATACTAAGTGGACTATATCAAAATTAAAAACCTAGGGCTGGGGATTTAGCTCAGTGGCACAGTGCCTGACTGGCAAGTGCAAGGTCATGAATTTGATGCCCAGTACCAGAAAAAAAACAAAAATAAATCCCAAAGAACAAAATTAAAAACCTTTAGCCAGGAGTGATGGCACGCACTTTTTTTTGTTTTTCTCTGGTACCAGGAACCGAACTCATGACCTTGTGCTTGCCAGGCAGGCGCTTTGCCGCTGAGCTAAATCCCCAGCCCCTACACGCACTTATTATCTTAGTTACTCAGGAGGCTGAGGCAGGAGGATCTCCAAGATCAAGGCCCCTCGAGACAACTTATCAGACCTTTGTCTCAAAGTAAAGGGTTGGAAATGCAGCTTAGTAGCTTGCCTACCATCTTTGAGGCTCTGGACTCTATTTTCAGTATGGAAAAATATTAAACCAAACCAAACAAATAAAACAAACAAGATCCCCAAACTTTTGTGCTGCAAATGTTATCAGAAAAGTAAAAAGAGAGCCTATAGAATGGAAAATTATTGCTGATCACATGATTAGGGACTTGTATGATGCATATATAAAGAACCCCAACATCTCAACAGTAGAAAGACAAATATTAAAAGAATTAAACCCAATGAGAGAAAACCTTTGAATTAACAAACAGTTCTCCAAAGATCCACAAACAGCCAATATGGAATGAGTTGAGGTAAGGTCTGAGGTATGGTGTGAGGTCAGGGAGTAGTAGGATTCTCAAACTCTGCTGCTGGAGGCAAAAGGAGAGGGTGCAGCAATTTGGAAAACACCTGGTGCTTAGTATGGAGTTGGGTGAGTGCTTTCCACATGGCCCAGCAGTTCCATGCCTAGCAATGTGCACAAGAGAAATGTATCCACATGAACAGTCACACGCAAGTGTTCATTGTGGCTTCATGCACAACAGTTTAAACCTGGGAACTAGCAGATGTGCGTTACCAGGGATGTGGATCTACAGTGTGGAATACTGCTCCAACATAAAAAAGGAGCACCTTACAGTTTTACCTACATGGATAAATCTCAATTATGCTAAGTGAAAAATCAGGCCACATACTATATGATTCCATGTAAGAGAAATTCTAAAAAATGCAAAACTACCTGTGGTGGCACATGCCTGTGATCGCACCACTCAGGAGGCTGTGACAAGAGGATCGCTGTGGGTCTGAGGCCAACCTGGGCTACAGAGTGAGTTCAAGACCAGTTTTGGCTAAAGAGCGAGACCCTGATTCAAAAAAACCACAACCAAAAAAACATCAAAAAACTCAATAGTTAAAAACATACTAATCTCGCATCATTCATTCATTCAACTGCATGTTCATTACAGAGTCCCTGCTTAGGACAGGACTATTACAGAGGCATCACCGGAGTACAGGACAGAGACCAGACACAACTGGAGACTGACACTGGTGATGATAGACCCCATGGGAGGGGTGGCAAAGTACACACACAGGAGGGACTCAGGGAAGACTCTTCGGTGATACTGGAACCCAGGCAGAGTTCCAGCAGGAAGGGAAGCTGTGAGAAAGCGCATGGGACAAGCATTTTTGGCACTGGAGATGGAAATGCAAAAACCTGGAGGACGGCACGTATATTGAGTTTTCAAGGCAGGATTACCACCAAGGTGGTTTCAGCTGGGTTAAGGAGCGGGCGGAGCAAGAGCTGAGGTCAGGAAGGCTGCCAAGGTCCATGAGGTAGGTGGCCAGGGCCTGGGGACCAGGGTTCAGTCAGGGAGCTGGTGGCATGTGATCAGGCCACTGGATTTGCTGGGAGATCAGATATGAAATGGGAAAGACATTTTTGTCCTAATTGGAAGGGAAAGGATTGGGGTGGGGGTGTGTAGATAAAGACCAAAAATTTGGATTTAGACATATATAGGATTTCTATTAGATGTCTCTCAAATATATTGAGTTGGATATTGGCCTAGAGCTCAAGACGGAGGCTGTGTTTACAGAACCAAGTTTCAGAGCCTCTGTTTTGTTGTTGTGGTTTTTTTTTTTTTTTTGAGACAGGGTTTTGCTGTGTAGTTTAGGCTGGCCTCAAACTCTCAGCAAGCCTCCTGCCTCAGCCTCCCAAGTGCTAGGATTATAGGTGTGCACCACCACATCTGGTCATCAGCCTTCACTTGTGTGGAGGGCCTTTCAAACCACTGGAATGGAGCACTCCCTCCAGGCAGTGTGGACACAGAGAAGAAAGTAGATGAGAGCACTGTCAAGGGCGGCTCCTATAGCTCCCAGGACAGCCTGGAAACAAAGAGAATCTCCATCCTCAGTTCATAAGGCTTCTGCGCTTCCACCCAAGTAAGATAAACTTATAGGCTGACCTCACCGATGAGCATAGAAGTAAAAACACAAACAAAAGTCTCAGTGTACAAGGAAAACAAATGCAGAACTTATATAATCAAGTAGTGCTTATCCCAGGAATGAAAGAGATGAAAATACTTTTTTTTTTTTTTTTTTCCAGCTGGATGTTTGAGTTTTATAGCAAACCATATTGTACAGACCTGGGACCCAGGGACCCAACCTGGCTGGGTCAGTACTATGTATTTTACCACATTAGTGTAATAAAGAAGAATGAACCCAGGATCATGAGTAGAAAAGCATTTGATAAAGTTTAACTGGTATTCATGATAAAGAAGAAAAAAAAGTTGTTTTTTTGTTTTTTTTTTTTTTAAAGCAGAGCAGGACTACACAGGGGCATCCTTTTAACCTCACAAAAGGCATCTGGCAAACATTTCATATTTATGAGAGATGCATTAGACACACTCCTTTTTTAAAAGATAAGGAGCTGGGTGTGGTGGTGCATGTCTGTAATCCCAACACTGGAAGGCTGAGGAAAGAGGATAGCAAATTCAAGCCCAGCCTGAGTAATTTACCAACTTAATGAGACCCTATCTCAAAGTACAAGTTTAGAAAGTTGCTGGGGAGTAATTCTAGTATAAGGTCAATTTCCAGGACAGGGGGAGGAAAAGGAACAAAAGAATCAGGAAGGAACTGATGGAAGCCACTACGAAGCAGCCCTGAGCAGGACTTAAACTAGCCAATGGGCTTTTCATGCTTACTTGTGAATCTGTCCAAAGCCTAGGCTGCTTATCTGGAAGTGAGTGATGGACTCATAGTAAATGAACCACTGTGAGTCACTAATCTCTACTAAAACCTGTAATGGCAATGAAGCTGGATGGCCTCAAAGGATAAGACAAGATCACAGCCAAAGACACCCGGATCCGATCTCAACTAGATAAAGACTATAGCCTCAGGTATCTCACTCCTGGGTGGATTAATTTAATCCTTATTAAGGATTAATTTAATACCTTCCTTGGAGAAGTCCTTGAGTGATTCCACCCTTTTTGAGTATTCCCTTCCCTTCTTCTGAAAACCAAATAAATATGGGCCACCTAGAGAAGGTCTTGGTCTTAGCCCAGAGAGAACCTCAAATTCTGTGAGAGGGCTTTGATCCTCCTGGAGCCCTGAAATCATTCCATTTGCCTCTGTTTATTTAGCCTTTGCCGTACGCTCATTTGGGAGACTGTGGTCATTTGGGAGACTGTGGACCTGATCAGCTCGCAATACCTGAGGGATATTATTAAATTGATAAGGAACGAGCCCCGCCACCACTGCAGTTATGCAAAAGGGACAGCCCTCAAGTTTCTAGGCTTAAATTCACGGCTTTTTGACTTTAGAATGGTGTAAAAACCACACTGAATTCTGAATTTGGGATTTTCCCAGGCTAGTGTGATTCCATCAGCCTCTCTGATGAATTCCAAGATGAATTACTGGAAACAAGAAATTTCTGGATACAGGGGCTGGGGATTTAGCTCAGCGGCAAAGCGCTTGCCTGGCAAGCGCAAGGTCGTGAGTTCGGTTCCCGGTACCAGAGAAAAACCAAAAACAAACAAAAAAAAAAAAAAAAAAAAAAAAAAAAAAAAAAAAAAGAAATTTCTGGATACATAACCAGTAAATAAATTATGAGTAGTGTCCCTATCACCAGCTGTCCACAGCTTAAAACAAACTTTACAAGAGAGGTCACAAGGCTCTGCCCAGGAAAGCTGGCCTTCTGCGGCCTTCGTGTTCAGAGCAGCCAGAGGGAAGGGTGAGGCTGGGCACCTGCGGGGCGCTCACCATGGGCAGGACCGAGGACTTCAGTGTTGCGATGGTGACGTGAGGTGGCTTCTTGTCCTCCGGCGTTGCCGTTGGCACGATCTCCACGCGGTTCACCTCGTCCCTCGCTTTCTCTCCTAAGCAAATCTGAGAGGGGGGGAGAGAGGCGCCTCATCACCCCAGGGCACACAGGGGAGCCGACTGTCACCCCTTGGGAGCGCAGCATCCGCGGGCAAGCACCCACCGCACTGAGCACCAGCCTGCAGTTCTCCTCCACTGGGGGCCGGAAGGTGCAAAGCCGCTTCTCCAGGGTGAGCTCAGCGCCTGGTGAGGGGTGAGAGGCGGGAGTGGGCAGGAGGCCTGGGAGGCTCCCAGCAGTCCGCAACCCGGCTCGGGCCTCAGCCCTGCTCACCCCAGGGCACGGTCCTCCCTGCCTTGTCCTCCGTGCTGCTGGAGCTGCGGCGCCTCATGCTGGGGCACGGTGCGGTGGCTGGCAGCTGTCAGAAGCGGGCTGCAGTAGTGGGTAGAGACCAGCCGACCGCTGGGAGCTCAGCAGTGCCCCTTCCCTGCTGTGTGACGCCCGAGCCCGACTGGCGGTGTGTAAGGGCAGCTCCTGGAGGGCAAAGCCCCTCTGCCCGCTGGGAGCCAGGAACAAGTGTACAGCAGTACCAAGGGCTGGAGAGCGTTGTCCCCGGGCCTGTCAGCCTTACCGCGGTTAGGTCAGGTCATGGGTCCTCTCGAGCTCTCTGCAGCTGAACCCGACTCCCTGGAGGACAGCTGCCCGCACACACCAGGCTGTTAAGAGCCAGGAAGGGAAGGCGCGGAGTCCAATCAACCTTCCAGAAGCAGCCCTGCCTGCCCTATCGCGTTCTCCCTGCTTTCTTCCCTGTGCCCTGGCACCTGCAGGCTGTTAAAACCCTCATTGCTGGGCCTCACCTCCCACCTCCAGTTGAGGCCTATGAGGGCCAGAGGAAATCTGCATTTCTAACAAGTGCGCAGGTGAAGTTGCTGCTGGCCCAGGAGTGCTCTGTGAGGGCCCCTCGCGGTGGGGGTTTACTAAGAGCTGCAGCCAGTACCTGGAGCTGCGGGTGGGACTGCACCGCATGGCTTGGAGATACCAGGGTGCATGTCTCCCTGTGGTGTCGGAAATTCTGATTGCCCTGCATTTGCACCAACACCAGGCATTATCGGTTTATGTGTTCTAGTGAATGCATTTCACTTGCTAGTGTAATTGCCTGTGGTTTTCAATGTGTATTTCCAAGCCAGGCTTGGTGGTGCACACCTGTGTTCCCAACACACAGGAGGCTGAGGCAGGAGGATCAGTTGGTGTTTGAGGCCATCCTGGGCTACATAGCAAGTTCAAGGCCGGTATGAACTACATAGTGAGACCCTGTCTCAAAATGAAATGGTATCCTGAATAACAGAAATCTCAAATTTGACAAAGCCCAACCTCCCTTGCCCCTTTTTGGTGCTGGAACTGAACCTGGATAGAATGAGGCAAGCCTTCTATTACCAAGCTACACCCCCAGATCTTTTGTCCTTTCTCTACGGCACATGCTTGTGGTGTCTTAAGATATCATTGCCTAACTTAAGATCCTGAAGTTTTTTTCCTAAGTTTTCCTAGAAGTTTTGTAGTTTTAGCTTTTATTATTCTACACAATTTTTGTTTTTGGAGATGGGGTCTTGCTATGTAGTTCAGGCTGGCCTTGAACTCACAGCGACCCTCCTGTCTTGGCCTCCTGAATGCTGGGATCACAGGCGTGTGTCACTACATTGGACGCTACAATACATTTTGAGTTAATTTTTGTGTCTAGTGTTAGGTAAGGATCAATGTTCACCTCTTCCCCCAACTGCACATCCAGTTCCAGCAGGACCGATCTCAGAACATATCCTTTCCCTATTGTTCTTCTATTTTAATGTTTTATGTACCTAATTCAGTCTTTGCATTTCATGTAATTTTATAGTGAGCTCACCAATTTTTACAAAAAAGATTTTTGAGATTTTTCTATTGGGATTTTGTTGAATGCAAAGATCAATACGGCGACAATTAACATCACAGTTTCCCCTCCCCCCTTTCAGTACTGGGGATTACACACAGGGCCTTGCACGTGTTAGGCAAGACTTCTACCCTGCAGTGTATCACCAGCTCCAACATCACATGTCTGAGCCTTCCCATCTATAAACATGTTACAATCTACTTAGATCCTTTAACTTTTTTCTTCTTTCCTTTTTTTGGTTACTGGGAATTGAACTCAGGACCTTGCTCTTGCCAGGCAGTTGCTGTGCTGTTGAGCTATATCCCCAGCCCAATCCTTTAACTGTTATCAGCAGTGTTTTACAGATTTTTTTTATTTTAAAGAGAAAAAAACCCCAAAATGTAACAATGGTTAATACATTGTGTATTGTTATCTTTAAATTAGTTACTCAGAGTATGAGATATTAACATTTAATTGTCCAAACAATATATATTTTTTGTCTTTTTGAGGCAGGGTCTCGCTATGCAGTTCAGGCTGACCTTGAACTCACTTTGTACCTCAGGCTGGTCTTGAACTCTCAATCCTCTTACATCAGCCTCCCAAGTGCTGGGATTACAGGCATGCACCACCATGCCAAGCTGTCCAAATAATATTAGCACAAACCTTTCCTTTCAATGAACTAAGAGAAGATAGTAGTGTAACTTTCTTAACTATCTTTTGTGTATGTATATATATACATTTTTT
>NW_004955403.1:45516797-45523861 GCF_000276665.1 Chinchilla lanigera | reverse complement strand
GTGATGTTTTTAAGTTCCTCCCTTGCATGAGCTTTTGGCTTAGCCTGCTCTTCTTTCTCTAGAAGTTTGAGGTTCACCATTAAATTGGTTATTTGTGCTTGCTCTGTATTCATGATATGGGTAGTCACTGCTATAAATTTCCCACTTAGGACTGCTTTTATTGTATTCCATAAGTTCCAGTATGTTGTACTGTCATTATCATTTAATTATAGAAACTATAAATATTTGTTTTTAAATTTCATCTGTTACCCATTGGTTGTTCAGGAGGGTGCTATTTAGTATCCATGTGTTTGTGAATTTCTTGTGATTTCTTTTGCCATTGCACTATGGTCTGATAATATGCATGCAATAATATCAATTCCTTTACATTTACTTAAGCATGTTCTTTTTTTTTTTCCTTTTTTTTGAAACAGGGTCTTGCTATGCAGTTCCAGCTGGGCTTGAGCTCACTTTGTAGCCCAGGCTGCTCCCAAACTTGCAACAATCCTCCTGCCTCAGCCTCCTGAGTGATAGGATTACAGGTGTGTGCAACCAGGCCCGGCTTTGAGCATGTTCTATGAGCTAGTATATGGTCTATTTTGGAGAATGTCCTGTGCACAGCTCAAAAGAATGTGTATTTTGATGTTGCGGTGTGGAACACTCTGTGGACATCTACTAAGTCCACTTATTCAAAAGTTTGGTTCAGTTCTAATATTTCATCATTAATTTTTTGTCTAGTTGATCTGTCTTTTTGTGACAGTGGGGTATGGATACAATATAATTGTATTAGTGCTTATTGGATTTTTCATGCCCATTAATATTTGTTTTATATAGTTGGATGCACTGGTATTTGTTATCTCTTCCTCTTGGATTGTTCCCTTTACAAGGATGTAGTGACCTTTTTTAATCTTTCTTAATCAGTCTTGGCTTGAAATTCACTTTGTCTGCAAATAGAATAACTACCCCTGCTTTTCTCTGGGTTCCTGTTGCATGGAGTATTGTTTTCCATTCTTTCACTTTCAGTCTATGAATTTCTTTTTGAAGTTTCTTGTATGTAGCATTTTTTAAAAGTTTTTTTTTGGTACCAGGAATTGAACTCAGGACCTCACACTTGCCAGTCAGGCACTGTGTCACTGAGCCCCATATATAGTCTATTATTGGATCTTGTTTCTTCTCTTTTTGTCTTATTGAGACAAGGTCTTGCTATACAGTTCAAGCTGGACTTGAGCTCACTTTGTAGCTCAGGCTGTTCTCAAACTCACAAAAATCCTCCTGCCTCAGCCTCCTGAGTGCTGGGATTACAGGCATGTGCCACCACACCCAGCCCTGGATCTTGTTTCTTGATACATTCTGCCAGACTATGTCTTTTGATTGGTGAAATCCTCCTCTGAGATCTGAGTTATAACATTGATGGTTATAACTAGTATGTACTGACTTATCCTTTCATGTTATTTTTCTGTTGTTGGCTTGCCACCCCCCTTTCCTCCCTCTCTGTTTGCCTTGCCTGGTGAATTCCTTCTGGTGAGGTTCATGGAACTATAGTATTTGTTATCTCTTTCTAGAATGTCCTTCAAAACATTTTGGAGTATTGGTTTGGTGGTCATAAATTTCCTCAGATGTTCTTTGTCATGGAATTACCTTACTTCTCCATCAGTTTTGAAAGATAGTTTTGGGGGTTCATAAATCTGGTTTTTTTTTGTTTGTTTGTTTTCTGGCACCAGGAATTGAACTCATGACCTTGCGCTTGCCAGGCAGGTGCTGTGCCACTGAGCTAAATCCCCAGCCCCTAACATGAGCTTGCACTTCTTTTTTTGTTTTTGTTTTTCTTCTGGTACCAGGAATCAAACTCACCACCTTGCGCTTACCAGGCAGGCGCTTTGCCACTGAGCTAAATCCCCAGCCCCTTGAGGTACATAAATCTGGGTTGAAGGTTGTTTTCCTTTAGAACCTGAAATACTTCACTCCAAGCTCTCCTTGACTTAAGAGTTTAGGCTGAGAAGTTAGCTGTGATTCTGATGGGCTTTCCTTTATAGGTTGTTTCTTTTCCCTAACAGCTTTTAAAATTATATTCTTGTGTTGAATTTCTGGAATCTTGACTATGATACGCCTGGCTATAGAATTTTTAAAATCATGGTTAATTGGAGTTCTATATGCCTTACTTACTGTATGTCAAATTCTTTTTCTCTACCAGGGAAGTTTTCTGCCATGACATCTGTGAACAGTTTTTTCTTTTTAATATCATCTGTGCTATCTCCTGCTTTTTCAAGGATTCCAATCAGTCTTAAGTTATTCTTCTTTGCCTCATCTATCAGCTGCTGGATTGATTTCTCACGGTTCCTTGCTATTTTTAAGAAATCTTTCTTTTCATTATCAATAACCACAGGCCTATCTTCTATATCTGAGATCTTGTCCTCGCATTGGCTTAATCTGCTGTGGATACTTTCAATGGAATTTTTATTCTCCTGGATATCTGCTTGAATCTGCTTTATGGATTCCATTTCTTTTCTATGCTGAGCATACATGGCTTCCATCATTTTCTTAAGCTTCTCCATTTTTTGTCTGTATCTGCTCTAGAGTCACTAAGCATGGTTTTCATTGCAGACACCATCTCTGCAGTTATCTGAGAAATTATTTCTGATTTGGTTTTTTTTTTTTTCCAGTACCAGGAATTGAACTCATGACCTTGCGCTTGCCAGGCAGGCACTGTGCTGCTGAGCTAAATCCCCAGCCCCCTTTGATTTGATTTTTTCTAGTGCCTCATTCAATTGCTTTGTTGTCACCACTTCAGAGAGACCAGGTGGGTGGCTTCCAGATTGTCCCACCTCACTGCCTCCTGGGTTTGCCTTTGGTGAACTGGATGTCCGGAGTTGCATCTTGTTTAAATGTCTTCTCATTTTCTTTTCTTTTTAAAGTTTAATTCCTGGGGTGATGCTTGTAAATTGCCAATGCTGGGTTGCTTTATTGCTAGTATTTAGAACCCTTAGGAAATGACTACTTCTCTGAGGTATCTTCCAGGTGTAGCAGGCTGTTGAGTTTTGAGTCTGTTGCAAGATCCTACCTCTTCAATTTGTTGGGAATGAGAAGTTGCTGCCTGCTTGGCACAGTCCCTGGTTCTTTGGCACTGTGTCACAGTATTTTCTATGGCCATTAGTCAGTCTCAGTCTTGGATTAAAAGGAAGAACAGCTGTTTAGAATGATTATGTCACTTTTGGCTACAGTGGTACCATCAGCAATAACAATAGCATCAAACACAGAAAGACAAACTGTAGAAAATGACAAACTGAACTAACCATTAATTTGCCACCTTTAACCATATGAACTAGATTTGTGGTTATATAACAAAATCTAAAACAAACCAGAAAATTATATGTAGTATATGAATCCTTAATATGTCAATTTTGCCCTCAGGGTTTAATATTTAAAATGGGTTAAGGAGAAAACAGAGAAGTGGAAGAAGAGGAAGGGATAAGAAGTAAGGTTAGAGGACAAAGACAATCATGCTAACTTTGGGAAACTGGTGCAGAAGATTGACAGCAAAGAGAAGGAAGAGATAAAAAGAAGACCAAAAAAAAAAAAAAAAAAAAAAAAAAAGACCAGAACAGAACAACAACCACAAAGAGGCTAGAAACCACGTTCACACTCATATAAAAGCAAGATTAAACAATGAAGGAAGAAAAAACAAAAACAAAACCACAACAACAAATGGGGGGGGGAGGAAAAACAGAAAATACACTTACAGGTTTATCTCTGCTGTCATTGGTAGACAACATGTGGAGACAGAGTCCTGATCCATGCTGATCTATCTCAGCAAGCCAGTAGTAGCTTTTTGGTGGGGTAGTGGAGAATCTCAGCCTGCACCTTCTGGTTTAGACCAGTGTCAATCGGCCTGCAGCAATCATGGGCGAGCCACTAGATGGAGCCAGCAGCCACTCTTGAGTTCTCAGCTTAGCTGGCCTCTCTCCAAGATGGTTCCCAGCCAATCACTCCCTCTCAAGGGGTGACTGAGCCCTCCATGCTCATTGACAGCTAGTGCAGTCCTTCACATCTGCTGCTCACCTGCATCTCTCCAAGGAGGCCTCTGGGTCACTGTGCATCCGAAGTTCTGAACCTCTCTGCTCATACAGTGAGTCCTATCTCAGGGAGAAGGTGCACCGGCTACCTCCTTCTTTGTTGAAGTTTCTCTCTTCACTCTCTCTGTGGGCTTCAATTTATACTTCAGATCCTTCCTGGAGCCAGGGGTCCCACTTCCCTCTTCTTGTCTTCCTCATGTTGTTATATCCCAGCATCTGGACAGCGACTCTCAGAGAGGCTCTTTCTCTGCTGCTTACCACTCTGCCATCTTAGTGCTTCCCCCACTTCTTTGTTTTTGGAGACAGGGTCTTGCTATGTAGTTCAGGATAGCTTTGAGTTCACTATGTAGTCCAGGCTGGCTTCAAACACATGGCAATCTTCTTACCTCAGCCTCCTGAGTGTGGGATTACAAGCTGTTTTATATATTTTAGTGCACAGGTCTGGCATCTATTTTGTTAAATTTATTCCTAAGTATTTGTGTTTTGGATGCTACAACAAATGGTCTATATCTTAAAATGCCATCTTGATGTTAGCATATAGAGAAATTTTTCCTTTTTTTTTTTTTTCCCAGTGTGGGAACTGTGGTCTCAAGCATTCTGAGTTTACTAAATTCCAGCACTTTTTTTTTTTTTTTTTTTTTGGTACCAGGAATCCAACTCAGGACCTTGCACTTGCCAGGTGGGTGCTGTGCCACTGAGCTATATTCCTGGCCCTGAGTTTACTAAATTCCATGTATTAGTTCTAGTAAGTTTGTACCCTAAATCATGACAGTTGTGAATGAGTTTTACTTTCTTTTCTGATAACACAGATGTATGCCTCTTCCTTTCTGTGCCCTTTTGATTTGGTTAGGACCTCTGGTAAAATGTTGGTGCTGTGGCACATGCTTGTCATCTCAGCATGGAGGGAGGCTGAGGCAGGAAGATCCTAAGTCTAAGTCCCATGTGGCCTATTTAACAAGATCCTGTCTCAAAATAAAAAATAAAAATGGCTTGGGAATGGGGTTCAGTGTGAATATTGATGGTAGGCTTTTTGCAGCTGGCCTTTCAGGTTAAGTATGTTTGTCCTGGGGTGTGTGGGAGGGTATAACTCACAGCAGCATGCATAGTGCTCTGACAACTATGGGGTGGGGAAAAAAAAGAGAAAAAAATGTTTCTCTTGCTAGTACGCTAGCAGTGTTTAAAAATGAATAAGGGCATGGTGTTGCAGGCTTATAATCCCAGTACTTGGGAGTCGGAGATAGGAGGATCTATGAAGAGGATATCTGCTGGAGGCCAGCCTGGGCTACATAGTGGGTTCAAGGTCAGCTTGAACTATATACATAGTGAGATCCTGTTGCATAACACCAACCCTCCCACAATCATGAATAAGTACTGAATTTTGTCACATTTTTTTCTTTCCTTATTGAGATGACCCATTATTTCTTTTTTTTTTTTTCCCCCTGGTACCAGGAATTGAACTCAGTCTTGAGCTTGCCACACTGGTGCTATGCCATTGAACTATGGCTCTCCTTTGTTTTTATAGTGAATTACATCTATTGATTTATTCTGAATGCCAAACCAACATCACATTCCTAAAATCAATCCTACTGTGTCTTGACATTTGATATACTACTGGAGTTGACCTGCTTACCTTTTGCTAAGAGCTTTGTATTTAAATTTATGAAAGGTATTTGCCTACAAACCCTCCTTCCCCCTTTTAGTGACTTTGGTTTTGGTATTTTGGAAATGTTAGTTCAAAGAAATAAAGTGCTCCCTCCTGTTGTACTGTAGTGTGACTGGAATTATTTCTTCCGTAGAAACTGGTTTTTGCCTCCCACAGGAACTGTCTTTGACTCAGTGTCCACGCAGGCGCATTGAGGGCTCTGCTCCCTGAGGGAACCTGGGAATCCATGCAAAAATCACCTAACCCAGGGGCCCACAAACTCCTGTTGGTTCCATTTCTCTCACTCTACTCAATCTTCCCCTTCATCCTTCGCCTCGGCTCACGTGTACTACTCACTTAGCGGCAGGCTGCAGTATTCCTGCAACTTCTACAAAGGTGAACTTTTCCTGTCTTTCCCATAGGCCAGTCCATCCCTCCGGGGCTGCTCACCGAACTTCCCTTTCGGTTTCCCCGCTCCAACTAGTTCTTGCAAGCCAGGGACCAAGTCCTTAATCCCCTGCACCCGAGCCCAGGACTGGGCTTCCGCGATTACCACTGAAGACACTGGTTATGAGGCTGCGGTGTGTGTGAACGTGAACTTTTAGCAAGCACACTGCTGCGAGGGGAGTCTCCCCAGGAACACACTGCCAGAGGCGCACAGACTGCCACCCGACAGCCAATAAATACTGTAGCATCTAGTCTCGAATGCGCCTGCGCGGAGCGGGCTGGCCGCGACGTGCGGCGCCAAAAGAGGACGCCTCTCGGACCATGCTTGTGTGCGCAGACGCGAGAGCGACGCGGCATCTCCTTCCGGCGCAGGGGACGCGCTGAACTACTTCCGGGGCGTGTACCCGCGGCTTCTGACAGGAGTGCGCCTGCGTTCGCGGGGCAAGCCTGGTAGTGGCGGGCGCGAACTCTTTCCTGTGTACCCTTACAGAGTTCGGGCGGGACGTGGGCAGTGGCTGGTGCTCCCTTCTTTTCGGTAGAAGCCTTTGGTAACGATGTGAGTTTAACTCCCAAGCCAGGCGGCCTGGGATCTTTGCAGGAACTTCACTCAGATGAGTTTCACTGCTTTTTTCCCTCCACCTACCATTTTTTGCAGACGCTCCCATGGCCCAGAAACAGCACGTGCTTGTTACTAGTGGTGACCTGGTTGTGTGGTTCCGGCTCACACGGAGCACATTTTCGTTGCTAGGATAGGGATGGGTGAGGTTAGGAAGAGCCCAAATAAGCGAGTAAGTCGTAAGGCTCAAGTTTGGGGCCGTAGAGTGCGGGATAAATGGTTTTTTGTGTTTATTCCGGTACCAGGAATTGAACTTACGACCTTGTGCTTGTCGGGCAGGCGCTTTGCCGCTGAGCTAAATCCCCAGCCC
>NW_004955403.1:45512462-45515486 GCF_000276665.1 Chinchilla lanigera | reverse complement strand
AGGATGGGTATTTTGAGGGGATTAATGTCAATGTGTGTTTTACTGGAAAAATATTTAGACATGCACTGTACTTTCTGTTCACCTCTTGAGCATTATCTAAAGTGAAATACACCAGTCACTTTTTGTTTTGCAAACTTGGTTGTTCTCCAGACCTTAAATGCTGGTGCATTAATATGTCATCGCATAATGAAGGTTAGGAGATTCCTACTTACCACTGTTTATTCCTTTGCAACCTAATGAGGTGTTAGGCCATGTAAATGCTGTGGTATGCTTAAGTGCATTATAAATGCTTGCCCTTGTGGTTGTCAAGCAGAAAAATATAAATTAAAATCAGTTTCGGGGCTGGGGATTTAGCTCAGCGAGTGCGAGGTCATGAGTTCTATTCCCGGTACCGGAAAAAAAACACACAAAAACAACAACAACAAAAAAGCAGTTTGTGCTATTGAGGAATCTTACAGAAAAGTGTATATAAATTTGCCTTGCAGATGACTTTTCCTGCTTTTGAGTTTCTTTTCTTTTGGTTTTAGAAATATTTATGTGCGTTTCCTTTTCTGTTGTTTATCACTAAAAGTATTTTGCCCACAGTAGATGCTGAGTAGAGCAGCAGTCATGCTGTCTCTAGAACTGTAAGGGTTTTCTAAGGAAGGGGAAGTTTTCCAAACTGTTAACTCATTCTCCACCTTGATGGTCTGATACACCACTGCCCGGCAGGTGCTTCCTTTACCCAACCCACCTTTCCTGAAATACCAAAAACGCCTGGCTGAACAGAGAATTCAGGCTAAGACCCTCAAGGGAAACGAAATGCACCCAATACAGCTGGGAAAACTGCCTTAGTGTTTGACAGTTGTTTAGTTTTGTTTTTTTGTTTGTTTTTCAGTACCGGGAATCAAACTCAGGACCTTGTGCTTGCCAGGCAGGCACTTTGCCACTGAGCTAAACCCCCAGCCCCTTGACAGTTGTTTAGTAATGGCTTGTGAGTATATTTTTCTTTCAGACATACGTTTCAAGACCTTTACAGTTACCTGTAGCTATTTCTTCTCTCCATTTTTGCTTTGGCATTTGACACTACGGCAGCGTTATATGTGAACTGGGACTGTAGATAGAGCCAGAAATTGTGGGTGAGGAGTGTTGGCTGGTGGTGAGTACACCAGGGGTTTTGGCTAAGTTTAATTCATGTTACCCCAAGCCCATGAGTATTGTGAAAGTTTGTGTACGTGGGTGAAATTTTATAGGGTACTGAGATGTTTTTCCACTTGGAGGAAAAAAAAGTCCTTAGTAAGCCTGTTTTGGGGAATGAAAAGCTATTATTTCTTAGGTTGTTACTTGTCATAAGAAAACTAACACTTGTGCTATAAGTCATAACTTATTAAAATTTAAAAATTGAAAACTGATCTCTTCATTTACACCTTAGTGGGAAAAGATAACTCTTGTTTGGACTAAGCCAAACAAACATTCATTTAGTAAAGAATTTAAATGTTGTTTCACTGTAAGGTACAGCTTATATTAGGAAACACTGTCTGAAGACATTTGATTTGATGCATACAGTGCTTAGTAAATAGCCTAAGACTGCCAGATAAAGTCATGTTTTCACTGAATAAAAACCTCCATGTGATTTCTGGGGAAACCTTTTCCTTTTGGGGAAACCAAGATTACTGGCCTTTACATTTATTAGACTGACTTATAGGAAACTAGTAACTGTTTTTGACCAAAAACCTCCCCTTATAACTGATCACTGAGGAGGGACTAGCTCCAGGTTGAAACGTTGGACAGGTTGCCAAGATTCTTAGCGAGGCAACTTGAGGTGACTGGATCAGACTTGGCTACCTTGAAGGAACCAGCATCCCTGCTGAATTTGTAGCCTCTGAAATTACTCTTGTAGCTGGAGATATAGCTCAGCAGCACAGCACCTGCCTGGCAAGTGCAAGGTCCTGAGTTCAATTCCTGGCACCCACAAAAAAAAGCAGAGGTAGAAATTACTCTTGTAGAAGAGAAGGGAGGGCTCTGGGGGTTCACCTGACCAAAGGACACCTCATGATAGCTGGGGGAGAATGGAGTCTTAGAAAGTGCTCTACCACTGAACTATATCCCACTGAGCCTTGGGATTTTTAAGTGGCTGTGAAAGTTATTATTTTTGAGACAGGGTCTTGCTATTTGTAGCCTAGGCTATGCATGAACTTGTCATCTTCCTACCTCAGCCTCTCAAGTACAGAGATTATAGACATATGCTATTCACCCATATGCTAATTTCTTTTGTTCATTTTCCTCAGAATTAGAGTGAAACCTTACCATTTTCTATTAGGCTTGGAGATGGAATTTAGCGAAAATCAATTCTACTTGCCTTTTGGGTATTAGAATAAAATGTTTTGCCTTCAAAACACTTTAGGGCTGAGAAAGTGATACCAGTTCCCAGAAGACTGAAACATCACAAAAGATAGCAGTGCATGTAAGTAAGGCAGCAAGAGCAGCTCTCTGGAGCCTGTGAGTCACTGGAGATGGAGGTGTGGTAAGGTTCACAGCACCTTCACACCCAAGCTCTCGTGTTCTTGGCAATGATGTGCCCCATGCTTAGGCACCGTGTGGTACAGGGATCAGGAGTTGTCCCTCAAAATGAGTGTTCTTCATTGTGAAGTCTGGCCCTTGAGGTCTGCATAGTATTCTGGGGGTAGCATCTGCCCTGGAACCTGCCAGGCTCTCCTGAGTGAAGTCCAGCCCGTATCAGAGGAGTAGGGATCAACATTAACAAAGCTGCGTTTTCTTCCGTTACTACTTTTTTGCAAGTGGCCATGTTATCATCCAGAAGTTGGCCAAAGTGGCTTCACTTTTACAGCTGTGGAAAACATAGGCTACACTGTATGTAGGTCAACTGAACTAACCATACTTTTACAAGAAGTTGAGACTCAGTCGAACAGAAACAAGGTAATTTTATATTGCTGAGTGGCACCTGCCATCCACTGGCTTTAAGAATCCATGTTTGAAAACCCATTGTGTGTTTAGAATGAGACAGGTCCCTAGACACACACTAGA
>NW_004955403.1:45443916-45510025 GCF_000276665.1 Chinchilla lanigera | reverse complement strand
GCCCTAGACTTTGTAAGAGGAATTATTTTCTGATTTATTAATAGTGGCCTGTTGTACTTTTATGAGTGATTTCATTTCCATTATCTTAGTTGGTATTCTCAGTAATTTCCCAGTTGAATTAATACGGCCTTAAGCAGATGCTTTACCTTTATTACAAGGTATGATCAGTCTCTCAAGAGCTGAGGACAGAAGGTATGGATAGTCTGACTTCAAGACCATTTTCCCAGTTTTACTAACTGTACATGGGATGATTAAAATATTAGAAGAATCTTTAAATGTAAAAAATGATTAGTGTAATATTTAAACTGCAAAAAAACAAAAAGATTACTGAGCTGGACGAGGTGGCCCACGCCTGTAATCCCAGCACCCGGGAGGCTGAAGCAAGAGGATTGATAGTTCAAGACCAGTGGGCCTACATAGTGAGCTGAAGGCCAGCCTGAACTACATAGTGAGGCCTTGCCGCAAAAAACTACAGTAAGACATTGCATTAATCTTCCTCAAAATATTCTTTTATTTGAATACACTTATCCTATCCTTCTGGCCATTTCTTTTGTCTTGAGACAGGGTTTCACCATGCAGTTCAGGCTAGCATTGAATTCACTTTGAAGCCCAGGCTGGCCTTGAATTTGCAGAGGTCCTCCTACCTCAGCCTCCTGAGTGCTGGGCTTACAGGTGTGCACCACCATGCTTGGCTTCTTCCTATTTTCTGAAGCAGTTCTGAAAGTCTTTGAGATGTGATTAAAAAAAAAAAAATGGTGAATGCTGCTACTGGATACCATCCAACAGAAAGGTAGCCTTGTGAAAACATTAAGGTATTCTCACCCATTTTATTCACCAAACCTGACACCATGTGACTTCTGATTATTCCCCAAAGTCAACATGACCACGAAGTGTTCTGAATTTATTCAGGACATCTAGGTAGTCATGACAACTAAAGATACTCAATGAAAGAGGCCTTCCAGAACTGCTTCAGAAGTAATGAGAATGATGGGATAAGTATGTTTGAAGGAGTGTTTTTTTTTTTTTTGAGACAGTGTTTCACTTTGCAGTTCAAGATGGCCCTGAGCTCACTTTGTAGCCCAGGCTGTCCTAGAACTCACAACAGTCCTCCTGCCTCAGCCTCCTGAGTGCTGAGATTACAGGTGTATGCCACCACACCTGGCTGAGGATGGGTATTTTGAGGGGATTAATGTCAATGTGTGTTTTACTGGAAAAATATTTAGACATGCACTGTACTTTCTGTTCACCTCTTGAATCCATGTTTGAAAACCCATTGTGTGTTTAGAATGAGACAGGTCCCTAGACACACACTAGATTTGAGTGCTGAAACCAGGTCAGTAGAAACCATTGAAGTTTATTGGCGGTCACAATGCTTACACTGTATGCAGCAACACCCTTACAAGTCTATCCGCAACCTGATCACGCAAGAAAGGATTCACCACACAGTTGCCAGAGGAGAAGGGAAAAAAATTAACAGGCTTGTTTCTGGGGGTAGAGGAGAAAAATAAAAATGAAACCTAATTGATGAGTGTCCCGTGGGCAAGAGCTGAACTAGAGATGTGTACAGCTAGCAGCAACAATTGTGGAAAAAGTACAAGGCAAATAGCTTTCTCCATTACTTTCCTTCTGTAGGTTAATTTTTTTAATATTCAAAACATTTATTATGGTTTTCATTTTATAAAAATGTATATTTTTTAAGGGGTAGGAGAATGTTAAATACTTCATGCTAGGTAGACCTTGTTATTAAGAACCCTCCCCTGTAGTAACTTTCTCCAGTTCATACGTTCACAAGTGCAGGGCACACATAAATACCACACACACACATCCACACACTGCCTCGAGGGAAGACAAAGTTGTGGCCACACACGGCTGGATCTCTGGTGGACTCATCCCAAATGCTCACCAGGAAAGCAACAGGCTCAATGACGTCTGTCTGGTCTCTCCCTTTCCAGAGACCAAGAACCCTAAAACACATAGTTAAATCCAACTTTTAAAAGCAAGAGGCATCTGTCTGAGGATGAAGGTAAGCAAGGTGGGAGAAAGGATGGAGAACACCAAACACTTCTAGCTGGAGTTATTGCCACTGCAAGAGGCCAGGGGACCTAGGGCAGCATCCACTGTTAAAAGGGAAGGACGGTACTCTGGCATGGCTTAGAGTTCCTAATAACAAGGGTTAATACAGCAACAGGAAGTGGTCATTTTGGGGGTGAGGAAAGGGCAATAAGAAAAAATATACATTTGGAATTTTTACTTTTTTTTGCCTCTCTACACTGTGTCAACTAAATATATCTCTGTACTTTCACACATCCTTGTCCAGTAAAGCTTCAGGCCACCAGAATACACATTTTCTTCACTCGCATACATAACCCCTCACATCAGCATTGGTGCACTAGACTCTGTAAAAATTTTTCAGTCACACTTTTTGTTTTTAAACTTGAGTCAATATAAACCTTGTTCAAAATGTTATGAAAAAATGTACATGTTTATACAAGGCAGGTTGTGGCAGGACACTGGGGGTTCTCCCCCGTCGGGTGGCCCCAGGAGGAAGGGGCTGGAGTCTCAGACGTCTGTGTCTCGTCTCCTCCCACCACCCTCCCCACCCAGTCCCCTAGGAACCAGCAGCGCCCTGCCCCCAGCGAGTGCACGCACACCCCTATTCACTGGGGAAGTAGCCGGTGACCTTTGCCATTTTCCCCACACCCCTGGAGGAAGGAGCCAGATCAGCTAGGCCCTCTCCCTTGCAATTGTTTGCCCCTCTGGGCCACACCAAAGGGACGCTGCTCCGTACAGGTAGAGGCCGGGGCGGTGTCAGCTCATCATGTCATTGCTATTCACGCCATAAGTGGAATTCTTCATCGAGTCGTTGACTTCTCGACGGAATGCTGACAGGTTCTGGGTGAACCTGCAGAGAGGATGCATGTGGGTTGGGGGAGGAGGATGGGAGGGAAAGAAAGGTCTTTGCCTAAAGTATTTTTTTTAGCAGAGAAGTGGCTACTGAGAAGCACAACATAGGAATCAATGGGTTCTGTTTGTAGTTCATCTGTTTTAAGCTTACAAGGGGAAACTGGCCTGGTTTTGCCCCCCTTTCTCTGTGGCAACTTCATGGCAGGCTACAGATGGTCCAGCCTGGGACCCTGAGAGCCACCTTTGTCTCACGCAATACAAAAGGAACCTTACTGACAGGTGGGGAGTAACCCCTGCACAGTGAGGGAGGTACGAGTGTGATGCTCTTTGTGTCTGATGTCAACAGAGCGTGTTCTGTGTGGTCGCTGCTGAGCACAAGTGCCAGTGAGCCCTTGAACCATGGTCTGTGTGCCTAGAACTGAATCAAATTACATAAAATGTCCAGTCTACTTCCCCAACCACACTTGAATTAATTTAGTTAAGAGAACTGGGTACGGAACTCTGTCAATTATAAATGTATCAAATGTAAATACAGGTCAAGTATTTCTGGTGAAAATTAAGCATCTATATTGAGGCTACATAGGATTTTGAAGGCTTAGTGTAATAACAAGATAGTTAAAATTCTCAGTTTTTAAGAACTGATTGCACAGTGACTTAAAATCTGGATAAGTGGCATTACGTAAACTACATTATTCAAATGCATTTTGCCTGTTTCTTTTTCCTCTGGCAGTTCTTGGGACTGAACCCAGGGCTGCAGGAAGGCTAACTAAGCACTCTACCACTCAGCTTACCCCTACCTGCCTGTTCTCTTCACTTCTGTAAATGTGGCTCCTAGAGCTCTCACTGCTGTCCTGTTCGCAGCACTGCTTTAGGTGTCTCCAAATGCAGTGCACAGAGACCTTAGGGGTGCTTGTTTCAATGATGTGAAAAGTAGCAGGAGCCCAGGACTTCTTGGCAGGCCCCTCAGCACTCACCTGTCTCTGTTTTTTGTGAGGAGATTCCGTTCGATGCCTTCCATCAGGTTTTCAAAGCACAGATGCATGGCCTGCTGCTTCTCTGGTGGCTGGCTATTGACGATACTGTTCCTTAGGTCAGAAAAATACTGTGGAGCAACGATGGAAACAAGGTAAGATGGTGGTGAAAGGTAGAGTAGTCATCTGTGGCCTTCAGGAAGGAAGTGGGATGTACTGGCTACTAAAACTGGCCATGTTTTTCTCTTTTTCAGATTTAGGCAAGACCTTGCAGGAAATGTCTTCTTCCAGTTTGTAAAACACTTTAAGGATCATCTGATCCAGACCCTTCTTTTTTAGTACTGTAACTACGAGACTGTTTTTGACAGAGCTGGAAGTAGAACTGAGTCTTAGGTGCTCTGCTATCCAGACATAGTTTCCCTTACTCCCCACAGGAAGATTCTTCCTCACCCTTTACCCTTTGTCTGTTGGAACGGCCACGCTCCTGGCTTCTAATGGGTCAACAGGAATAGCACATACTCAGTAAATGGCCCATGTTCCTTGTTTTGCCATCCTGGGGGTGTTCCTAAAAGCCTTCCACACGGAGTAGGAAAGTGAAGTGCACAGAAGCTGCTCACCCTACCTTTTCATTAAGTAGGATCAAGCCAAGCAGGGGCCGGGACATGGACCACTGGTTCCTACAGTCTTCAAAGATAATGATGTTCAGCACCGTAGATAGCATCTGAAAAACAGAATTGGGAGGCAGGGACCTAGTGGTGGCTGCCAGAGAAGACATCCCAAATGAAGCCTTGTGTTAGGCCGAAGGCCTTTTCTGTGTAGTATAAGACAAATATTTGGTGAAGCTTCATTTACTTTAGTCTTCTATTTATTTCAAAGTTTCTTCTGTGAAATTTCCTTTTCTGTTCTTTAAATTGATTTGGTAACTTCATTTACAAGTGGGTCTTCCCAGCTGAGTCCGACTTGTGGGTAATGGAATGGGGTCAAGCAAACAAAAGTATAGTGCAAAACCACCCTGTAATGTCACTTCCAGGTACCAGTCTCAGAAGAAAAACCTTTGGGACATTTTGTGGATGCAATGGATTCTGAATTATTTTACTGCTATTCAACAGTACAATGAACAATGCTGAAGTTAACTAATATTATTGGCTTAAATATAATAATTCAAACTAGGCTTGGCGGTACATGCCTATAATGCCATCTACTTCAGAGACTGAGGTAGAAGGATCACAAGTCTGAGGCCACCATGGACAACTTAACAAAATCTTCTCTCAAAATAAAATTTAAAGAAGGATTGGGGATCTCGTTCAGTGCTCCCTGGATTCAATTCCCAATACCACAAAAACATCCCCTGAGATCCCAGCTCTTTATCTTAGTATTGTGGCTTCAAATCTTATTTTTGTTACATACAAATAAAATACAGACAGGCATATGGTTACTGATTTGTGTGGTCAGTTACTTTCTACTGCCTTACATTTTTGTTCCTGCCTTTCCAGGTATTCTATACCCTTTGACTACTTAGCAAACTCAAAATTGACTGCATCTAAGAGCTTCCCCTCAGCAGCATGAACCTGTTAAGATGTTAGTTACACTTGCCATCTTGCCCAGCTGCTCCTCATGCAGCAGTCCTCCCAGGTAGGACACACCCCACGACTACCTAACCCTCAGCTTCCTTACCTGCTGGATCATCTCTGGATGCTGCTGCATGATGTGCAGAAAGCGGTCACTCTCCTGGTTCAGGGGTGTCGTTCTCTTTTTGGTGCTACGTGACAGCTGCTTGAAGAGGTATGTCACAATGTGGTCCAGGCAGGAGCAGCAGCCTGTGCATACCATGGTGTCTGGGAGAAAGGGGCAGAAGGAAGAGAGCAGGGATACTAAGCTGCTGGTGGTGACTTGGCTGAGATCCTATGGAAGTACCTGGCTGGACGACTATTGTGGCTGTTGCAGCCAAGACCACTACTTAGGCTGTTTCCTGTTAGCTTCTTACTCTTATCATATAGCAAGGCCTAGTTTCTAAGTCTGAAGCTGAATGTGTGATAACAGATAATGTAAACATTTAAATTACTGGCTCCACATATTGTAGATGTCTTCTAGTTCATTTAAAAAAAAAAAAAAATCACATATATTTTTACATCCAGGAAGTGCTTCATTTGTGCTAGACACTGCATTAAGTACTTTCTAGGTACTTCTGAAGGACTCTAAGACTCCATTTACACAAGGAAACCAGAGTTTGGAGGTTATAAGACCCCCCCTTAAAGACAACAGGGCTAGTAAGTTGTGATTGGAACCAAGAAATCTGAGGTATAGGCCTATGCTGAGTTACCTGTGAATATCTACATTTGTTAGAATGTGGTGCATATATTGTTTATTGTTGGCAAAGCACCTTGGGAGTCCACCACTCCTTTGTGCTCTTCTACTAAGGGACTGGGGCAGCACAACCAGTTGACCAGTGTAGACCAGCTGTAGCCAAGGGACTTGAAAGAGCAAACAATTCTGAAGCTGGGCATGGTGATGCATGCCAATCTGAAAGTTGAGGCAGGAGGAGGCTGCTGAGTTCAAGGCCAACCTGACTTGCATAGTGAAACCCTATCACAAAACCAAACCAAACCACCAAGCCAAAACAAAAAAAAGCAAGCAAACAATTCTGATGAGGACTGAGAGAGCCTGTGTCAAGGTCCCTGTGTTTGCAAAAAGGTGTAAAACAGCCTCCCAAAGCAAAGTCTGATGCATTGACTGGACTATAATAGATATGGCAATGCCCCTGACAGAAGTAATCCTGGGTCATAGTTTGTGGCACACAGGTGTGGCTAACTCATGATAGTCCAAAAGTCATTCTGCATCCATTTGCAATATATCATCATTACTCTGCAGCTGATTTAATCCGTTTGGCTTGGCCTGATATAAACATGTTTTATTCTCTGAAAGTACACACACATAGTACAATATATTAAGATTTCTGGAAGGCAGCCAAAACATAATAGTTGACAGGAACCACAGGCCTAGGATGGAAAAACTTAAGGAGGTGGTGGTGTGAAACCCTTTCACAGGTCCCACAGCATTTCGGAGTCTTACCACCCTCATATGGCTATGAGCACCCTTCTTCATGTCTTTTCGGTCTTAACTCTTCTGCATTTGTGCACCAGTCACCTGGAGTTCCTGGTTCCTTCTTGCTAAAAGGTTCTAGTGCTGCCTGTCCCAACCACCAGGAACTGGGTTACACCTATCCAGTTTTTTCACAGACACTCTGATGCCCAGCCTTTCAGCCTGTCTTCCTTGACCCCACCCCTCACAGCCAGGAGCTGAGGTATTTATTTTTCCTGAGGGGGCATGAGCAGAGAGTAAGGTGAGTATGGGAAACAGGAAGATGTGTGTTTAGGTGTTTCATCCACCAGATACAAAGCTCCTTAAAGACAGAGTCCATGTTAGTTACTCTGTCCATAATGCCTTACAAGTGCCTGGCTCTTAGGCTGGATCAGAATGTACCTGGACACGGTACTCTTGTTAGGGCTAATTCCCCAGAGCAGTCACCCTATGCATTCTCCCCTTCTGCTTAGTTCAGTGGTACAAACATACTGATCCAGGTGCTTACCAAGTGCAGTAAGTCCTTCAGAAATGGAAGAGAGAATATACATGATGACGTGAGGTTCCAGACTTGCAATAAAGTTCATATGGTCCTGGGTCAGGACTTCCAGTAATGAGTAGTAAGACTGGCTGAGCTTGGGGTAGTCCTGTGGCAGAGGAGGAAAAAAAATTAGCCTCAGCAGCTACTGGCTCAGCATGAGGGATAGGGGTCTAAAAAAACCAGCTTAGTTCCTTCCAATTGGGAAATGAGATACAGAGTTAGAGTAGAAAGGGACTAGCTTGCAGTTTTTCCTGGTCTCAAGTAAAACAGACTGAGCATGATGAGGGGCAAGACTTCCAGTGATGCTAAAGCTTACCAGGAGGTCACTGTGGGGAATGGAGAGGAGCAGCTTGATGAAGGTCTGCAGAGCATTGTCCAAGGCATCATCTCCATAGAGGCGGAAGACTCCAAAATTGACGTAACTCCCGCTGAGGGCAGCCTTCAGCATGGAGAAGCAGATAGAGATGCCCTTGAGCTTCAGCGCATAGACCTGATCCTTTGGGACCTCTCCTAGTGTCAGGATACGATTGCCTGAGCAGACAAGTAAGGTATGTAATCAACCACAGTATGACAGAGATTTTTATACCATCTCACCCCTCTCCAAAGGCATACAGATTCCAGCAGGTCTTCTGTAGCAGCAGGTGCACTAACATGCGCGAATAAGGAACACAGCACTCATGGGAGTGTTGCTCTGGCTACTACCAGGGACAGCGGAAGAGTACGTGCTGTGTGCAGCATGGTGGCTGAGTCAGAATACCCCACTGGGTGTGCTCCTCTAAAGCACCTACCGTACATCGTGATCATTTTGCTGGTTTCTCGGAAAAGTAAGATGCCATTGGGGGAAGAGACATCAAACTGGAGTCGTTGAGATCTGAGCAGAGAACAGAGGAAACAAAGTCAGGGTATCTTCTTAGAAGATGGCAGTCTTGGAGGACTCTGGGGATTCCTGAGAAACTGTACAGGGTGCCTGTCTTGATGTGAGGATAACCAAGTTAAGTGAAATATTTAACCAATGATATAGTGTGTCTCTTCAAGTCCAGTGCGCTAGATTCAAGTTTCTGCTACTCAATTTGAGAATACTTACAGGAAACAAAACAGACAAAAAGCAAATAAAACCACTTCTAAAGTCCTTAATTTCTGGGAGACTGAGGCAGGAGGATCATGAGTTCACCTTTAAATGCTGTAACCAGAGTCATTTTATAGCCTTGCCTAGAGTGCCCTAGCAGTTTCCCACTGCAATGATGATCAATGCCAGTTTTTTGCCACTGCTATGCCAGACACTTGGCCATCTGGCCTCTGCCGACTGCTCTGACTCCTTTCAGCACGGCATCAGCTCACTCAAGCTGGGCAATTTAGTGAGACTGTCTCAAAAAATATGACTAAAGTCATTCTGCCAATCATTTCCTGGTACTAATTCAATCCTTCAGACATCAATTTATACCTCCCTTATGGCTTCTGTGGCAAGTAAGAGATGGAGAAGTACAAGCAAGGTTATCACTTTGTAAGAAAAGACACAAAGGGACTTGAAATGTCACAACAGATTTCAGACAGGGAAGGAAAAAAATTTTTCGAGTTTTTTTCTGGTACCGGGAATTGAACTCACGACCTCGTGCTTGTCAGGCAGGTGCTGTGCCGCTGAGCTAAATCCCCAGCCCCTGGAAATTTTTTCCCCCCCCGGTACGGGGAATTGAACTCATGACCTTGCACTTGCCACACACCTTGCACTGTGCCACTTAGCTAAATCTCCAGCCCCGGAAAAAAATTTTTAAATATAAAGTTTTGATTTTTTTTTTTTTTTTTTATGTGTGTCTTGCTGTGTAGTTCAGGCTGGCCTCAAATTTGTGGTGATCTTCTTGCCTCAGCCTCTTTAGTGCTGGGATTACAGGTATGTACCACCACACCTGGCTAGTTCTGAGTTCTGACTCTGTGAGAATAGAACACCTCTTTTATCTGCTCTACTTCTTGTTCAATTTGGTGAGGCCTCCTGTTAGTTACTTTTCTCTTGTTGCTGAGACAAAATACCCGACACCCAGAGTTAAAGGGGGAAAGATTTATTTAGCTCACAGTTTGTAGAGGTTTCAGTCCATAATCAGCTGGCTCCAAGGCAGGGTGGCTTGGCAGAGGGGTATCGCAGAGTAGAACCAGTTTACAGCAAGCAGAAGACAGCAAAAGCAAGCAAGCAAGGGCAACCACAGCTCTTTCTACCCCTTTGAGGGTAGCACTCACACCCTTAATCCTGGTGCCCTTAAGCCTAGCATTGTACCATGAATCAATCCCAGCATCACACACTCTAGATCCAGCCATCTCTGAAAAAGCCCACCTATCACTGCATGAGGCTTTGGGGGGACATCTAAACACAAGCCACAACAGGCCTCAAACCCAAAAGCCTTTCATCCCCCACAATCTGTCAAGCCTAATTCCAAAATGTGAGCCCCATTCTTCCTACTGTAGGTATCTACGACACCTTTAAATGCTGTAACCAGAGTCATTTTACAGCCTTGCCTAGAGTGCCCTAGCAGTTTCCCACTGCAATGATGGTCAATGCCAGTTTTTTGCCACTGCTGTGCCAGACACTTGGCCATCTGGCCTCCGCCAACTGCTCTGACTCCTTTCAGCACGGCATCAGCTCACTCAAGCTTCAGCCAGTGATATTTTTCTGTCTGAAGTCCCAGCAAGCTCTGCCGTTCTTAAGAAACTTGCAGTTGGCTTCTGTTTGGAACATTATTTGGGCAGGACTACCAGAATGCTTGTCACTCGAATTTCAGCTTGAACATCACCTTCTCTAACAGGCCTTTCTTGGTCCTTTTTCTCTTATTACCTTAGTTTTTCTATAGCATCTAATCACTGCTGAAATTACCTTCTGTGTTTTCTTTTTTTTTGGTAGTACTAGGGATTGAACCCTGGGGTGCTCTGCTGTTGGGCTACATCTCCAGCTCTTTTTAAAATTTTGAGACAGGCTCTTTAAGTTACCCAGGCAGAACTCAGTTCTGTCTCAGCCCTTAAGCCTAGCATTGCACCATGAACCAATCCCAGTGTCACACACTCTGGGAATATTGCACCACAGTTCCTGTCTTTTTTTTTTTTTTTGAGACAAGGTCTCAGTATGCAATTCCGGCTGGCCTTGAGTTCACTTTGTAGCCCAGGTTGGTCTCGAACTCACAATGATCTTCCTGCCTCAGCCTCCTGAGTGCTGGAATTACAGGCGTGTGCCACCACGCCCGGCTACACAGCTCCTGTCTTGTCCTTGTTTTATTGCCTGTCTTTTCCAACACATGTGACAGTAAGAGAGCACTGAGATTCTTCCCAGCACAACTTCTAGGAGGTAGACTGGCAAGACTGGGTGTTAACAAATAACTACTTTATAAATGAATGACTCTTGAAAGATTCAAGGTTATGGCCTCTCTCAGCACTTCTCATTCCCCACAAAGGCAGTTTCAAAAATTAATTCTCTCTGCAGTCCCAAGAGAGACAGATGCACACACATGAAATTCTAGCAAGGCTAAGACGCTGGCTTTTTCTTTTTTCACTGCTGGTGCGTAAGAATGGCATGCATTTTGGGGAACTGGTGTGCACATATACTGCTTCTTGCTCATGCTCACCCCAAGCTCCTTCTCATCTCTGCTTTAGCTCCTGTTTCCTACCACTGCCTTCATTTTGCTCTTTAAATTATTTATATTTTGGTTGGAAATATGTAAACTTTGGTGCCTAAGAAATTTTTCTTGCTTTCAAAAAATAAATGTTTACAGACTTATTGATACTGATCAGTTCAATCTGCCTAATAAGGAACTTTCTTGTGGCAATTTGCTTGCTTCAGTCTCCTGACTACAGGTATGTGCCCCCACATCAGGCAAAATGTTTCTTAAGAAAGATTACTTTGAAACATTCCATTTCCTTCTGAACTGTCACTATCCTGAAATGTGCCAGATACACCACCACTGCCACATGTTAATTTTTGTAACTGTGCCAGGAAAGTCAGAATCTTGGTTGCCAAACTTCTAAGAACAGAACTCCTGGGAATCTGTTTCCTACATGTAGCAATGGCTTTGTGTGTTGGGGATACCTGTGTTAAACAAACTTTAAGAGGTATCCAAGTTTGACACCAAGGGGCTGGGGATTTAGCTCAGTGGCACAGCGCCTGCCTGGCAAGCGCGAGGTCATGAGTTCGATTCCTGGTACCGGAAAAACAAACAAACAAACAAACAAACAAACAAATAAACCAATTTGACACCAGTGCATCTTGTTATTGCTTACAGTCTGCCCAAACACTAGATAAAGCAAGTTCTCTTGGAGCTCTTTCAGACAAGGGCAGCTGTGCCCTTGAGACAGCATCCTTCTGCTTACCTGTTATGAACTAGTTCAGCCATCAGCTTGAGTACAGGTGTGGTACAGGCCGGATCATGGTACCAGAGCTCAATTGCCCGCTGGAGAATTGGCATATAGGATGGGTATCTGTGAATGGGAAGCTAAGGAAGAATTTTTGAATCCAGAAAAATACAGAATTTAAAATAATTTCTTAGCACCAGCCAAACACAAACTCAAATTATAGTTTGTTTCATGTCTCTTGCTTGCTGACCTTGGAATCTATCTAGAAGACAGTACAGTGACTACATATCCTTTTCATATCCTTTAACCTATAACAGGTAATAATAAACATTTTAATGTACACAGTAGCCTTTCTTCTGCATCTTTTACTACTTCTGTGATATAAGGGATCTACTCCCCTTCCGTAACTATTGGAGAAACAGAAGCACTCAAACTTTTGACCATCTTCCTGACCCAAACAGATTTAAAATGATCTGTTCAAAGTTATAAATTCAGTAATTATACTTTTTTAATTCCTAAAATTTGTGGTCCCCCCAACCCCCTGTAGATTGGAATCCAAAAGAAAGGTATGGCACACCTCCATAACTCTTCATCTTCTTGCCTCACCACTCCTCCCTCCCTCCCTGCCTGCCTCCATCTCCTCCCAGTGACTCTACCACCAGTCACACTCCGGTTAAGGCTTGTGTAGTGTACCCCTAGTTTGAGTTAGGATACATCCATTCAAACAGCATCATGAAGCTGGTCTTGGCATTGAAGGCGAAAGCTATCCCTCTCAGGTCCCTCACTAGGCCAACTAGAGTTCGCTGTAGCAGAAGGCAAAAATATGTTACATTAGAAGAAAAACCAAACCACAACCATCTGATAGGGATTTTGCACATGTGTAATCAAATTCTTCCTTTCCAACAAATACTTCTTGTCTAGTATTCTAAATCAGTCTCTTCTATGCTACACTACCATCTTTTCACTTAAAAATTAGTTCTGGAATGCTTGCTTCAGCAGCACATATCCAAAAAAATTTGCTCTGGAAGCTTGTTATCGAGGTTGAGCATGCCTCATATTAAAATGTGAAATGCTCCAAACCCAAAACTTTTTGAGTGTTAATTCAAAAATGCTGCCATAAGTAGAAAATCCCATACTATGAAGCTGTTTCATGTATAAAATTATAAAGTATTATATATATCTTCAGATTATATGTATAAGGTTCATATGAAACATAAATGAATTTTGTGTTTATACTTGGGCCCTATCCCTAAGACATCTAATTTATATATAACCAGATATTCCAAACTCCAAATAAATTCTAAGATCTGAAATACTTCTGGCCCAAGCATTTCAGATAAGGGATATGCAACCTAGACTATGGCTCATAGCAGAAACAGAGGCTGATAAGTAATGAACTGTATTTAAGAAATAGAAAAGTAAAACAAACAACAACAAAGCACCCCTAACATTCAAAAGGTAGGGGAAAAAAAAAGCTCAGAGGAAAAGGCTAGGGAACTGCAAATAAGACTGATAAGGTAAAGCTTGGAGCAGTAAAGTACTATACTTTCCTTTCACAGGAAAAGATCTGGTTAGGCTCTTAGGTGGCAGGGGTCCCAGATTAGGACTCAGCACACACCAAGACTCTAAATCCAATACTCTCTTCTTAGTAGAACTTTTGAATAGGGGTCCTTAACAGCAGTAACAATGCCTTTAAACTCTAGTGGTCATAGATATGCTAACCACCATACATGTGAAAAGCCTGCTTTAAGCAAACAGATCTATTCTTGAGCTGATACTATGAGCTTAATTTTGTAGTCTAAGACATAACCAATCTAAAAGATTGATTACGTGGGACATGACAAAGATGTGGGTGACCAGTCTAGGTCCATGGTGACTCTGCTTTCCCCAACTCTCAATGCTAGAGGACCCTGGGGCCTTATGTGTGCTAGGCAAGAGCTCTATCAATGAGCTACAACCTCAGCCCCAAAGGAGGCTTTTTTAGATTTTATTTGCTGTGTGTTGGACTAATGTGAGGGGAGGGGCTGAAGTTCACTGATATCCCTCAGTTACGTTCTTCATGCTGGTTGATACCATAGCCTGACTTACTGATATGGTCCATATTAACCTTTCTTGGTTTGAATGATACCCATCTCAGACCCCAAAATACTCAAGAGAGGAAGGAGCTGGATAAAGTAGTGTTGTTCTCTTGACTACCTTGATGATTTGAAGATGGAAAGTTAAGAGGCTTTTTAAGGATGAAAACAGCGAAGTTTAGAATGTCAGGTACTGCCTGGCATTTTTTTCTGGCAAATTCTAGGCTCTCTGCTGGCTCTATGGGTCACCTTGGTGCCCTCATGAACACTGCAAAGGGCGTGCCCAATACTGATATCCTGGTGTCTGCTGATCTGGGGAGCACAAATATCTAAAGGTTAAGTGACCAGGTATGTGTCAAATAAAAGATGAGGAAAACAGCAATCAAGAATGACAATTCTGGGGCTGGGGATTTAACTCAGCGGCACAGTGCCTGGTCGTGAGTTCAATTCCCGGTACCGGGGGCGCGGGGGAAAAAACAACAACAACAAACTGTCAAAAGAATGACAATTCTGATAGCCAGAAATAAAAAACCGAAAGTAACTTACAATTCTGTATATATGGAAATCCAAAAAAAAAAAAAATCAATGAGAAATTATGAAGACCTGAATAATAATGAAAATGTTACATATTAAAACTTGGGGAGCCAGGTGTGGTGGCACACACCTGTAATCCCAGCACTTGGGAGGCTTAGCTAGGAGGATCGCTCTGAGTTTGAGGCCAGCCTAGTGGCCAACCATAATGAGTTCAAGGCCAGTATGAACTACATAGCAAGACTCTGTGTCAAAAAAACAACAGGGATGGAGATGTGGCTCACTGGTAGAGCTCTTGCCTTGCATGCATAAGGCCCTGGGTTCGATCCCCAGCACCACAAAAAAACTAAAAACTTTGTGAAATCTGAAGATCTGTTTATCACAATGTTAAAACTTAACCCTACTAAAGTGTATGTGTAAAACAGGATGATAAAGTTTTGTATTTTACAATTTAAAAAATCTTGCGGAATAATATGCCAAGAGGCATTTACAATTTTAAATGACTATTTAAAAGGTCTGAAAAGGGGAGAAAAAGGTCTGAAAAGTTAACAAGTTAGAGTACAAAATTAACAACTCTGGCAGGGTTTATCTAGACAAACAGTGAAAGCACTAATAAGCAGTATTAAAAATGAAATGAGGCGAAGACAGCAGTGATTAAAAAGGCATTAAGAAAACTACAAATAACTACGATGACACATTTAAAAACACAGATTAAAAACACTTGACTTTATAAAGCTCTGCTGGTTCTTTAATTTGAGAATCCCAAGAGATAAGCAAAAAGCAACCTGAGGGCTGATGTATGGACAGCACCATTTTCTGCAGGGCTGGCTGATGTGGGCTCCATCAGGGACTGTCCCCAACCAGGAGCTGGTCATTGGTGGGTGAAGAACTCACCTTTGCCTCTTGCTCGTTGAAAGTGTTAGTGCTAAACATCTGGGCCACTGCCTCGAAAGCTGCTGTGAGCGGCAGCATGAACTGCTCATACTGATCTTCATCCTCTCCTGCAATGGAAACAGCCCTGGGTGTGACTCTGCTACCAACAAGTGCAAGCTGGGTGTGCTTGAAGAAGCAGATGGCATGAAAGATAAGCAGGCCCCAGGATAATTCATGGGCTCCCTTATTATCTCAACAGGCGTTAGTAGTCATTTAAGAATAAAATGTATACATAGAAACCAAAATTTAAACTAACAAGTGACAGAAATGGTCCAGTACAGGGATGTCCTAAGGTTTAGAAGCCGAGCACAGCATCAAAGATTTGTCTGTGTATAAAGAGCTACTCCACTTACTGATTATTGCATTCAGTGAGAAGCAGAGTCAGCTGAGAAAGGACAGAGGCTGATGTGTGAGAACTAGGTGACACTCAAACTGAAGAGGTACACATGGAGGCTTTCCTCACACTTACTTTGCTTAGTAATTGATCATAAACATAGGAGGTTTCGTAATATTTTTTTAGTAGGAGTAAACTGAAATAGCTCAAAATCAGAATAATACCACTGGGCTTCAATTATTAGTCTAAAACTACTACTATCCCCAGCAGTGCGAGAGCCCTCCTGGTTCATGTGTGCGAGATCTGGATGATGAAGCTTCTACTGACTCCCAAGTGGGTCTGCACTTCAGTGTGGGGCCGATGGAGGCAAAGAATATAGTCAGGAATCTCAATTCATGGTCCCCTTATTTTACAGATAAGAACTACATTATGTATTAAGTCAATACAGGTCTTTAATTTTAATTTGAGACAGTCTCACTAAGTTGTCCAGGCTGGCCTTGAACTTCTGATCCTCCTGGCTCAGCCTCCTGAGTAGCTGGGACAACACCCACGTGCTACAGTGCCCAGTGAGGAGTTTTAAAGCCATCGTTTATCAGATGAAAACTTGGAGCATATGGATACTCTTCCAGCTACGGGGACCACGACAGCATGCTGTATTCTTGGTGAAATCTGACTGTTATTTCAGATGGTTTTGTTACTGTTGAAACAACAGAGAAGATTTCCCCCACATCTGGTCTTCTGTCCTCGAATAAAAATTTAGAATAGTGCCAGATTACTTTATGAGCCTCTAGATTTATTGCAGTACCTAAATCCACCATGAGGAGACGCCCAAGTGCTGTGTAGAAGGTAGTCCGACACCGCATGTCTGTCAGGTTGGACTGATTGTTAATACCCAAAAATGAAAAGTGCTCGCTCTATTAAAAAAAAGAAAACAAGTTAAAAAGGTAAAAACATGGGTCAGAGGCAGAATGCAAGCCAGTAATTTGAGAATTACTGAGCCCTTTCAAGCTCCATGATCATTCTTTAAGTATTTTTATTAGTTACTGTGATTGTTACCTACTACCAATTTATCTCAAGCATGAACAGTAGTAGGTAACTCCAACACAACTCAAGTCATCCTGAAGCCAGAGAGCAGCTCTGATGACAGTAATCTGGCAGTGTGACAGGAGTCAGGGACTGCAGTCTGTAGCAGCAGTACCCAGGGCCTCAGTGTGAACATCTCTTTTTATGTGCTGAGAGGTGTGTGTGGGTGGCCGAAGAGAGGACAGGAAGAAGCAGAAATACTCACTGTGTGATTGTTCAGCATGAACTGTACCGCACTAAGCTTCACCAGCTTCCTTACGCTACTGTACGTGAAAACGAAGGGAGAAGGTCAAGGAAAGTGTAAAGCAAACCAAGAATCTTTCAGGGAGATAGAAACGCTCCAGGATTAAGTAAGATTATTCAAATACCCTTTCTCAACTACTTGAGTGTACCACTACTTGAGTGTACCGCCAAATAGGAAAAGATAAGTTCTCTTCTAAGCAAAGTTAACTGATTAGGAAGAGAACCCAGACAACACCCAGTGGTTTCCCAAAGAATCATGACTACCCTAGAATAGCTTTTCTTGGTGGGAGCTCCAAGAGACAGTTTAAGTGCTAGAGCCCTACCTATGGCCTCCACTGTGCGCGTCAGGAGTGGGCTTCTTGCCTATGCACAACAGCACTAGCCATGTACAGTCTTTAGGAGAACTGAGAAATAAGTCACTCCAACAGTTTTTTCCAGGTTTTACTGCTCTTGAAGATCCCTGCTTGTGAAAGGCTTCAGCAATTCAGGCTTTCATAGTAGATATATCCAAGTTAAGAGGAGGCACAACTACTACTTCCGTCAGGAGGCTTGGCATGAGGCTGTCTCCACCCATCAGCTGAGGGACTCTGTTTGCACAAGGGATGCTACAACGTTGGTCATACAGCATGGGTACCTGTGGGCTAGGTCCTCTGGGTACTTCTGGGCCTCTGCACTAGCCAGGAATAAATCTGTGGTGGTGTGCTGGCTCATTTTGGGGGTTCTGGAGTTGGTGTAGGTGCTCTCTTAGACTCCCAGAAAAATGGAATATTGCCCAACTAAATGAAAACAGCAGCAGGAGGCTGTGATTGCTGGGACTGCACACCAGTTTCTGCTGTGCTCAAGAGCTAACTTAGAAAAGGATATCCAATGGAGAGGTCATTGAGAAGCTGTAGTGTCTTGGAGGTGATTGGTTCACAGCGGCCCCAATACTTCAAGTTGGTGATGCTGGAGGACAAAAAGAAAAAAAAAAAAGCAAGAGACACTTTTGACTTGCCTGGTTTCCTTGAGGGCTGGGAGAAGAAGAAAATCATCCATCAAAAGTCACCACACATCTGCATCACCAATTCACAGACATCACGACCACAAAAAAAAAATGGGTATAAAATCTCCGTACTTACATTTGGTTGACTAGAAAAATTATCCTTCAGATAATCTTCACTACTTGGTTCCAAAGCTACACTGGCCCATACCCAGGCCCTTGGAATTCTGGGGCACTCCAGGGCTGATTTCTGCAGCAAGGGCAAGAGATTTCTGCGGCAGTGATACATGCAGACGTCTGCAATTCTGCACCTGCACCATCCACCGTCAGCTGCAGAATTCTAGTAGCCCTTGCTTCTGGATGCTTGGCTGGCAGAGTCCTTTAGACGCCCTTTGCTTTTTTTCAACTTAAATTATTAACCAGCTCATGGATATGAGTGTTTAGGGCTAGGAGAGTTGGAAAGGGGCAAAATGTCACTTTGCACACAGCCCTGAATAGCACACTTGGCTCTTAGTGTGTGCATTGAGAAATTGGACTAATAAAAAGGGAAAAATGTAACCCAAGGGGCATAACTTAAAAAAAACAACAAAAACAAAAAAAGGGCCAATCAGGACTGCCAACTTTGTAGACAGATCAAGTAACAACACTAGATTTTGCAGACTCAAGACTTTCAGAGGGTGTGATGTTTCCTGAGAGGAGTAAGCCCGCCTGAAAGTAGGGCTCTTCCCTGCGGTCAGAACCATGGAAATCAGCACCAGGAAGCACAGGCCTACTCTGGGAGTCGTGGGCAGCTCGGCAACTGGCTGAGGCTGAGCAACAATCACTGGGGAGGAAGTTCCATTTTGATAATGCCATAACATGGCTTCACCTGTGATTCCAGAGGCTAAAGAGGAGATTCTGTAAGATTCTGTACAAGCCTGGAATGCTCTGGGGCCGGGCCATATCTCTAAGCACAGCTTGTCACACACTCAAATGCACAATTTTCTGACGCAAACGATCAAGGCTGGAATATCCAGGCAGTGGCAGCACAATGCCAAGATCACATTTTACAGTTGCAACAGGACTGCAAGGGCCTCTTGCTGATGGCAAGCTGAAACACTTACATTTTTCCTATGAAGACGCTTAGGACCATGGTCTCATCATTCAAGCCCAGAACTTCTGAAAGTCGGCGGTACAGCTGGTATAACATGAAAGGAACAGAAAGTAACGGGAAACTTTGGATTAGAACAATCACATCCCTAGACTTTTTCCACACACAGGGTAAGATGAGCAAAGGAAATGGACAATAATCCTGGGGCACACTTGCTAAAGGTATGCACCAGTTTCTGAGAACTGAACTCTCTTACTGATCCCCTTCAGTCCTCAAATGACAAAACTCTGCTAAAACCTTGTGCTGCTCTGAACATTAATTCATGTTTAGAGACTAGCAACTGCCAATTTGGGGGAGAACAACAGATGTTTTGACTGGCCATTTGTTAGACATATGGACTACTAGAGGAATGGACCTGATTCTCTGAGGAGTCTCCCAGAATTCTACAGACTAAGAGAAAACATTTTGACTATCCCACTACCTAAAAATCTGGAGCCTGTCTGTCAACTGTTATCAACTGTTTCCCTGTTTCCACACACAGGAAGTGAGAACTTAATGGAGCCAACTGTGAGTCTGTTACCTTCGAGGATTTCTGCACCTGGTCTCCAATGTAGATCTTACGGAACTGTTCAAAAAAGCTCAGCATGGCCAATTCGAGCTTCTCATTACCCGCCTGAGCTAAGCGGGAATCTGTCAGGTTCATGAGTTGGAGCACCCTAAAGAAAGAGGAGCAACGATTCAACAGAAGGATACCCTGGTCACTGTAGACAATCCAAGGTACTGTGAATGAGTTAATCATGTGCTCTCCCCTTACCCGTCTCAGCTGAAAGGCATTCTCCACTCTGGAGAGGGAATAACAGTCCCTATTTCTGCCCCACAGGAACCACCGCCAAGATAGAATGGCTGTGTTTGTCCACTGAGACCGAACTCATAACCAGCTTAGGAATAGTGGGAAAACACGGATGTGAGGGGTAATGTTCTTTCTTAAAACTTTTGCGAGACACTGGGTGATTTTCTCCACTCCAGTTCATCTATACCAACGAGGGAGCCTGGACTAGCTCACTGATTCTTGTTTTTTTTTTTTTTTTTCCTCTGAGGCACAACAGAAATGGAGACACACAAAGGATAGGCAGGAAGCACTTCCAGGGACAGATTGCACATATACTACCCATGACTTCATTCCTTTTTTCTGTACCCCTCACCCCTAAAGAAAGCACAGTGGGAAACACGAGTGAATGCTGAATGAATAAGAATGATATTATTTTAAATGAGTCATTTGATATTTTGATAGTGTAAGAAGAGGTAGCAAACTATTTGTGACATATCATGAGTAAATTACACTCAATCCAGTCTACAAGATACTGTCTGAACTAGATTTATATCATGACACATATATAGTATCATGCCAGGCTGCAGAATCAGAAAAGTATTAGATCTCATTCCTATTACATCTTGGCTCAATTCTTCAAAAAATGGAGCGGAAAAACACCATGGAGAGTTTTATTAGGATTAAGACAATTAAGGGCAAATAAGCATCTGAAAAACAAAATGAACGGTAAAGAGATAAATGGGGATTTATCATGTGGTCCAGGCTGACCTCAAGCTTATGGCAATCCTCCTGCTTCTGCCTTCTAGTGTTGGGACTACAGGCATGCGCCACCATGCCCAGCAAAGGGGATTTGTAGAATAAGAATTACTGAGATGTCTGCAGACCAGTGAACTCTAAAGCACCAGCTTAAAGCGTATTCATGCCTTGACACAGCATCTGAAAGTTCTGACCCTTCAGAGTAGCAGCTGTCTGCAAAGTCACAAAATCATTTTCATAACGACCCTAAATTACTTTTGCCCTTTTCACTTGTATTCTCACAGGAGGGTGCAGTGGGTCTCCTATCACAAAATTCTGCATTAATTTTCCCAATTCTGTATCCATCATGTCCTGGCTAAATTATTGCTAACATGTTTTTTAATAAGGCTCATAGGCTGAGATCTTACTGCAATCAAAAAAGGCTTGAAGTTGGACCTGTATCATAGCAGGCCTTTGTTATCAAGGTACTTAGCTTCCTAAGATCATGTTCTACGTGGGGGAGGTGGCCATCCATGGGGCCCCAATAGGGGGTAGGGGAGTGGTCAGAGGAACCAAGTGGAAGGTTTCTGTGGGGTGCACTTACCGACAGACAAGCTCGCCATCCATAGCATCCTGCTCATCAGTGCTGGCAAAGGAAACCCGCCCACCTATCACGGCTCCAATGATGTATACCAGCCAGGTCAGCCGTCCTGCAGCAGGAGGAACAGCGCCATCATTTCTTGACCACACTCTTCACTATGAGTTTCCATTATTTTTTAATTGTTTTTGTCTTTTTGAGACAGGATCTCAATATGCAGCTCAGGATGACCTTGAGCTCACTTTGTAGCCCAGGATGGTCTCGAACTTGCAATGATCCTCCTGCCTCAGCCTCCCTCAGCCTCCCTCATATTGGGATTACAGGCGTGTGCCACCACGCCTGGCTATTGTTATTTATTTTTTTTCTTTTTTGGTCTCTTTGAGAAGTTTCCATTATCATAACACTCTGATAAAGCCAGAAAATCTTACTTTTCTTGTAGAAGATGGTTACTACTCTGCTCTGATAACTGAAGAGTGACGCCAGGGGGAAATTCATCAGATAGTCTATTGCTGGGTCAGATAATGCCATTATTTTTATTATTTTGGAGACAGGGTCTCGCTATGTAGTGCAGGCAGCCTCAATCTTGCAGTGATGCTCCTGTGTTAGCCTCCCAAGTGCTGGGACTACAGGCATGAACCACCACACTGGGCCAAGGCCATTATTTTTAGAGTGCAAAACTCCCTTAAACACCCCCACTGTAAGTCTGACTTCAGTTAACTGTGCTAGTCACCTGGCATTTATTCATTGGCAAATACTTTTTTGTGTATATGGACCTGATTCTGAATGAATCCTTCTGGGAAGGTTGGAAAGGGAGGTGGCAAGGCACAAAGGGTACCAGCAGCATTTCCTCATAGGTCTAAGGGCTCTCTGCACACTACTCACCCTCCTGCACTGCGATGTCCATCGGGCTGGCGCTGGCACTCTGCAGCAGCTCCTGGTAGGACTGGGCCGACTGGTCAAACAACTGCACGAGGAGTGCACAGGTCTTCTCATACTCGCAACGCCCAATGGTGGACAGCTGGTCCAACTGTTGCTGGACCAGACCTGTGTCCTCCAGGGGGTCTTCCAGGCCATCTCTGTTCCAAGAGAAGAAGGAAGAGAGCTCTCTTGCACTCTGCCACGTGATTTCTTTGATGCAGCAGCTCTCTTTATTTAACCACTATTTCTAACTGTAGAGGCCCACACCTCAACACCCCTTTTTCCCAAGGAAGGATATTTAGAAAGCTGTAAGGCAGGTATCACTGCCTTAGCACCAGTCTTCCTTGGGGTATATTCTGCTTGCTGGCATCAATCTTACTACCTGAATCCTTACCTTTAACATCTGTCTACCATGAACCTGGTGGTCTTATACTTCTCAGCAATTCGAGGACTTGGCTTTTCCTCTTTTGCTTGTTCTTGACTATCATAAACTCTGGGACTACAAGTAGATAGTCTGTTATGTGAGGTTACTGTGGCTATATGTGTTTAGGAATTTAGAAATTTTCGTATGTCATGTAATGTAAAACCCTAAATGGGCCCTGTGGCTTACCAAATATACAGTACCAAATGTATAAATATTAGTGACACCAAGCAGGAATTTAAAAAACTAGTCTACAAATGATCCAATTTCACCTTATATCAAGTTTTCCTACCCAGTGAATTTTGCTGAGACCCTGGTGAGAAAATTTAGTTTCACACTTGGATTTCAGAGTTGCAGGTACAGAATTATGGTTCTGTAGCAGGTCTTGCCTTCTGCACTGGGTCCTGCATTCTAATACTGTGTCCTGTGGCGAACTTGCTATTGTTCCATCACAGCATGACAACACCAGCAGCAGCAGCACCACACTAGCAGCTGATTGCTGTGTGTCTACCGTGAGCTTGCCACACAGGGTGCCAGGACGTGCTAATTTAATCCTCATAAGAACCTTTCGAGATAGGCCTTTACTGGTTATATTTTACAAAAAAGGAAGTGGACAAACTTGCTCAAGAGTACACAGCCATGAACCAGTTCCCTGAGCTTGGGGGCTTACAAATACTTCATTACTCTCTATTTGAGTCCTGTAGGAAGCCAACTGACTGGACAGTGCTTTCCAGTGAGCTTCATGAACACCTAGGTTTTGAAGTAACTCAAGTCATTAATAGTTCAGACTATAACTCAAGATGATTATATGCACAGTTTGGGCAAATTTAAGAATCAAAATTTTAAAAATCCCAGGCCCTCAGAATCCAAGTAAATTCCCCTGAGAAACGGCCAGTGGAAAAATACACAAGAAAGATTCCTTAACAAAGACAACTTCATTTTATAAAAGTTTGGTTGTCTTTTTGTACTGGGAATCAATCTCGGGACCTTGCACTTGCCAGGCAAGTACTGTACTGCTGAGTTATATCCCTGGCCCCAAAGTTATTTTTGAAAGGGCTTGACATTTTTCTAATTTCAGGTTTCCCAGATTACCCAGGTAATCATCAATGTTGACAGAAATCCTATTAGTATAATGCAATCAGTGATCAGCTGCCTAGAACTTGCATGTCTTCTAGTAAAGTTTGAAGCCAGAGTTGGTAATTAAATTGTATAATCTTACTCATATACTTATTTCCTTGAGAGTTCACATTAAGCCCCATAACCTGTCCATTATCATTCTTACTCTCTATGAACATCCCACAAATATTTCTTTTCTCTTTTTTTTCCTACCAATGTTTCTTACATTTAAGGGACAAACCCCACATGGACGTGCTTCTGTATTCAAAGATATTACAGAGCACAAAAAATGGGGACATGAGTAGGATGCTAAAGAGAAAGACTCTTCTTTCAGACTTTTTGCTCTCATATGCCACTCCACTGACAACGAAGGATAACCCTGAACAGTGTCAGTGCCAATGGGTCTCATGTCAAGATTCCCCTTGCCTGTTGGGTGTTTGGTCTCTAGTAAGACCAACAGTAGGCTACTGGTGAGAAAAAGAGGGAGGTGGTCCAGGTTTCTTTACCTCAATATGATGTGCACAGATTCCAAACGGGATGTGATGTAGGCTTTGGTGACCTCAGGAGTATACGTTTCCAGCATATGGGGTTCTGTGGCTTTGACATATGGCACAGAGGCTGCCAGCCGCTGCCATAGGCTCAGGAGATAGTGCACACTATTTGGGGCAAATTCCCAGTGCTAAAGACAAGAGCAGAAGGCACATTTTTCATTTTTGTACACAGTCCCAAATACACTATTTTAGGGGGTGCGGGGGTACTGGGAATTGAACTCAGGGCCTTGCGCTTGCCCGGCAGGTGCTTGTGCCATTGAGCTATTTCCCTGGCTCCCAAATACACTTTAAAAAAAAAAAAAAAAAAAAAAAGGAGGATAAGTGTTCATGAGCTTTGTTCTGTGTAAAGCAAAGTGATTATTAATATTTCAGATATTAAGCATCTAATGAGAAGGTAATTCCTTCTCACTGTTAGCTGTGTAAGCCCAACCACCCAGAAAGTTATATGTAAGTGGTTTTCAGACATCAGCATGTATGCAAACCATCTGGAGAACTTGTCAATACTACAGTCCAAGGCTTCACCATGGGGCCAGTGACCTGGAAATTATGGGGTGAGATACGAACACCTGTATTCGTCACTGGGCTCCCAGACGACTGATACAAGCCACACAGTTTGAGAACCAATGTCTCAAACTTTTTTTTTACTTTTCTGCTGAACTTTGCTCTACCTTGTTTTCTTTTTTTCAACAAGGTTATACAGGAATTCTCTGTGTCTTAAATCTAAATATTACTCTTGGAATTCCTACGTGTTCCTCTAATCATAACCCCTGCACCGTTTTTCTTTGACGGTACTGAGGACTGAATCCAGGGCCTGACACTTGCCAGGCAAAGTGCTCTACCATTGTGCTTCACCTGCAGCCCCTGCTCTGCAGGGTATGTGATGTCTAAAGTCACTGGTGCCAAGGTGGGTGGAAGGAAGAATATTCTTATAAGGTTAATACCCCTAAGCAAGAGATCCTGATGTTTAAAAAGAAGGACAAAAGCAACCAAAGACAAACCTGTAGGCTGGTCACTGTGAAGTTGGCTATCAATCGGATGACCTCAGGGTAGTTTTCCACCTTAACCAATTCTCCCAGTTGGTAGTTACTTTTCAATCTGGCCAGTAGTCTGCAAAACTCATGGTAGTTGTTGGGGTCTGATAAACTCTGGCAGTAGCACAGGAGGAAAATAAAATGCAAGATGTGATTCACCATACTTCAACAATGACATGTACTTAGGATGGTATGGGGAAAGGAATTATTTCTAAACTTTTAGGCTGGAGATGATGAGTTGGAAAGATACCTCCAAAGCATGTTTAGTCACAATTGTTTTTAAGTCACTTTAAAAAGCAATGGTTAGAGCCAGGCATGGTGGCACACGTCCATAACCCCAGCACTTGGGAGGCTGAGGCAGGAGGACAGTCATGAGTTTCATGCCAGCCTGAACTACAGAGTGATACCCTGTCTCAAAAAACAAAACAAAACCAAAAAACCCAAACTAAACCAAATCAGAATAAATAAAAACAACAGTTATACTTACTATCTCAGTCATTCAGAATAATCACCTATAAGGTGGACTAACCTCAATTGGCCGAGTTTGAAAAGGAAACTAGAGGGATCATTTGACTATGTGAAGGTCATAAAACTGATTAATAGCAGAAGTGGGCACCATCTAAGACATGACTGATTTGTTTGCTTCCCGTAATAAAAATAAATTGAATAAAATTTTCACATTTATCAAACTGATCAATAAGTAAAACACTATGGTTTACTAAAATAGCAAATACAATCATTTCATATATTTGTATCATTAACTATGTTAAATTTATTCCTATCATGTTAGTGTTTATATTTGATCAAGCAATTCTAGCAAGTATTACAGATTTTTATAGTGTCAGTATATTTGTTTCTTTATAAATACCTTCTTCTGTTAGCATACAAGGGTAAAGACTTTGATCAGTACCATAACCTTGGTGCATAGTAGGTGCTTTGTTGAGTGAATAAAGGAATATTTATAGACAGGGATGGAACTGAGTATATTTATTTATTTATTTATTTTTAAATAGTAAATATTTTTTTGAGTTTAAAGATAAACTGCTATTATAATTTTTAAAAGATAAACTGCTATTATAATTTTTTTCTAGTGTGGAAAAATAATAGTTTGAAAAATAGGTGTCAGCTGAAAAAGACAAAAAGGGGAATCAAGTTATGGAATGAATACCTGAAACAGAAATACCTCCTCATCTAAAAACATGCCTATATCTTAGAGATATACATTTTAAAAAATGTAAACAGAGACAGACCAAACTTTAGATTCTTAATTTCTTTGTGAAAGATGACCAGCTCCAATCTTCCTTGTACTGAAGTGATCCCTCTGCATGGCTCTTGCACTTCTGAAGCTGGAGGATACAATCTCCTCCAGGGGAAAGTAAACACTCAGGTTTTCCTACACATAGATTCACATAATTCTTGTGAAAAGCAAGCCTATACTGTTTTCTGGAATCTCCGCTAAGTCTGGTCTCCATATGAATTTCTTTCTAGCTCCTAAAGTTGCCCTACACATATATAACCCTGTATATACACAAATTCTCAAAAATCTTACCTGTGGATTTTCCAGTATTCTTTTAACACCATCGACAAGATGAGAGAGAAACTTAGCTCTCTCAGCATTGTTAAACAGGGATCTTCTAACCGAGGCAATCTGTACTAAGCAGGATAATACCTGAAAGTGAGGCAGAACACAGGCACACTGGTTAAGATGGTGCAGCAATTTTCACCATACCTTGTATCCTCCCACCATATTCTTTAAGGTATAGTCTCTGAAGCAGCTTTATAAAGGAAAAGAGCACCAGTTCTAAACTGGTCACTGTAACTGCCTATGATTACATCTGTTTGGAAAGTTCCCTCAGACATTACCCTTTGATCATCCCAATGGGTTCTTTAAGTCTTGCATATTTATTTGTTTTTTTTTAAGGCTTGAAAATATCAAGCAATTTATAGTTTAAATAAAGTTTCAGATTTATTCATGCCTTTTGGTTCATCAGGCTTCACTATATAGTACATAATGAAATACGGCAGATCCCACTGTGCTAGAAATTCATACTCTGTCCCTCTACTACCAATCCATTTTCTTTCCTTTTCTACTCTGCTCTGTTCCTGGAAGGCTGACCTCTGTCAACAACATCCTAGCCCCCTTGACCTCTGGCTCCAGGCTGGCTTACGCCACTGGGAAGGACCAGGAGGAGGTGCAAGGCCAGAAGGAAGGACTGGGGTGGTAGAGTCTCTTTGGATGGCCACAGCTTGTGCTGTTCCACCCTTCCCTGGGCCTTGGCTTTTCCTTCAGCATTTCCTTCTCCTGCCTGAGGACCCCACTCAGGCCGTGTGTCACCACTCCTTGTGGGAGCCCCTTTATTTTGTCTTCGCTGTGTCAAGCAGTCCTTTCTGCTCAAGGGAAAGTCTGTATTAATTTGAAAAATTCTACAGTGAATAGAAAAGCAGTCCACTGCAGAAACACCATGGAAAACATCCACTACTTCGTGGCATTTTCTTTGTATCGTTTGCATACAACAGTATTTTAGGCCAAGAATCTAAATAGTGGATCAGGATTTTAGAACCTGAATGATAATGAGATTGAGGCCAATTATTGTTTTAAAGGAGAAATATAGCTGGGCATGGTGGTGTATGCCTGTAATCCCAGCACTTGGGAGGATGAGGCAGGTGAACTGCCCTCGAGTTCGAGGTCAGTCTGGGCTACATAGTTAAGTTCACGGCCAGTCTGAACTCTATAGTGGGACCTTGTCTCAAAAAAGCAAAACAACAAAAGAGGAAAAATATATAATTCCTAACAGCTTTCAAGATAAGTAGCCAACTTAGCCTTTTCATTACCACTTCCATTTATCACTATGTAATATTTGCCTGAATTTTCCATTGTATTAAAATTCCCAAATTCTAGCCAGTGGCAATCAGTATGAAGTACATTACAGAGTCAGATTCAAGAAGGAACAAAAAGAACTTGACCATTTATAGCCACTAATCAGCTGACAAGACTTTTTTTTTGGTGTGAAGCAGCTCAGGTTGGCCTTGAACTCAAAGCAATCCTCCTGCCTCAGACTTGCAAGTGCTGGGATTACAGGTATGTGGCACCAAGCCCAGCTTGGACTAATTTAAAAATAACAAAGACTGTCTTTTCTTTTTCTTTTTTTTTTGGTACTGGGAATTGAACTCAGGACCTTGCCCTTGCCAGGCAGGCACTGTGCCACTGAGCAAGGCTATTTCTGAACTTTTAGGCTATAAGCTTAATCTCACAAGGCTAGATGTCTAATTCAAGTATTTCTATGGTTCACCTCTATGGTTTCTGTAGAACAAAATAAATATAACGCCCATTCCTCATTGCTACGAGAAGTAAGTTTGCTTTAGAAATTGATTCTGACTCACCAGAGGTGAGAATGAAGGAGGGATGGAATGATACAGGTCGAAAAACAGCTGCAGAGTTGAAGAATCTAAGAATGCTGGGGGAGGGAAGAGAGAGACAAAAGACATTATTGTATCTGTACAGTGCTACTTGCATTCTTTTGGCACTATCCTTCTGCTTATTTACCTCACAGAAGATCTATCTCTTTAGAAAGGCTAAACTGCAGGGACTTCTTTGTTTCCCATTTAATTTTTAGTCCTCTAAGAAACAGATTTATTCTTTTGATTCTCAGCAAACTTTAAACAATCCGAACACCTCTGCCTATAGCAAGAATTTAAAATTTTTATCCTTAGGAACATAGAAACAAACCAAAGTTCATGTTCTTTTGTTGGATATTGTTCTTGAAGACAGATATTACACTAAATAAACAGGTATCGTAAGTCTCCAGGTGATTCATGCAAGAGGTAAGATGTACAACTATTATTGTTCAGTAAGTAAGAATTTTCCCATGCTGGGAGAATCTGTAAGATTTCTTCAACAACCTCTCTGCATTATGAAAACAGACATCAAAATTTTAAGTTTTCTCTTAAAGTAAACAAGATCACGGGGATTTTCTGTCCCATGGATTTGCCATGGAGCTGCGTGGCAGATGGGTTCAGGTAGTGTGGTTTCTGTTACCTGATCTCCAGCTGGTGGGGATCTGTACTGTACAGAGGTCATCTGAGGACTCATCAGTAGAGGTGCCAATGAAATCAAAGTTCAGGCAGTTGTGGGTGAGCTTGAGCAGCTGCATGAGCAAGCCATGCTGACTTTCATCATTCAAGTTCAGATTCTTTCCTGAAGCCTGGAAAAAATTGCCACACAGTGAGCCCCAAACAATTGTTCATCTCTTCCCAGCTTGCTCTTAGATTTATGAGGAGGCTGTTAACCCAGAAAAAGAGGGCTGTACTTCTCCATAGAAAACTGATGATTTTTCTCCCCCTAAAGCTGTACTTCTAGCACCTTAGTATTATAAAACTACCTATGCTATGAAAATATCTACTCCTTTTCACTATTGACATGTGCTTACTATAAAAACATTGAGCTAGTGCTTCAGAGACACTCCCCTTTTAACACTTACTCTTTACATGTTATACATTCAGTGGCCAGAGGGATATAAGGGGCAATACAGGATTTAAGATTTACATGGGAGGTCCTTATAATCCTAGACAGGGCTGAGTGAAAACTCTGGAGGGAGTTCTGTGGAAGTTTTATACTCTGTACTGCTCTCTTCCCTTCCTCTTTTTATTTATTTATTGGCTTTTTGAGACAGGATCTTGCTCTGTAGTTCAGACTGGCCTTGAACTCACAGCAACATTCCTGCTTCAGCCTCCCGAATGCTGGGATTACAGGTATGTGCCACTATGCCCAGCCTCCTTCCTCTTTTTAGCACTACCATTTCAACTATCACCAAAATTTAAATAATATCACCACACAATTGTATTTTTTCACCTGCAGTATGGCTGCCTGCACACTCTTCTGTCACTGTAGATGGCAAGGTTACATCAGCTGTGCCTCACTGACAGGCTGGCTAATTATTTGTTTCTGACAGGATCATTGAGGACTTGAGCCTCAGTTTTCCCAAAGGCCTTTTCCCTCCAGGAGGCATAAGAGCTTTCCCTGGCAGCTTGCCCAAGCTGAGAACTCTTTGGGAATTTGGAGGTAAAACTAAGTAACTGAGTAAGAGTGTCATTAATGAGACAATATAAAGAACACAAATTTGCTTCTAAAACTAAACTTGGGAAATACTTGAAAATGAGAACAACAACACAAAAATGAACAAAAAGCCAGAGGCTAATCCCATTTAGCTTTCCATAGGCACAAAGCATCCAAACACTGTTATCAATGTAGGACTCTTAGGTTAACATTTCTTCCTTGGTTCAATTCCACCAATACATGAATTGAAAACCAACTCTCCACTTTAAAACAGGTAATTTCCTTATGTACTACTGTCTTGCCCTTAAGGTTATTAAATCTAATTGGATGTTAAAAATTCAAAATCTACTGTTCCTTACAGATGTTGCTTGTTTATCTGCTGCTTTTAACTCAGCAGGAGACAGAGAAATCAACCTAGTTGTATAACAATGTAGTCTGAACCTGCTTTTGGAGCACTAAGAATCCAAACACCATAAAGCTAACAGGCTTTTACTCCATATATAGATTTTATGTGGTTATAAAAAAACAAACAGCGAAATTTCTAATTCTGTGGTAAACGACATTCCTTTCAGGTAGCAGCGTGGGATCAGTGTTCACTTATTACTCTCTACCTAAAAGAATAGCATTGAGTAAGGAAATCACAATGCTTTCTCTAATTTCATTGGTTAATTTGGCTAGTTTTTCTTAATACCACTAGATGTTTGTGAGAAATGACAGAGAGATGCATAAACTGTCATGGACTATGTAAGCAGCTGACCTCTAACAGATTCCCATTTGTTTTTCACCCTTTAGAAATAAATTAGGAAGCACGGCCCACCCCATATTCATACTTGTTTTAGTAAATTGCAGGAAAGTGTGAAGATATCAAATAGTGATGAATCTCGGAAAGAAGAGGCTATTTTTCTGTGCTTGGTTAAGGGATGGGTGGTGTCTGCCTGTGTAGAAAAAAGAGACCAATACAAGTTTTAGAATTAACTGCAAAATAAGTAAATAGTTACATTCATAATTTTCATGGAGACTTCAGATAAACTAGAAGTATTTCCAATAAAAGAAACACAAATACAAATACATTTTTAAAGCTTAAATTATTGTTAAGTCATATCTAGTGAGAAGATGCAGAGAACAGTAAGCATCTGGTAGCTAATGAGGATCTCATTTCTCTTGCACTTATGGAAGAAAAACAAAAGGAGGGATGTGTATTTCTTTCTTTCCTTTTTTTTTTTTTTCCGGTACCGGGAATCGAACTCACGACCTTGAGCTTGCCTGGCACAGAACCAGTTCTGTGCCACTGAGCTAAATCCCCAGCCCCAGGGATGTGTATTTCTAGTGTAAATTTTTATTTTCCTCTGTGTTTGAGGAGGTAAAACTTGGAAACAGTTCACAGACACTGCTAATAATTACTGTATGTCATACTGTGGTTTAGTATCAAAAACAGTAGCAAGACTTGAATTTTGGTAAACAAACCACTCAGGATAGAAGTTACTGCAAAATTTCCAAAACAGCCACTAACAGCCATGAACTTAAAATTAAAAGCGTCCACTGTTTTCTTCCTTTTCTACCTAGTCTAATACATGGTCTATACATCATGAATTGAGAACTTAATTTAGTTTCTTTCTTTCTCCTTTTTCTTTTTTTGTCTTTTTGAGACAGGGTCTCACTGTGCAGTTAACGCTGGCCTTGAGCTCACTCGGTAGCCCAGGCTGGTCTTGAACTTTCAACAATCCTGCCTCAGCCTCCCAAGTGTTGGGATTATAGGCATGGGCCACCATGCTTGGTGAAAACTTAGATAGCTGTATTGGTATCTCACTTATACTTCTGTTACTGTCTTTTCAGCTAAGTTACAAGTGTTTTTGTAAGGACTAAACCTTTTAGTTCTTTTGTATGCCTTTTATTTATAATACATAACAGGCACAAAATGAGTGGAATAAAAGAATTTCAACGTTTTCCAGGCTATTTTTCATTTATCCACTCAATCTCTTCTATTTACTCATCAATTCATCCCAGAGGGGGCTCATTTTGTTTTTCTACAGTAAAGAGTAACACAGTAAGATTGCTGACAAGATTGCTGATCAACTCTTCCTTGACTTTATTCCTAAATTCAAACAAATAAGTGGTATTTGACTCTGCCCACAAAAAAAATGACAGGAAATTCTCTAACCAGTTCTAGCTTTAGTGAGTTATGTATACCTTAGATAATAAAGGAATTGCTAGATCATATAATCTGTTGTACTGACCATAATACACAGATATACACGTCAACTATTAGATACATTTTTATCACTTTCAGGGTTTTTATACCAATGTTCATGTATTTTTGTGGGGACACACTTCAAAAAAGAGATCATTAAGCCTGTAATTCCTGTACTTTGTTAATGTATGCCCTCCTATTGCAAAAGTGATAGTGGCTAGAGTAACTTGTTAAGTGCACAGGATCTAGGATAAATCTTTCTGGGTTCAAATCCAGCACTACTGCTTACAACGGTGAAATTATAGGCTAATTATTTAACCTTTATGTGCCTCAGTTTCCTCATGCAGAAAATGGGATAATCACAGTATCTACCTCCCAAGACTGTTAAAAGAATAAAATTAATTAATACAAATAAAGTCCTTACAACAATGGCTGGCACATTGTAACTACTCAAAAAGTAAAAGCTGCTATTATTTTGATAATTCCTTCTCACATTGAGGACTGCATGTGACAGTGAACAAAATTACTGACTTCAGATTTTAACAGGCTACATAAGCTAGTGCATTAAGAGTACCAACTTGCAGTTAAAATTTCTCAGCGTTAATGAAAATTTTTGTGTAATAATGAGTAGCAGCAACAGTAATGCTAGTGCAATTAATATGCTGACAGCCTGAGGGTGAGATGTTACAAATAATATTAATAGTGGCCTATTCAATAATTATAAAATTTTAGCTGGCTACAAAAGTAAAAAAACTGACAAAAATAGGCAGCGCAAAAGGAAAAAAAAAAAACAGCCACTGGTATTTCCTCTATAGTGTTCTGTGACATCAATGAATTAACTGAAGGGCTAGGATGTAGCTCAATGGTAAAATGAGCTTTGCCTAGCAAAAGTGAGGCCCTAGGTTACATACCAGCACCTCAAGAAGCAGAAGGGGCACACAAATGAAGCTATCTCCAATTTTATGATCCTTGTTTTAGGAGCATTCTCTTTTATCAGCAAGGTAATATCTCATTATGGTTTTGACTCAGAACCATCATTCTCATCTCTAAAATGAACATTAATGCAGTAAGGAAAGCTCAAAGGGAGAGTGAAATATTTTGGAGGGAGAAGGGGAGCAGGACAAAAAGAGCAAGGCAGCTTACACTTACAGAGGAAAACTCAATGGAACCATTTGTTTCAAAAGGGTATTAATCACTTACCGCAAAAGCACACAACTGCCAAAAAAGATCATCCCACATATAGCAGAAAACACCAAGACTAACAAAAAATATGTCACTTACTTCAATGAGGAAGGCTGTAGCACTTACTTGATTAATTTCATTGGTTAGCTGAGATAAAATTGTGACGCCAATGATGCAATATTCAACACTGTCCTGGTGAAAAAATGTGAGGCAGAAAGAGTTGGCATGTGTGCTTGGTGTTAGCATTTGGGGTATACTCATATGAATGACAATGAATGACAGCTTCCCGTGTCATGAATAAAACTGCCTACCCAGGGCAGTAAGGAATTCTAGTTTAAACATGTTGCCTTGCAGGACATAAAAACTAATTTCCATAATGGGAGACTGCTAAATCTGACTTCACCAAAATGTAGAACTTTTAAAACTTAAAAGTCCCCATGAGAATTATAGTATATACAGTCTTAAAATAAACTGCAAAACACATTTGGAAGGTAACTGACAAATGAATAACACAATTTATAAAGAGACTGTGAATAACAATAAGAAAATGGCAAAGAACTGATGGACAAAAATGTACAGAAGATATAGAGTTCACAGAAAGATAAATATAAGGAATAACACATGAAAATTTGTCCAAGTGCATTCATAATCCAAGTACAAATACTACTGGTTTTTACCTACTGAGCTGGAAAAATAAAAATGTTTAACTTAACAAGTGTAAGGTATAAGCAGACATTCTTACAGACTGTTGGTTGGAAGTGTAAAATTAGGTATAACATTTTTGAGGGGAATGCCTGAAATATCTTTTTTTTTTCTTTTTCTTTTTCTTTTTGAGACAGGGTCTCACTATGCAGTTCAGGCTGGCCTTGAGCTCACTTGTAGCCCAGGCTGGTCTTGAACTTGCAACGATCCTCCTGCCTACTGTGTGCTGGGATTACAAGCGTGCGCCACCACGCCCAGCTGAAGTATCTTTTTGATTGAATAATTCCAAGGATAGGAATTCATCCTGCAAACACCCTTATTCAAAGTATGACAATATACATGTCCTGGGATATCCACCAAAGGATTTTTATTTAACAGCTAGAAAATGGAAATGGCCTGAGAAATTCAGTAAGACATCATCTCAAAATAAACATAGATAAATAAAAGGGCTGGGGACATAACTCAGCATTCCCTGAGTTCAATCCCTGATACTGGGTAAGAAACAAACAAACAAACGGACAAATACATGCAAACACTGCCAAGACATATTAATGGTAAAAAAGATACAGAAGAGAATATGCCAAAAATTCCATTTTGTGTAATTTTTCAAAAAGTGGATAGTATTATATAAGCATATCCGTTGGTTCTCCCATTACGAATATATCAAATATATACATTGTACCTGTAAAAACCTTGTGACGTCTGTGATTGCATTTCTGAAGACATAGTCATCCTTCTGACAGTCAAACCAGCCCAGTTTTGTGATTCTGGCATATAACTGAATAAGTGCTTGTGTCACAAAAGTAGCCAACTTTGGCCGTGTGGCAAGGTAGTTGAGTACATAGTTCCCTACAAAAAAAAAACAGTCCACATTACAACAACAATCCATATCCAGAGAAGGATTTGTGTCTTTAAATATACTATATGGCCTGTACTCACTCTTACCTCTTCATTATTTAAACTACTAATGGGACCTTAAATTTAAGATTACTGGCAGGCTTTCAAGTTCAAAATTCCTACTGTAAAAAAGGAGAATTTGAAGCATAGCAGTCTTGAATTTACCCCTCTATGGCTAACTAATGTGGTCCACGTAGACTTAAAAATCCTTAACAAAGTTTTCCTGAGTTATCAGTGGCAATAAAAACTAAATGAGAGAAATCTGACAATGAAAGGGACAACTTAGGCTCTATCTAGATGTAACTGTATATGGCCCTTCACTCTCACAAGCCCTGAGTTCTAGAAAAAAATCTAGACTACATATTTTGCATGTTAGCAGTTATAAAATACTATAAAAATGCACATATATTTAACTTTTACTAGTACACAATTAAACTAATTTCTTCAAGATAAAACAGAAAATTCAAAAAACAAAAAAACCCAACTTCTCTACTTACGAATATCTATTCGTTGCTCCAATGGTAGGGGGTTGTTTGTGCGTGATACAAGCTTGGTAAGGCATGTAGCTGCCAGTAACTGGGAATAAGATGACTGTGAAGACAGAGGAAAGAATTGTGCTGGGTAAGTCAGTCATAAGGTTTGTTACTCAGAAACATTACAGTGCTCTTAAAAAAAAAAACCTTCACCTAAAAATATTCCTGTAAGCCGGGTGTGGTGGTGCATGCCTGTAATCCCAGCACTCGGGAGGCTGAGGTAGGAGGATCCTTGTGAGTTCGAGACCAGCCTGGGCTACAAAGTGAGCTCAAGGCCAGCCTGAACTGCATAGTGAGACCCTGTCTCAAAAAGACAAAAAATTCCTGTAGTATGGTATTAGAAAGAAAAACAGGAAATACTAGAGGGAACTACCACATTAAGCTACAATCTACAAATTGTACCTTTTTATCAGTACAGGTATCATTCAGATACAACTCTGAGGAATACATAGTAGTAAATTTCAGAACAATCATTTGAGAACAGAAAAGTTATGTAATGGAATAATATAATCATATTGTCAAAAGTGGCTTTTAATAAATTTCAGCATCTCATGTATAAGAAGGGGTCATGTAACAATTATAGGCCCACACCTGTAATCCCAGCACTTGGGAAGCTGAGGCAGGAGGATCGTTGTGAGTTTGAGACCAGCCTGGGCTACAAAGTGAGCTCAAGGCCAGCCTGAACTGCAGAGGGAGACCCTGTCTCAAAAAGACCGAAAAAACAAACAAACAAACAAAAAAACCAAATTCCTCCACATGGCTATCTTATAACAAGAATAGACTCAAAACCATTAAAATAACCTAAACAAGAGTTAAGGATCATTTTCTGTAAGACTAAAAAGTCCTAAAGACATACTTAGGTATCTGTTTTTGTTAGTGGTGTTACATAAATCCACCAATATAAAAAAACAAAACTTGATTAAGAAGAACATTTGTGAAAGTGACTTTGATACTTCTTATTCAACACAATTTGAACATGGTTTATCAGATAAAGCAGGTTTATCAGTAAAAGGAAACTCCTAATAATCCAAGGGGCTACAATTACAGTACATAATGCTATATAATGTGCAAATGTTTTTCACACATAATTCCAATAAATCTGTCAAGTTACTAAGAATCCATTTTGATTGCTTTTAGTAGTGTACCAATCCTATTTTCTTCTACTCTGTTAAATGGCAATGAGGAGCTAGAGAGAACGGGTTGGGACTACAACTGCAGCTCCAGCACAAGTCAACTCAAAAACTGGCTGTCCATCTCCCATGGGATGAATGCAATGCATCAATTCCAAGACCCAATCTAAGACCAAGTGACTTAAAAGAAATGCACAAAATATTATATGTGTAAAACTCAGAAGAAACCACTACTCAACTTCTGACCATGACTTTTAATATTTGGATACTGGAAAAAGAGATTCCTCAGCTACTAAAGTATAACTTTAACCAGCTATAATTTTTTTTTCTTTTTTTTTTTCAGTACTGGGAATTGAACTCATGACCTCGCACATGCCAGGCAGGTGCTGTGCCGCTGAGCTAAATCCCCAGCCCCTTATAATTTTCTTTACATATTGTATAAAGAACACTGCTATAATACTAATGAAAATTCAAAAATAAAATCATCTAGAATTCTACCCTCTCAACAAATTTTGTTTTTTTTCCATGTTTTCTTCCAGTCTGGGGGATATTTTTTGGCAAGTAAGTGTTTATAAACCAATTATTTTGGAATACATGTTGCACAGAACATGATACACTCTTATTTATATTTTCACCTTTACCACAGTAATAGCAAGTAGAGCTAATACAGTATTTTCACTTTTCTTGGTTTTTTCCCCTTTATCTGTGAAATGGAGTAACACAGGTAGGGATACTTAGGAAGTCATTCGCACATTAAGACAAATCAGAGGGCTGCACTTATTATTGCTATTTTGTAGGAAGAAGGCTTGTGCTACTTGTTAAAGTCTAGCTGGGTTTCTGAGCCTTGATCTGTGGTATGATAGTGAGCTCATGACCAAAGATCTCACCAAGAACAGTAATTTTATGAAATTACATCTCATTTGGAGTATTACTTTCATTACTACAATACCATTTTTAAGCTGGAAGAGGTTTTAATTATAAAATTTAAATTTCCTGCAATTTTCATTGCCAAGGTCATTTTTTCTTAGACTTGTAAGGCAGTAAGTAGCAGCTATGGTGGAGGAAGAGATACAGAAGACTCAAGAGCTTATATGGTGGCAAGGACCTTGGGTAGGAAAGACACTCAGATGATCCTTCTTGTGTAGTAAAGGTCAGGAGGTGCCACGTACATACAGAAATGGAAAATGAATGCCAGAAATCTCATGGAAGATGAAAAATAACAGGACAGAAATTCCAGATAAGGCCAGATAGACTTTCTTACCAACCTGCCAGTGGTGCTGCTTTTCAAAAGTGAAATGGAGAAGGCAGGGGGCACCTAAAAAAATCAAGGGGCAGAGCCCAACCCAGACCTCAGCTTAGAACCAGAACACCTTCCCAAGCCTAGCCATCCTCCAGAATGGGGCAACTCTTACGTACACTTCCTCTCTCGAGAAGCAGCTGGCACTTGCTGAGGCAGTCGGGGCTGTTGGTGAATTCCACCAGGGCTTTCTCTGCCTGCAGTCGAGTGGTTGTATCTGTTGTTTCATACAGCTGTTTGCACAAGTTCTCTAGCTGGGCCAGGCTCTGGAAAAGATCAGCCAAGAAAGCAGTCAGTCCAGCCTACTGTCTACCGAAGGTCCTATGCTCAAAATTACTGGGCAAAGATGAAGAAAAGAGAACTGCTCTTTGTCTCTGCAGAGAAGCTGGGTAACCTCACAGTCATTTGTAGCTCACTTTCTTTGATGCTTTAGGAGACAAAATAGCAGCATGCTTAAAATATCTATATACTTTTAGTCTCTCCCTTGAAGATCAACCACAAATGATGCATTTTTCCTTGCAAATACTCATATATCTAAGCTTTTCCAAAAGACTTTCAAATAAAAATTCTAAATTTACTTATTCTGCCATCAATTTAAAAAGTATGGATACTAGAGGCAATGCTGTTAAAATTAAGCACATAAACACACTCTAAGTGCCAGATAGCTCTACAAAGTTTTAAGTATTTTCCTCTTGAGTAGCAGTTGTTAGCTTACACTTATCTGTATACACAAAGTCGCCCTCTCCCAGAAAACCTCTAGGCAGGAGAACATTTCAGAATGCAGGTACACACCTTACCCCCTGGGTCCCTCATGTCTGAAGTTCAGCAGACTCTCTTCTGTTGTACTTTAAACTCTTGCTTCAGTTCCAAATTTAAATAGCAGGGTCAAAATAAATTCAACCCTAGCATCTGCTCACCCCGAGATAAGACGAGAAACGCCCCCAAACAAACCCTTCTTTCCAAATCTTGAACCAGTTCCAGGGAGGCAGGAGAGGTATGGGTGTGTGCTTTGGTCGAAAACTCAAAAGGATACAATCAAAAACCCAAAGGGATGCAAGTGAATCTATTTCCACAGAGTGGTTCAAGGCAAAGAGGAAAGGAACTAGTTAGGCCACACTTAACAATCATCTTTCACTGACTCAGAGGAGAGTAAACATCTGTTAGCTTTTAGAGGAATGGTTTGGACTTTAAGAATAAATTTGAGCCTGTTTCCAACAGTAATAAGCAAAATTTGGTTTAAGTAGTCTGAGGGATCTCACTGTTAGAAACAACCATTCTGACAAGAACAACAGTAATAGTAACGATAATGAAACCAACCTGTGCAAACTGCCTACAATGTACTGCACCAGGAAGCTTGCCCAAGGCTTTTCATTACCACCTTTCCCCCCACTGTTCTGGGACTTTATGAATCACAGCTTTTTCATTAAGCACACAAGCCTGTAGGGTGGGACTTCTATTTTACTCAACCCAATTAATAAATTTCCAACATTAACCTAAAGGTAAAAAAAAGACAAAAACTGACACTCTTAAGATCAATTGTGTCATGTCAGTGCCCCCAAAAGAATAAAACAATATTCTTTACTCTCCAAACAAAGCAAAACTACCTTTCAAAATATTTTGGGACTTTATTTATGCTTAATTTGTTTCTCTCTGGCTTCCAGTGTCCCACTTACTATCTTCAAATTAAAAGCAGAAAGAAAACTGTATTTGTGAAGTCGGGTCTCAAGCAATGAGTATTTGTATAGTACTTGAGTTTTTCACATGGATTGCAAACAAGGAATAGATGATATGGCTAATTTATACATTTTATAAAATACATATGAGCCGGGTGTGGTGGCGCATGCCTGTAATCCCAGCACTCGGGAGGCTGAGGCAGGAGGATCATTGTGAGTTCAGACCAGCCTGGGCTACAAAGTGAGCTCAAGGCCAGCCTGAACTGCATAGTGAGACCCTGTCTCAAAAAGACCAAAAACAAACAAACAAAAAAACATGTGAAAGTCATTTTTATGCTTGCCGGTATAGGCTCAACACCGTACTGAAAACTGAATCAGTTTATTATAAATCCCTAAATTCCCAAGCAAGGGATTATATCTCCTAAAAGGAACAAATTATTTAAAACATAGGCAACACAGAAGACATCAACAGAAGCACACTGTAACTAAAAATGACACTGGACATAAAATCTGGACTTGGAGAGCAGCAGCAACCTTGCAATGTCGGCAGTCATTATATCCCAAAGTTCCTGACACCCTGAACAGACCTGCTGCATAAGGTATAATGACTCTCCTTAAGGTCTGATCAATCAGTTCCGTTAACTCCCTTACTGCAGTGCTTGTTTATGTTTATTACAACAAAGTTGTTCACATGACAATGGCTAAGCATCTGTCACCAGCAGTTCCTTATTGCTAAAAACCTACATACAGGTTATGGTGGGGCTTTTGCTGTTGTTTTGTTTTAATTTGCTCATTTAACAGAAAAAAACATACTGCAAGGAAGTATGGCAAGGAGTTCTCAGCTCAGGCAACAAGACTGTTTAAAAACCAAAAAAGTAATGTGACCATTTAAACAAACAGTTTGAAGAACTACCAGGAACAAAAAGAACAAATGGGAAACAATTCTATTCTCCTAAACAATTAGCAGAAACATCTAAAAACAACAGGATTAATAGTCACTTTGAGTTTTCCACACTATTCAGGAAGGAAAGAGGAATGAGATGGTTATATTTATGGTCTTGCAGCGGTAATGTTTCCAAAGCAAATTTAATGTTTAAGATTATTTTGAATTACCTTTTCTGGGGGGCGGTGGAAACAAAAATAATATATGCTACAAATATGTGATTAGATACTGAAACTAGTTCTTCACATTTCGGATGGCAACCCATCACGGAATTCTCTCCCTTCAAATTTTAACATTGATGGTCAACCTTTTCCAATTCTGCCATTCTCATTAAGGACCTGTATTATGTAATGCCACTTTATAAAAAAGGCCCCAGAGAAGGCCTATTTTCTGTACTTGATATTGCCAAACCTATAATCCATAGGAAAACTTGCATCTGGTACTACAGAACACAAAAGCAAGTTTATAAAACTGTAATGCACTCTTCAACTAGCAAAGTACTGCTATAGTATGAGAAACTCAGCTGATGTAACCCTAAACCTAGAACCAGACAGTTTGCCCATAGTCACAGTTAAGGTATTTTAAAACAACATTATTTTACACAATCTTTCCAATCTGTATAGAGAAAATGAAGCTCAATGATTCTCACTTCAATATAAGGTGCACTTTGTTGACCTCAGAGTATGATTTCTGTAAAGAGTTGCTTCTAGGTTAGAGAGAAATGGAGACTTTGTTTATATGTTACATGTCATCCTAATCCACAAAGCAGAAAACCTTGCAACTAATTTTATTTAATTTCTGTAACACTACTTTTAAAAATAGACTAAGAGTCAATACTTTAAAAAAAAAAAAAAAATCCACTTGGATATCCCAATCAGAGACTAGGATATTTTCTTTTAGGAAGGGCTTGATAACTTTCTCAATAATGCCAAGTCTTCAATTAGAAATAAGCATAGCCCTTCAATGACCAGTAGGATCTGTGGGTCTTCTGAGAGCACACCTGTCACCTGACTGCCACCCGCCCCCTGAGACAGTGAAGCCATCATAACATTACAAAGTATATGTACATAAGGTACAGGATCTAATGTAGAAGAGTGGCTCTGCCAACTTCGCTGAATTTTTATAATTAGGATGCCTCAAGTATAAAAAGAATGTTGGGAAAAAAATCAAGCCACTTTCAACCTGTTTAGAGCCTTCTTAGTTGGAATTCTGTATACTAGGAAACAGAAGTGGTAGGTAAATTAAAAGATGGAAAGACATTGAGGTTTGCCAGAAAATGAGCCATTTTAAGGACGTAGAAGGTTCATGCGATTGAGACTGACATACTAATTATATTTTAAAAAATTATAGTGTGTGTGTGGGTTATTGAACCCAAGGAATGCTAAGCTACATCTCCAGCTTTTTAGATTTGGTTTTTTTTTTTTTCATTTTGAGACAGGGTTTCTAAGTTGTCTAGGCTTGCCTTGAACTTTCAATCTTTCTGTCTCAGCCTCCTGATTACAAGGCCTAGAATTACAGACCTATGCCACCATGGCAAGCAATGAGTTCTTCTTATTGTCAATAATGAGTGTCAAATTACCATAGGCAATGATTTTTTAAAACTTTCAAAAATTCAATCAACAATTATTGTTAGGTTAAAAGAACAAACGGCAAAACAGTATATAGGCATATTATCATTTGTGATATACATTAGAAGAAAATCTGGATGAACACAAACCAAATCTAATTATCCCAGAAAGGTGAGACTACAGGAAACTTACAATTTCTAAATTACATATTTCTGTAACTTTTTCCATTTTTAACCACAATTCTATCAAAATGTATACTATACTAGTCTATAAGCAGGAAAGAGCTCCCAACAACTGTACAGATAAGTTTTAAAGGCAATTTAAACTACATTTTTTTACTAAATCAACTCTTTTAATTAGCAATATTTTACTTACTAACAGCTGATTTTCTTGCAAAAAAAACAAAACAAAACCTCTTTAGAGTCTACTCCTCCACAGGCTAATTTTTGAAAAGCTTTTTATTACTACTTGTAGTTTGTTCTTTCTTACTAATGTTGGTATTTTGAATGGCCCACAAAGAACACTCCAGCCAAGGTTTCTTACTGATTATAAAGTTAGTGGAAGGCAATTTTTGTGGGACAAAGCCACCTTGATTTTATTATCAGAAGGTCTCTCAAAAGTTATTTCTCAGAGGAATAACTTATTTGTTGCCCTGGAGTCAGCGGAGGAAACTAGCTAGCTCTCTGAATAAGAATGTTTACATGCAAACTATTTTTTAAAGTCAGGTGAAGAAGAAAGTTTTTTTGTTGTTGTTTTTTGTTGTTGGTAGGGGGAATTGAATTCAGGACCTTGCGCTTGCCAGGCAGGCACTTGTGTCACTGAGCTATATCCCTAACCCTGAACAAAAAAGTTTACAAGGTCTGTCTGCAAAGATTTTACAAGAAGACAGCCAAAAGGTTAACAGGTAAATAAGGTTTGCAATCTCAGCACATACGAAATGTAAATCCAACACATGATGAGATACCCATCAGAATGACTAAACTGAGAAAGCCAAGATGGGTTAGGATCTTGCTTAGGATGTGGAACAGGCTGAACTCAGATGCTGTTGGTGGAGTCTGAAATGACTTAGACGCACTGGAAATCCGGGCAGTATCTATTAAAGCTAAACTCATGGATAAGCCGCGATCCAACTATCCCATTCCTGAGTATACAGCCAATGGGGATAAGACTAAAACATGTGTAAAAATGTCATGGTAAAGCTAAATGTAACAGTTCCCAAATAAAAAGGTAAGTGCCCATGTATAGCAGTATAGGTAAACATTTCGTTTTTATGTTTGTTCAGGTTACTCAGGGATGTCCACTTGGTAAATATTTACTGAATTGCACAGTTGTAATTTATTACTTTCTGGGATGTACAGATGAATACCACAGTTCTCCCCAAATTCTCCAGGTACTTATTTTTAACTATTACTTTTTGACATTGATAGAAAAAAGGTTAACCAATAATGTACTAGTCAGGACTTAGAATAGTTCAGTTTTGCATCAATTCACACTTTTAGAACTATACTTCTTTTCTCAGGAAGCAATAGGTAAGATTTTAGGGTGTATTTGGGGACATTCTACCTTTGAGAGTACTGAGAGGGTAAATAATACTTTCTGGCTGCAGGTGCTGTGTAATGTCCACTGCCTTGAAACAAGATAAAATTCACACTTCAGCAAGTGATAATGCAAGCCCTGAGCCTTGTGTGCATTAGATAAGGATGGGAAGTCTGCTAACATATGAGACTGCAGAATTCTACATTTCACTTCAAAATATGAATCAATCGTAACGTAATAAACATGTATAATCTTTGCACATGGCTAATACATGGCCAAAAATCATAAAAATAAATTATTTCATGAAGTAAACAGTCATACATCTGTACATGGTTACTCTTATTGGCAGGTGGGATCTTTAACCTATCAGCATTTATCTGTCACAGAAACTGGTGTTTGTGCTCCTTCTCATAGTCACTAATGGTGCAGAGAGGTCTGAAAACTACAGCATAAGAGAAATCTGCTAAGACAGAAGTTTCAGACCGGCAGCCTGAACAGGACCCACAAACATTTCTGGTTTTGGTGTTACAGTGTGGTTTTAAAGTTTGACAGTTGCCAATATTTCATAACAACATCTAGTTTTCCAGCCTCCCGTGAAAAGTCAGAAAGCCTAAAAACACCGCATTTTGAAGCATTGTGAGCCAGATGCTGTGCCCAGAAGGAAGCGCCTCCCTCTCTAAAGCTGTGGGTCAGTCTCCTGTAGACCTCTGGGCTTCACAGCGATTGTCTGCTCCAGGGAACAAGTAGTGAGCGTGACACTGTAATAGATTCCAGTTTAACTGTGGCTACTAACACTCTGACAAAAATAATCTTCTGAATAAAACTTTGAGAAAAAGTGAGATTGAAAGCTAAGCAATTTGGATACTGGTCTTAGTAACTGTGTAACGTAGGGCAAATTAATTTCCAGGATCTTCAGTGTTCTCCTGTGTGAAGTAACTGGACTTTATTTTATAATTTTAAAAAGAAATCCTAGTTCTAAAATTCTGTGTTTAGAAAATAATGTTCTTTCTATTTTTAATTTTTTAAAAATTACATTTAAATCAAGCAGCACACACATACTTTGTACCCTGTCACTGTGACATAGTACCTTTACCCACAAACAACTTCAGTGACCAGAAGCAAGAAGAGTTCTTTTGGAGTTGAGATCTAGTACTGAATCATGGTTAAGATTTTAGGTGACAAGTCCCTACTTCTCTATTAGAGGTGAGAATATGAAGTATTCCAATCAAACTACTTTTTTTTTCTTTTTTTGAATAAAAATAACAAGATTATAAAAGTCAATGAGGAAAGCTATGCAAACTGCTAATTACCGACTTTATTACTGGCTATTATCTACTATACTGGCTACTACAAGGTCTGGAGAACAGCAGCTTTTATATTTGTTTGCATAAACATACACACAATTTGCAATGGTTCCTCTAAAGGGATTATTATAAATGCCCTTTCCTTGTAGAGCTAGAAGGACTGGGGACAGGATATACAATTGGTCCTCATTACTCATGGATTCTGTTTTGTGAATTTTCCTACTTACCAAAATATATTTGTAACCTACAAATCAACATTTGTTTCTGGAGCTTCCATAGTCATTCACAGACATGCACAATGAAGCAAAAATCTGAGCCTCAGAGCCAATTCCCAGTGGAGTGGAACACTGCAATGCTTTGCCTTCTTGTTTCAACTCTCACACTGGAAATAAGCGTATAGCCCTAGTTGTGATTTAGTACGTTTCTTTTCTAGTTATGTGCTTTTTGTTGGTGAGTTCACTACTTACAAAAACAAGTTTATTACTGATTGGCTGATGAAAATGTTGTGAGTAGAGGTTTGTTAGGCCCCTAGCCCTGCATTTCCCTTAAGAGCAATGGTTCAATATGTGCTAATTGTGTTTCAGTGACTTTATGGAACGTAATTAGAAGGAATACTGAGGTTGTAATAGTTGTATTTCTGGCCTTACTGGGTAGTATTAAGAACTTTTTTTCCCACAGAAACAGAACTGTATTAATTGCCAATGTTTAAAGGCATTTGTTCAAACAGAGGTATGAGGTATTAACCTACTTGTATAACTTCCATATTAGTGCCTAGAATGATGTCTTGAATTCTTGAACAATAATCTCAAATGTTTTCTTAAACTGCCATTTATATTAATTACGTAGGTACTGTGGGCTTAGTGAGCACTAATGCACCCTGGATGGAAAAGACAAGAGTATTCGGCACACAGTAGGAATTTCATAAAAATGTCTTACATAAATGGGTATGTCTAATGCTTGAAAATACTTCTAAAACGGCCTTTGGGTTAAAATAGCAGCTAACCACACACTAATTTTGTTCCTTCCAAAACTCAACTAAAGTACTACTACAGGGATTAAAACAAAAACAAAAATAACCTCATAATTGGGCAAGGATAAGGAAGACAAAAAAAAAGGTAGCAATAGAATTTTAGAATGCAGAAAAATCAATGGTAACTGACTTAAACGACCCAAGAAGGTCAAATTCCTTTCCAGAAGCCAGAAAATCAACCTGATTTACACTACAAGCTCAGATGTCAAGGTAAACAGGTGGCCCAAACAAGGCAGAATCTAAGTAAGGAAAGTTAGTTTTGAGAAGCTAAGATTCTTAGATGTCTTCTCATATTCTATACCTCTGGGGTTCTGTCCCCTGAAAGACACCAAGCCAGTTACATAAACAGCTGAGGATAAAATAAGCTGGTCAAGTGGTACATGCACATTTTATGCGGCCAAGTCCTCCCTTAATGAGTTCCATCCAGAATATATATGTAGGGGCTGGGGATTTAGCTCAGCGGCACAGCGCCTGCCTGGTAAGCGCAAGGTTGTGAGTTAGGGTCCCGGTACCGGAAAACAAACCAACCAACCAACAAACAAAAAAACCCCCCCCCGAATATAAATGTAGACTTATGCAGGAATGTGGAAAAAATTCCCCCTGAGAACCTCAGCAGCCATGGAGGAAATAGCTGACAACACACTGACCCCAACAGATGATACCCAGTGACTCTTAAGTGCTGTGAGGCCTCAGCCTGCATGCTTCACTCCATCTAGCTTAGGAGCTTTAAATCTTGATCACGAGCAAATAACCAAGGATTATCAGAAATCTGAGGAAGGCCTTTAAGAGGGAGAGAGAGTTAAGACCATAAAAAACAATTGGGAACAAATAAATTGCACAGGGAAAAGGAAATCTGATAAAAAGCAAAGAAAAAAATATGTATCATTAAGTTCACCAAAAGATCTTTCAAGAATTGCTACTATAGAATAACAAGATGTTCTAAAAAAAAAAAAAAAAAAAGACAACTAAGGAACATAAAAAGAAATCTTGGAAAATAAAAATGATAGGAGACACAGTTCTACTAGAGGATTGGAAATAAAAGTTAAATCCACATAAACAGCACATAGAAAGACTCAAGGTGGAAAATATGACAGCAAAGTTAAAAGATAAGCAGAGGCCCAGAATCCAGCCACACATGGTGGTGCATGCCTGTAATTCCAGCACTCTGAGAGGCTGAGGCAGGAGGATTGCAAACTTGAGCCCAGCCTGGACAATCTCAGTATGACCTTGTCTCAAAATTTTAAAAAGGGGTTGAGGTGGAGTTCAGTGAGAAGGCCCTGGGTTTAATCACCAGTACCACCTACGGGGTAGAGGGCATGGAGAACTTGTAGCATAGCAATTCTAGAAAGAAAACAGAGAATAACTCAGAAGATATCAACAAAATAACTGAAAAAAACCCTTCCTAGAACTGGAGAACATCAATGCCTGGCCAGAAGGTAGTAGTTTCCCCACATAACGCTGGGAAACTACAGATTGAGGATACAGATTCTCAAGCGCTCTCTCTCTCTCTCTCTCTCTCTCTCTCTCTCTCTCTCACACACACACACACACACACTATCTCTCTCTCTCTCTCTCTCTCTCCCTTCCCATGGTGACAACATGTAACATTAAAAAAAAAATCAGGAATTTGATGGCTTTGGACATCACAAAACAACACTTCAAACAAGAAGTAGAGAGAACAATGCCTGCAGAAATCTCAAGGGAAATGATCTTCAACCCAGAAGGCTTCACTCATTCAGAGATGTAATGAAGGGTCAGGGCAGAACAAAGCTATTTTGGAGGTAAACAAGGCCACAGAAATAGCCCATCCATGCTCACTTTTCCAAGAAGCTACCAGAGAACATGCTTCACACCAAAATCAGAGTAATCCGTAAAAAGGAAAGCATGGAATGCAGGACAGGGGAGTCCAACATAGGACAAGATACCAAGGGAATCCCTAGCAGGATGGTAGAAGGGGATCCCAAACAGCTGTGAACTGACCATGCAGACCTCCAGCTCCTCTGAGCAGAGTAGCTCAAATCACAGTGACGGAATCACCAAACTCGTCACTGCCCTCTTCAACCTGAGGACAGAATATCTGAGTGAGAATTCTAATTTTAGGCTTTCTTCTTTACCCATGTTGAAGTTTAGTTCACAGAAAAGCCCAACTGATGAAGGGTTTACCTTTAAATTTTGGACAGTTTCTCTATACAGCTGCACAATCATTTTAACAAATCTTCCAAAGAAGAAGGCAGTTGTGCAACATGAAAGGTTGGCTTTGAAACTGACACTGCATAGTATGGTTACTTAAAGCACTTAAAAACCATAATAAACTCTAGGATTAAAAAATTTTGAAGATGCCGGACGTGGTGGCACATGCCTGTAATACCAGCACTTTGGAGGCAGGAGGACTGCCAAGAGTTTGAGGCCAGCCTGAGCCCCATAATGGCTTCAAGGCCAGCCTGAACTGTATAACAAGACCCTGTCTCAAAAAAAAAAAAAAAAAATCCTGAAGCCAGGATGAAAAAGATGTGGTTTTTCCCCCCTACAATGGAGTACTACCCTGCTATAAAGAAAGATAAGCTTGAGACATTTCTAGCTAAATGGATGCACCTTGAGATCGTACTCTTAAGTGAAATAAATCAGTCACACAGATTTAAATACCGTATTGTTTTTCTGGTTTGAGAAAACAAAAGTGTAAGCACCAAAATGTATAATAGATATTGGGAAATGGGAAAAAATGTTTAAATGAGAAGGGGAACAAGGGAGATGAGAGGAAGAAAGGGATAAGAAAAAAAAGGAAACAAGGCTTTTGTAAGTAAGGAAGAGGGCTTCTTGAAGGGAGGGGAATGGGAAAAAAAGCAGCAAGATATATCATGTACAAGTACGAATTCCCTATGATGAGTGTGACTATTATAGATCTAAAATGTATCAATAAAAAAAGGTTTGAAGCCAGGTGTGGTGGTGTGCACCTGTAATCCTAGCACTCTGGGAGGCTAAGGCAGGAGAATTCCAATTTTGAGCTCAGCTGTGGCACCTTAGCAACACAGCAAGACGCTGTCTCAATAAGAAATAAAAATATAAAAGGCTGGAAATATAACTCAGTGCAAAGGCCCTGGGTTCAAGCCCTAGTACCATAAAAAACAAACAAAAGACACCAAAAAAAAAAAAAAAAAAAAAAAACCAAAAAAAAAAAAAACAAAAAAAAAAACCCCAAAACAAAACCAACAAACCAGTACCTTGTGATTTATAAATGGAGTCTGAATAAGAGAATACACAGAGACACAGAAAACCAGAACATATACTAGGTTTTGCCACCTTCACTTCCTTCTTTATAAAAAAGGCTGTTTGTCTCTCAAATGCCTTTTATGGAACTTGATTCTGCCATGCTGACAGCGTTAAAAGACCAAAGCAATGTACTCCACTATGAAAATAACTGCGTGAGAAAGTAGATTATGTAGGGCAAGCAGATCACCTGAGGAAAGGAAGCCAACACCCAGCTATTTGGGAATCCAAATTTGCAGTCTGAAACAATCACACACATAGATAAACTTTTTTTCTATCTTACCATTTTCCTAAAAACATTTCTGTAAGCAAGTCTGAAAAGGGAGAACAATCTCCCTGACAGAAGTTCAGTCTTCCTGCTAAAGAGCATTACTCTACATCTCTGACAATTTAAACTGGTAAGATACTATTTTGATGTTGCCAGATTTTGTAGTTAGAAATTTAATAATCTTTATACCATGTAGTTAGCATGGTCAAACAACTGATGTCCAATGTTCAGAAAGTGACAGCATATCGATTAGGTACTAAAGAAGTGAAAATGTGAGAGTTGTATAAACTTCCATTTCACTTAGTTCTAATTTTTAAAAGCTATTTTTTTAGTTCTTTATTATGTAAGTTACACTGCAGAATGATACTGTTGGACTAGTGCACATTTATTATTTTAAATTTATGTCAATTTAGTACAAACTTCAAATTTGGGACTATTTTTTTGTGCAGAATGCTACTAAAATGGGACTAAAATGGGACTATTTTTTTGTGCAGAATGCTACTAAAATATTAAAAACTACATTTAAACACTGAATTATAAAGTGATCAAACACAATCACCAGTTTCCTAAAGCCACCAATCAACAAGCTCAGTCACTGTTCTGCAGTGACTATTCAAAAAAGGATTTTAGATGGAAGCAATTAATAGGGTGGTCAGATAAGTTCAAATACGCTTGGAAAATATTCAAAGAACTTCAGGGATCTTAGGTTTCTCTTCTTTGTGTGTTACTGGTTTTTACATTTTACAGGATCGATAGAAAATGCAGTTACAAATGGAATCTCATTTGCTTAAGAGAATGAAAAGACTAGCTACAGACTGGGGGAAATTTTTCTTTTTTCGGGCAAAAATCTGACACAGGGTTGGTATTCAAAATATAGAAAGATTTCTTAAAACTCAACAATAAGAAAACAACCTTATTTAATTTTATGTTATTATTAATTTTTTGTCTTTTGGAGACAGGGTCTCACTATGAAGTTCAGGTTGGCCTTGAGCTCACTTTGTAGCCCAGGCTGGCCCTGAACTCACAATGATCCTCCTGCCTCAACCTCCCAAGTGCTGGGATTACAGGCATGTGCCACCCCGGCCAGCGGTGTATGCCTGTAATCCTAGCACTTTGGGAGGTTGATTCAGGAGAGTAACCGTTTAACAAGACCCTTCCTTAAAATAAAAAGGATTGGGCACATAGCTCACTCAGTGCAAAGGCTCTGGATTTAATTCCCAGTGCCGGGGAGTGTGTATGTGTGTGTCCATCTGAACAGAAGATACACAAATGACAAATAAGCACATGAATGCATCTTAACATCATACAGCATCAAGATACTGCAAATTAAACAACAGTGAGATACCATCACACACCTATCAGAATAGCTAAGACCCCCAAACACTGACAATAACAGATGCTGGCAAAATGTGGAGCAAGAGAAACTGCTGGTAAGAATGCAGACTGGTACCAGCCATTTTAAAACACACTTTGGCAGTTTCTTACAAAATTAAACATGCTCCTTTACCATGTGATTCTACAACTGAGCTTGTTAGTATTTACCCAAATGACTTGAAACTTTGTGTCTACACCAAAATCTGTAATCAAATGTTTACAGAAGTTTTCTGTTGCCAAAACTTGGCCACAGAAAGATGTGGATGCATTAAACGCATATGCTAAGTGAAAGAAGCCAATCTGAAAAGCCTGCAATGTTGTATGATTCCAACTATACTTTACATTCTGGAAAAACCAAAACCATAGAGACAGCAGAAAGACCAGTGTTTGCCAGGAGTGTGGTGTTGGGGGTGGGGCGAACAGGCAAAGCACATGGGATATTAAGCACAGTGAAACTACTCGTATCATATTGTATGGTGAATATATGTCATTTTACCTTTGTCAAGAGCCACAAAATGTGGGTGTTTAGCTAACGGGAATCTGTTGAGAGTCTCAAGAAGAGATGGAGCGGGTATGCAGGAACTCTGCACTTTCTGCTCTATTTTTCTGTAAACCTAAAATAGCTCTAAAAAGTAAAGTCTTGTAGGATGAGTCTTTTTTTTTTTTTTTTCCTGGTACCAGGAATCGAACTCATGACCTTGCACTTGCCACTGTGCCACTGAGCTAAAAGCCCCAGCCCCTAAGTCTTGTAAAAACAAATCTAATTTGCCAATTTAAAAAGTCCTGCCTGGGGATATAGCTCAGTGGCACAGCACATGCCTGGCAAGCACAAGGTGCTGAGTTTGATTCCCGGTACCAAAAAATAATAATAATAAAATAAAAAGTCCTAGATTTCTTCCTCAGATTTTATCTTAATATTGTCTGGTTTACTCACCAATGTTCCACACCAAAATACTGACATTATGTATCTCAGCTTTTACTCCTGCTGTACTCTTGGTCATACAGGGTAGTAAAATGGTTATAATTCTCTAATACAGAGACATTATAACACTGTCATACTTATTCAGAGATAATATAACAGTGTCTCTATGTGGATCTAAATTAAAATGCATATAGTATCTATATGGTATAAAGTAATCTTCTGCCAGGCATGGTGGCACACACCTGCAATCCCAACACACAGGAGGCTGAGGCAGGAGGATCTACAAAGTGAGTTCAAGGCCAGCCCACACTGCATAGTGAAAAAAGACAAAAAACAAAACAAAACAAAACAAAAAACCAAAAAACCTCCCCCAGTCTTCTGCTAGAGGACCTATATAGAAAAAAATCTTCGAAAAGTAGACTTATAAAGTCAATTCAAAGCAATGCTCACACTTAAATAACTGTTGCTTTTCTAAATTATTCCTTACCATCCATCCAAATAGAGATTCATCTATATGGGACAAGGCAGCAATAGTACTTTGGTTTACCTTATGGGTTTGCTGTTTTATATAGTATCTCTGGTGTTCTGTCCTCTTCTCAAAATGCTAAATACAACTCAGACATATGGTACTTCAACAATCGAAAATATTCTCTTTAAGTTCCTGCAGCTTAATCATGAATTTCCATTAAAATATACAACACTTACCGGGCGTGGTGGCCCATGCCTGTAATCCCAGCACTTGGGAGACTGAGGCAGGAGGATTGTTGTGAGTTCAAGACCAGCCTGGGCTACAAAGTGAGCTCAAGGCCAGCCTGAACTGCATAGTGAGACCCTGTCTCAAAAAGACAAAATTAAAAAAAACAAACATACAACACTCACTTCACCTGAAGAACTGTGCTGACACTACACTGTAACAGATTTGTCACCATACATATAACTAATAAAATGTGCAATAACCAAAAGGTAGGAATCCAATGTAAAAATACATTTATTTTTAAAACCCTAATATTTGGTTTGTCTTTGTGGTGCTAGGGATTGAACCCTGGGCCTCATGTACCCTCAGCAAGTGCTACCCACTGGAGCTATATTCCCATCCCCTTAATATTTTTTCATTGGCAAACTTACTGCAGGAAAAGATTCCAAATATTTCACCATCTCTTACATCCTAAACTGACATGTTGTTTGAGCTAAATTCTCACAAAGGAAATAGGTGGGTCAAATCGATCTGACATCCTAGAAGAGAACACTAATATCAAGGAGACCCTTCTCCACAATGTGGAGACAGGACCAATAGTACTTAAATTTGCTGAGAGTGGGTTGGGCTGTTACCATCCAGAATAACTGCTGTGTCTCTATCACTTGTAGGGGCTCCCATTGTCAAAATATACGTTAGTTACACATATGGCAACAAATCTGTTACAAGGTACTGTCAGCTCTGTTCTTCAGGCAAATTGAGTGTTGTATGTAATGGAAATACATGATTAAGCTGCAGAAACTTAAAGAGAATGTCTTCAATTGTTTAAAAAAAAAAAATATATATATATATATATAGATGACCTGAATGTTAGTTCCAGTATTATAAATACTCTTCAAAAGAAGGTACAGTATTTTCCAAATTAGCGGGTTAAGAACAGAAGGTTCTGAAAACACTCAGCAGTAGTCAGAGATGGCAATAAAACCAGGGACCACATACCTATATGACCACTGGTTTCGTTGTGTGACTAAATGCTAAAAAGATGCATTAATATGAAAATAAATGGACAGAAAGGCAGACTACTGGAAAGAACACTGACTTGAATAGTAAGAAGGCATTTTTCACCAGAGTATGTATGTATGTACATGGAGTGGTACGTCAGTTGACAAACTTAATTTTTTCCATGATTCTAGTCACAAACCGAACTGGACCTCCTGCTTCGGCCTCCTACTATGCTAGGATTTACAGGCCTGTACTGCAGTGCCTGCCCTAATCCTAAATTTTATGTGCAGCTCTGTTCTATACCAATTATGTGACATGAGAAGTCCCCTAACCTCTTTTTGTTTTGTTTTTTGGGGGTGTTTCGGTGGTGGTGGTGTTGGGGATTGAATCCAGGGTTTCAGGCATGGTAAACAAGCACTTTACCACTAAGCTACATCCTCAGTCCTCCTGTAACTTTTAATGTATGTGTGTATGGCAGTATTGGGGATGCAACCCAAGGCTTTCACACTGTGCTACACCTCTTTCTTTTTTTTTTCTTTTTTAAATTTTGAGACAGGGTCTTGCTAAGTTGTCCAGGTTGTGCTCAAATTTGCGATCTTTCTGTCTCAGCCCCCCAGAATGCTAGAATTACTATGCAGTCCTGTCCCACTACAACCACACCTCCCCCAACTCTTGAATGTCTCATTTATATACCAGGGGAATATAAATTCAGGACCTATTCAATAACAGATATCTGAATCCCAACTATGTGCTATGCCATTCTAATGCCTGCCATAAATCAGTGAATAAAACAAGGACCCCTGCTACGTTGGAGCTTACATTATAGTGAGAGAAGACAAATAATACTAAGACTAACAGTGAACATGGGCCAGGGATATGTTCAGCAGCATGGTGTCTGCTTGGCAAATGTGAGGTCCTGAGTTTGATTCCCAGTATCCCCTATCCCCTCAAAAATACAGTGAACATATAGGGTATGTTAGAAGGTGGAAAACAGAGCAGAGGAAGGAAAGAGAAGAGTAAATGTGCACACATGCTGGGCAGAAAGAGGAACAAGCTGCAGTATTTAATAGTGTACTTAAAGTAGGTCTCATAGGTAAATAAGTCTAAACTTTGAGAAGGTGAGGGAGTTAATCAAATAGGCAGGCACATCTCCTTACGTCTCCTAACAAGGTTTGTCAACAAATGAGACAAAAAACACTAAGTCCTTAGAAGGAAAAGACTACCACCACTCTACTAGGTACCAGCCATGTGCTAGGCATTTTTCGGAGGTTGTGGGAGGGTCGTTTTTTTGAGACAGGGTCTCCCTATGCAGTTCAGGCTGGCCTTGAGCTCACTTTGTAGCCGAGGCTGGTCTTGAACTTGCAACAATCCTCCTGCCTCAGCTTCCCTAGTGCTGGGATTATAGGTGTGTGACACCATGCCTGGCTAGGCATTTATATGTCTCATTTTTTACATTAATTTAAGATGGAATGTGACAATCCCAGTAGTTATTTTTATTTTAAAAATAATAGAAGCCACATAAATTTTACCTAAGTAATTTAAGGCTCCTGAAAAAGAAACAGGAATATATATGTATGTACTTGTTATGGTTTGTGTCTGGGTGTCCCCCCAAAGCCTCATGCGGTCATGGGGCAGGCTTTTAGAGTTTGATTGATTAAGGGTGTGAGAGCTACACCTCCACCCTGGGGTGGATAGTTTGCATATGTAAAGGACAGGAAGAGGCTGCTTGCGGGCATTCCTCCCTTTTAGTGCTTATTGCTTTTGCTGTGCTCTGCCGCCATGAGCTGTAGCCCTCTGCCATGTGCCACTCTGCCTTGTAACCTGCCAAGTATCGATTAAAACCTCCACAAACTGTAAGTGAAATAAACCTTTCCTTCCTTAATTTTGGGCATGGGGTATTTTGTCCCAGCAACGAGAGAAAAGTAACCAAGACAGAACTATAGATGTATACTTAATTTACAGAACACTTTAAAATTAAGTTACCAACATCTATTGGAAGACATCGCAATCTGAATTCATCCAAGCAAAGTCCATGCAAAACTTGCAAACTGATAAAAATAACTTGAAACCAAGTTGACAACCTAGAACACACCTCTAATGTTCCCAGGAACAAACAGGACACACTCTGAACATCCAACATAACCTCACCAACAAATTTTATGCTTCTGATGGGGAGAACCATGTGCACTCTTCAGAGCAACAAAATTTAGCTCCTGTAGCTTACGAACATGAAATATTCCTTCAACAAATGGTACACATGCTAATTAAATCTTTGGCCAAGTGTTTCTTGGAACATATCCTTAAAAGCCTATGAAGCAAGTGAGATTAAAGAAATTACATCTAAGGAAATGAGAATTTTAAATCCATTCAGCCCAACAAGATACTGAAAGATTTTAAGGTTTGATACTCATGCTATTAAAAAAACACAAAATTATTCCATATAAAACAAAACCTATGCTGGATGTGGTGGCACATGCCTGTAGTCCCAGCACTTGGCAGGCTGAGGCAGGAGCATCACTGTGAGTTTGAGGCCAGCCTGGACTACATAAGCGAGTTCAAAGCCACCCTACACTATATAAATGAGACCCTGTCTCAAAAAAAAACAAAACCAAAACCAAAAGAACAAAAAACAAAAAACACCCAAAAAACCAAAACCGAGATCCCAGGAAAAATGACCTTAGCAAATATATTCTGAAACTTAAAACTCTCCCTCCCTACTTTGGTAATGAGGTTTAAAACAAACTTACAACTAGCTATCTTCATTTTCTTTGGAAATCTAAGGTTTGGGCTTGGGGTATAGTTCAGTGGTAAATAAAGGCCCTTTGGGTTTGATTCCCAGTACCATTAGGAAAGAAAGAAAGGAGGGAAAGAAGGAAGAAAAGGAGTTCTCAAACCTCAGTGAACACATCTGTAGTTCTCTAATGAAAATAAACAATGTTCAGTAAACTGCACAATTAACAAGAGTAAGAACCCTGAAGACCCTGAGGTTGGGCAGTTTTTAAAAAGTACTGTCCTTAGCATGACTGGGCTTTACTTCACTCTGGTTAGTGGTTGGGTGGGCAAAGAGTGTTAAGAAGCACTCACCCTTTAACATTCTTAAAAAATGTCCCCCAACACATTGCTTTATACTAGTGAATTCCTAAGTGCTAAGCCTTTTTGTAATTACTCTGGCGTAATTAGAGTAGTAATTGCCTGATAGGGTCTTGCTATAGCGGGGACAGAGGACAACACTGCTGCCTCTGTGGAGGGGCAGCTGAAGAATGCTGGGTTGGTCTCTGAGCAATCACTGAATCCCAAAGTGCAACAGCTGGTTCAACTGGGAAGACTGGTGCTACACTAGGCAGAACAGTCACTCAATTATAACTGTGGAAATTAAATTCAAGAGGTGAGAATAATAAACTACTTTTGCCTACATGTACACATTTCTGGAACTACTGTGTCAGTTCATGAAATTTTCTGAAAAATGTAATTGAACAGTAAAACAGAGAGTAGAAGCAGGGCGTGGAGAATCTGACTGAAGGGATCAGCAAACGTTTAGAGTTATTCCAACCTATGGAACACTGCTTGCCTCCCATTCCAGAACCTCTAATTTGCTACTGCTGCCAGAAACCAACAGGCGAAGGGAAACACTTCCTGGTGAGGATGAAGGCCAGCATCGACTGATGAGCCCAAAGCTTCAGCACCCAGACTTGGCAGGGCGCTAACAGGCTTTTTAAGGGATCCTTGGAAGAGCCACATGGTTTCACTGAAATTACCACACATTTACTTCTAGTGTGAGGCCATGTCATTCCCAAGTCTGTGCTGCTCTCTGGTGTATAAAATATTACACGCAGCAGAGAGATTTTGGCACAGTGCTTCTGATAGTCCTAATAATACTTGTTTTTCCAGAAGAGGATGTATTCAAAACAAAACAAACAAAACCAAACCAGAAAAGTTCAATTCCCCATCTTCTAGTAGGTTGAACCATATAAAATGCCGAATATCCAATCAGTCAACTTGCAAAAATGACAGTTTAATGTGATTCAATCTAATATATAAAAAAATTTTTTTTGCATGTTATGGCTTGTGTCTAGATGTTCCCCCAAAGTGTCATATAGTCACAGACGTGATTTTTTCAGAGGTGGCTGAATCTAGATTGTGTGCTTGATTCATTGTGCAATGCTATGATTAAAGATGGGTGATCACTAAATCAGTCTTCTGATTGGTTTGTGTACATGGCACCACCCTAATCCGGGTAGCCTGGATATAATATAAGGGACAGAAAGAGACTTGGCTTGTGCCCTTGCTTGCTTTGCTACCTTCTGCCCACTATGAACTCTTTCTCCTCTGCCATGCCTGTCTGCCATGTCAGCCTGCCTTGGAGCCAGCAGGTTATGGACTAAAAGCTCTACAAACTGTGAGCTCAGTAAACCTTTCCCTTGCCAGGCGTGGTGGCGCATGCCTGTAATCTCAGTACTTGGGAGGCTGAGGCAGGACAACTGTTGCGAGTCTGAGATCAGCCTGGGCTACAAAGTGAGTTCAAGGCCACCTGAACTGCATAGTGAAACCCTGTCTCAGAAAGACAAAAGACTGTCTCAAAGACAAAATACATAACAAAACAAAAAAAACCTCCTCCCCTTAACTTTTAGGTATTGGGTATTTTGTCTTGGTAACAAGAAAAGTTAACTAACAGCGTGGTACTGAGAGTAAACCCAGGTCCTTGTGCTTGCCAGGCAGGTGCTTGCTAGCAGGCACTGTGCCACTGAGCTATATCCCAGCCCCTTTTTAAAGGTTTTAAATTTTGAGACAAGATCTCATTAAATCACTAGGTCACCCATGCTGGACTTGAACTTGTCATCCTCCAGTCTCAGCCTCCCAGAGTGCTGGGGATTATAGATGTGTGCAACCACAACTGGCTAAACCATTTTTTGAAATTCTTTTGAAGTAATTAAAGGTCTGTATCCTGTTTATAATTTAGGGTTGGATTTCACTTCTAGGTCAAGTGTAAGGGTAAGACCCACCACAAATTCCATAGAGCATCTAGTCTCCAATCTATTCCAAGCTTACTCTCTTTTTCTTTTCCACTGACAGCCCTTGGGTCTCTTGATTTTAGCTCTGTTGTGCTCATTCCTCTTCTGGGCTTTGAAGCCTTCTTTACCAGCTCTTGTTCATTTCTGTAAATGTTCAACTGCGCTTGAGAATACCCATCAAATCCAACCTGTTAATGTGTTCAAATCTTTTTTTATGTTTTTTGAGACAGGGTCTTACTTTGTAATTCAGGCTGGCCTTAAACTCACTACGTAGTCCAGGTTGGCCGTGAATTCCTGGCAACCCTCCTGGCTCAGCTGCCTGAGTGCTGGGATTACAGGTGTGTGCCACCATGCCTGACCTTAATGTGTTCAACTCTTGTGTCTTTATTTTTTAAAACATTGATCAATTGTGTGAGGAGTTGGGCCTTCACAACTCCAGTCTATTTTTAATTTTGAAAAGAGTCTTAGTAAATTGCTACATTGCCCAGACTGGGCTCAAACTTCTTCGTCAGGTTCCCAGAGTGCTAGTATTACAGGCGTGCACTACCATACCCAGTGTATTATATCTTTTTTGGGGGGCTTGCTTGTCTTAACAATAACTGACTAAAAATTTTCACTATGATGGTGATTTACAGTTATGCCCAGTAATCAGTTTTTTTATACATGACGAAGCTGGTTTACGAAGCACGCATTTTAAAAAGCTGAACCTTTTGTTAAAGACTCTTTATTGCCTAAAGGTCTTTGTCAGTTTTTATATGCTCTCTCTTCCCACCCCATGGATGCTTTTTCACTCAGACAGTGTCTTTTGATAAACACAAGTTCTTATTTGAATACAGTCTAACTTATCCTTACTTTCCTTTATGATCAATGTTTTGCTTATCCTGTTTAAGAAATCTCTCCACACTAAAGTTATAAACACATTCTTTTGTATTATCTTTAAAAGCTTTCTTTTACTTTGACCTTTAGATCTAAAAGTGACCTGGAATTGACTACTGTGTATGATGTATATGTTGGGGTAGTGGTGATACAATTGGCAGAGTTGGGTTTCTTCTTCAATATTATTTTCAACTCAAACTGGCTTTTAACTTTGAGACTACTTAATATTTGTGATTAGGAACATATCCTGGCCTTATTTTTAACTTCTTCCTTCCCTGCTATTTTTGTTCTACTCTTTTGCTTTTTCTTTCCATTTTTTTTTTAATTTAAAAAATTGCTTGCTTTTGAATTCCACTTTCTCCTGAATACTAGTTACTTTATCCTAAATAATGTACCAAGCTAAGCAATATCTTGCCCTTTCCTAAACAACCTAATGTCCACAGAACATGAACTATGATTAGTTCTCTTCTGTTATTATTGTCCATTATTTTATTCCTAAAAAATTAGACATTATTTCACACAATGCTTGTTTAGATTTATCTGTACTGACCACTTTCTTTGTTCACGTTTACTTCTTATATAACCAAATACTTCCATGGTGCTTCTTCCTTAAGTACATCCTTTACGGAAGGTTCTTAAAAATGTGCTGATGGTAATCCCAGTTTCTGGTTATCTAACAATGACTCAAGGGCTTTCTTTCTTGAAAGATAATTGTGTTGGGCACACAATATTAGGTCTACATCTACTTTTCTCTTTTGATTTCCAGGCTGCCTTGAGATGTGTCTTTTCTCTGAAGCTGATTTTTTTTTTTTTTTTTCTGATTTTATCAAGGCATTTCTTTGTCCTCAGTGTTTGTGGCTTTACTCTAATGTGTCTACGTGTGATTTTGGAGGTATGACATTCCTTTCCTTAGATTCATGTTTAGTTCTAGAAAATTCTCCCTCAGTCTTCATTCTATTTGCCTCTTCTGCATTTTTTCTTTCTAGATTCTATTCTTCTGTACTCTTACTATTCACATCCTGTCTTCCTGTGTTGTATTCGGAGGACTATCCTCCTATCGAGTCCTTTAACTCTCTTCTATGCTGAATAATGAGCTATTCACTGAGTTTCAAATTTTAACTCTAGTTTAAATTTACATCCTACTTAATTCTTTTTCTAATATGCCTTGTCACTTGGTTACTTTTTGTTTGCTCATTTACTTTTAAAGACATTCCTTTGTTGAGCATTTCAGAAAAAAAATTATTTACTTTTTTGTTCACTTATTCTGGTGATTTTCCATTCTATGAAGACAGTAACAGGCATGTAAGCGTGGGGGTGGGGTGGGTAATCTAAATGTACTGCTGACACTTTATGCTGAATCTCATTTATAGCGGCTTTTCCTGTGCCCACAGCCATGTAAGATCACTTGTTTATAAGCTTTATGTTTTGCTGTTTCTGCTAATGGGGAGTACTAACAACTCCAACTGCTTTCAGGGTCCTGGATTAATGCAGAAGTCTGCTTTAGCTTTCTCACCTCTTAGCAGGCAGAAGTGTTGTATTTTGGTATTTGACTCTAAGGCATGTTAACTTCACTACTCCCCATACTCCATCCAGACTGAGCATATTCAATTAAATTAATTAATGAGGTGGGGGATTTAGAGAGTGCCAGTATTTCTTGCAAGTCTGTAATGCAGTAAAAAGTAGGCTATGATGATTTAGATCTAAAACATCCCTCAAAATTCTGTGTGTGGAGGGTGACTAGATGGGGACACTGTACTCTGGGTGGATACATCCACTGATGAGTTCAATAGCTGAAGGTGCTTGGGGGGTGTCTGACTGGAGGATCACTGTGGGTGTGACCAGGCATGATGGATTCTTGTCCCCAGCTCCTCCCCTCTCTTTCAGCTTCCTGGATGCCATGACTGAGCACTTTTCCCTCTGTCATCCTGCCTCTACCTTGGTGCCAGCCAATCATGAAGTTGCGATTGGCTGAAACCATGGACTGGAACCATGAGCCAAAGTTAACTTCTCCTCCTGGAAATTGTGGGTGCCTGATACTGTGTCCCAGCGACGGGAAAGTAAGACACAGACTTACTCAAATCTACACAGGACCTACTTATAATGACAGGGTACTTTAGAAAATGTTTGCTACACAATAGGAAATGGAACTTTTCTATTCATTTTTTGCTCACATGGGATTGTTTACTTTACAAAGGTCAATTATGTACTTAAAAGGATTTAACAGTAAGCAGTTCGGGTAACTATAGAAGCTTTCTGGGTAATAAACGTGTCATGCCATACTGCTAGAAATTCCAAAGTCCTCTTTCTTTAATTTTTTGTTTTTTGAGACAAGGTCTCACTGTTTTGCAGGCTGGCCTTGAACTCAAAGTGATCCTCCTTCTTCGGCTTTCCAAGCGCTGGGATTACAGACGTGTACCACCACACTTGGTTCTCTTTTTTTCTTTCATACATCAAACTGGATCTTCCCCACTTTATATGTATGTAGTGTTTCCATATCTACATGTAGGATCTTTTCTTCATCCATATCAAATTGTATTTTGCCATAGCTTTGCATGGTGGCATATGCCTGATATCCCAGCCCTCAGTAGGCTGTACCAGGAAGATTGCTGAGAGTTCAAGGCCAGCTTGAGCTATCCAGTGAGACCCAAACAAACAAAAACCCAAAAACCCAAAAATTTTTTATTGTGCCAGATTTGGAAAACTATTCTAGTCTAATGACATCTTCCACCTCTAGACAACAAATCTACCCCTTTTACCCTGTAAGTTACCAATATATTTATTGTCTATTCCAACAGTTGTTTATGTAAGCTTCCTCTCAGATTAAAGATTAAATGATAAATCCTTTACGATTCAAGAATAAGATACACAGTAAAACCTTGGATTGCAACTTGTTCTGGTGTTCTACAAGACAATGAAACATTTCTAATAAATTTTAACTTGATAAATGAGCACTGTCTTGCAATACAAGTGGTATATGACACCGAATGTCGCACGATCACAACTAAGCCAATGCCTTCCCCTACTTGCTATGGGATTGTGGGTGATTTGTCCCCCAACAGTAAGAGGCTATGGAGATTTTATCTACAGAGGAGGAGAAAAGGGCGGAGAAATTCCTCACTTCAAATGAGATGGGGGGACAAATGAAGTCAGGGACGTGTAATATGTGGCAAATGGTGCAAAATTTTGTAGAAAAGCACCACCCAAAGAAGGGTGTAGTACTGCAAGCAATGAATCTGTTTAACTACAATGCAATGTCATGTTTCTATGAAATCCTCTAAAGAAGGCAAAAGCAAGAGTCGTTGGGTAGGTTCCTTGCTAAAGTTGCACCAAAAGAAAAAAATTCCACTGAACAAACTGCAGCAATTCCATCAGTAATAGTGAAAATCATCCTACACAATAACACTCCTCTCATCTCCCTCACACCAGCCACAAAGGTTTTCAAGGGTAAGTTCAGGTTAATTTGTTTATTTTTCTTTATGTTTTGTATTTTCTTTATTATGTTTTGTGTAAGTGCTTTGGATTACAAGCATGTTTCCACAACAAATTATGCTTGCAAACCAAGGTTTTATTGTATCTTATCTTTTCTTTTTCTTTTTCAAGACAGGGTTTCACTATGCAGTTCAGGTTGGCCTTGAACTCACAGTAATCTTCCTGCTTTTTATTTTTGTGGGCATGTTAGAAAATACAGTGCAGAAGAGGTAGTCAATAAAAACATACTGAATGAAAGTCTTAGTATCTAAGTTACTGAGAAAAATGTTTTTACCCATGAAGAAAAACTAAGAAAAGGCCATGGTCAGAGCCCTGGGCCAAAAGGGAGACCCTGCTCCTACTGTAGCTGCCAGTGATTCATCACTGGTTCCCTATGGCCACTTGTCTAGTTAATGACTAAACTCAACTACTCAATGAGTCAATGAATACTTAATACTGTGTTAAGTTTTACAAATCAGCCTGGCATAGTGGCAGATGCCAACCATAATCCCAGCACTCAGGAGGCTGAGTCAGGAGGACTGCTGCAAGTTCCAGGCCAGCCTGGGCTACACAGTGAGTTCAAGGCCAGCCTGAACTACCTAGCAAGACACAAGACTTTATCTCAAAACACAAGCAACAAAAAAATTATAATTCAGCCAGTAACCTAATGTCTATGACAGTATTCTGAATTTTCTCTTTTTCAAATGCTTTGCTGATACCCAGATACAGTCTGACTACATTTCCCTTTTCTATTAACATTACTGATTTGTCTTAGATCTCTGATGAAGTCTTGGGTATCCAGATCACACTGATTTCTCTAGTACTCAGCAATATACATCTTTAGACCTTAACCACATGCTGCCTTATTTGTTTAATCAGTTTATAACCTACCTTTCTTTGATATTCAACAGTATTGAACATACAGAAAGCAGCCAACATGTAACTGCTTTATTATAGTAGAAGGTCTTCTAAATGTTTGTGATACTTGGGGAGAAAATGAGAACTGTCATTTTAGATCTACCTCACTAGCAGGAAAATGGAAGGTAGGAAATATAATTCTCCTGTATTTGGTAACCCTCAAGGGAAGGAATTAAGGAATGTTGTGTGTGCTTAAGAAAATTACTCACTGCTTTTATACTATAAAAATCTGCTTTTACATCCTTGTATCTTATTATTTCAAACAAATTAAGGGTACAAACACTTAGGAGAAACATATTCAGTTACAGCAACCCAAAGAGGAAAAGGGTTTACATACTTCTCAGATGATGGACAACAGAGTATTCTGAAACATACTGTCAATCACTATAGCACCCTAACACTACTATCTTAAACATTTTATTTAATCTACGACACCCAAAGAAACTGCCATAAAATATCAAGTTCTTAATTCCTGATGAGCCAAGGAAAGCCATATTGTGTGTCAATTCCTTAAAAACATGGTAAGTTATTTTCATATCTTTCTCAAAATATAATTAAGAAGATAAGTAGTGAATGTAACAGCCAGTGAAAATATATGAAGTGCTCTTCTTTGTGGCTCTCAAAAATGTGGTCCATGGACCTCTGGGGGCTCCTGAGACTCTTCCAGGGTGTAGGGGACCCAAGCTGTTTTCACAATAACCCTAGGACATTTGTACAAATGGTGCCCCAAAGGTCTGCCTCAGCACAACCAAGGCAGTGGCTTCAAGGCATACTCACACCCTCGCATCCTTAAGTGCCACACACTCATTTAAAACCAAACAAAACCAAACCTCAGCCAATTTTACTTTAAAATGTCCTTGATGAAGGGAAAAATTATTTGTATTGAATTTCAACCTTGAGACACCTCTATTTAATATTCAATATGACAAAATGGGAAGTACGCATAAAACACTTCTGCTGCATACTGATGGGTTTTCATGGACAGGAAGGAAAGTCAAACAGTTTCAGATCCCACACGGCAAACTAACCTTTATATAACTACCACTTGAAGTACTACTGACGAATATCTACAGTTACCGGCAAAGATTATTAAAATATTCCTCCTTTCCAACTATCTGTGTGAGGTTGGGTTTTGTTCATACACTTCAACCAAAACAAGTATCATAATTAAATACAGAAGTGTGCCGGGGATGTAGCTCAGTGGCACAAGCGCCTGCCTGGCAAGTGCAAGGTCCTAAGTTCAACCCCTGGTTCAAAAAAAAAAAAAACCCAAAACCCAAAAAAGCACAAGTGTGAAAATCTATTCTAGCTGTGCTCAATTAAGCCAAATTAAAGACATTTATAAAAAAAAAGTTAATGCTACTTTTCTAAATGTTTGTGTTCTCATGGGAGGGTCTTTCATAAAAAGTTTTGTAATGAGTTTATAGTGGTTATTCTTTTTGTAGCAACTGGGATTGAATGTAGGCCCTTGAAAATGCAAGGCAAGTGTTCTACCTCCCCAGCCTCCCTTTTCCACATCCCCCCTTAAATTTTATTGAAATAGGATCTTGCTAGGTTGCCCAGGTTGGTCTGGTACTTGTCATTCTCCTGCCTCAGCTTCCCCAGTAGCTAGGATTATAGGCATGTACCACTATGTGTAATTTATCCTGTTTAGCAAGAAATACTTAGGAAAGCTATTTGCTACCTGTGTATCTTCTCCAGTACTGCCATGAATGGCCAAATGAATTATCAAAAGATAAGTGTCACTGGAGTGATACTTTTTATGCAGCAGAAATATTTTATGCATACTTCCCATTTTGTCACATTGAATATTAAACAGATGGTCTCAAAAAAGAGAACTTTAAGCTGGGCATGATGGCGCACCCATGTAATCCCAACACACGGGAGGCCGAGGCAGGAGGATCGTTGTGAGTTCAAGGCCAGCCTGGGCTACAAAGTGAGCTCAAGGCCAGCCTGAACTGCATAGCAATACCCTGTCTCAAAGACCAAAAAAA
>NW_004955403.1:45421954-45443816 GCF_000276665.1 Chinchilla lanigera | reverse complement strand
TTCACCTGCCTGGCAAGCGCAAGGTCGTGAGTTCGGTTCCCGGTACCGGAGAAAAAAAAAAAAAAAAAAAAAAAAAAAAAGGAAAAGAAAAGAGAAAAGAAAAGAAAAGAGAACTTTGTCAACCACCCAGAAACATTTTTCCTGAGGTCCATCCTAAATCCAATACCTTTTTCCTCCTGAGAGAAGGAGCTTTACTTGATTTTTACATAAATTATAACCTTGCTGTGTTCTTTTTATGGTTTTAGCACCTATATGTGCTTTCCTAGACTCCACAATTATGCTCATTTAAAAAAAATTACTGTCCTTTATGTCCTTTAAATCCCTTTAGAGATCCTCAAGTTTCAGCATATCCTGGAAAGTGACAGATGGATCTAGAGATTGGAACAGAACCAGGACCCATCCCTCTTGGCAAGATCACGTATAGGTAGTGTCTGAAAGACCTCCAGAAGCTCAAAATGCCTGCCTTTTTGGTGTTAGGAGCCACTGATGCTTAATATGCCTACCTATTCGGTCACTGGGGATTGTAAAACGGTGGCACTTTAACCCTACCATTTCTTTTCCATTTGTTAGTCACAATTCATTTATAAAGTATTTTGTCCGTCATTCACTATTTGGTTCTCTATTGGTTCCGTTCACATCAAAAAGGCAGGGTAAACACTCCATTCTTTTCCTTTACCAATTCTGAAGATAGTAAGTTGGTGTCCTACCATCCTCTGAAGTTTATTATCTTTATTATGACTTTAAAAATACCACTGAAAACTCATGGATTTAAATGCATTTGATTAATCAGCACGTTTTGGCTAATAAGGATGAGATTTAACTACCTTAAATTTAGTGGTATAGAGATCAACTGTCAAGGCTTGTGTCTAGATGTTCCCTCAAAGCCTCATGTGGGCATAAGTAGGGCATTTTCAGAAGTGGCTGGATCTAGGGTATGTGACCCTGGGGCTGATTTGTGGTGCAATACTTGGCTCCAGGGCACTAGGATTAAAGGTGTGAGTGCTACCCATCCTAAGTAGCTTAGATAAGATAAAAGGGGTAGAAAGACCCTGTTAAGGTCCCTTGCTTGCTTCTCTTACCATCTGCCCATCATGAACAGTTTTTTCTCTGTGATGCCTGTCTGCCATGCCACCCTGCTTTGGAGGCAGCCAATTATAGACTGAAACCTCTACAAGCTGTGAGCTGAATAAACTTTTTCTCCTTTAACTCTGGGTGCTGGGTATTTTGTCTCAGCAATAGGAAAAGTAACTAAGACACTGTAGTTTGGAGATTTGCAAGGGGAACAATATAATACAGGACACTTATTTTATAAGATTATTTATAACAGTCACCCAACAAATCATGCAAAAAGAATGCAGGAAATCTGTCCACACACTAAATACTAAAGAATCCAGCTGAGGGCCTGGATTCCACACCAGTGTGCTGCATGAGTCCAGCTGAAGACCTACAGCCCATGACAGTGTCTCACGGAGGCCTGTTTCACAGATCTGCGCTGGGAAGGCCCAAAGGTCAGCGGTGGAATCTAGAAAGTCTGTGCCAGCGGAATGAAGGATGTGTGCTAGCAGGCTGAGGGATCTACACTGGAGCCAGGAAGTGACACTCAAAGTAAGAACCAGAGCTTCCCCGAAAGGTAACACAGCTTCTCCAATAATGAGGAAAGCCGGAGTTCCCATCAGGAAAGCCAAGGCAACAAGCTTTCTCCAGAAGACGGAGCAGTGCACCATCTTCCCCTCTGGAGCCAGGAAGTGATGCTCAAAGTGAGGACCAGATTTCCCCCAGAGTGAACGGAAACCATTCTCAGGGACAAGGTCCTGAGGTCCTTGGATGATGAGAACAGCCGAGTTCATCAGGAAAGCCAGCAAGACAAGCTCCTCCAAGAGAACCAACAGCTCCTTATAGATTCTACCAGCTCCCAATAGCCTCATAACGACTACTTATTTAGTTCTGCCTCTTATGCTGCTGGCAACAATCCTCAGGTGGGTCTCCCACACCCAGCACCACTTTGATTCAGTTCAGCTGAGTGTTATAAATTGACCACCAGTTGTCAATCCACCAGACATCAAGGAACCTACCGTCTTCTCCACCCCTCTTCCCACTGAGAATTGACGCCAGGACCTTCACAATGAGCTACATCTCCAGCCCTTTATTTTTACTTATTTGAGATAGGGTCTCAGTAAGTTGCTAAACTGCCTACACTGGGCTCAAGCTTGTGATCCTCCTGCCTCGGATTATAGGAACTCACCACCATGTATGTTTCTCCAAGTAAAGTTATTTCAGTTATGGAAGGGCTAATAACAATTCTTAAATATATAATAGAACTGAAGGGTTAGTGACAAAGTGACAAGAGATAAGGATAAGTCTGTAATCCCAACGCTCAGGAGGCTGAGGCAAGAGAATCACCAAGAATTCAAGGAATGAATAGTGAGTTCAAGGCCAGCCTGGACTGTGAAGGCTGTCTCAAAAAAAAAAAAAAAAAACCCAAAGATATGCTTTACTAGATTAAAAATATTTATGAGTTTATTAACCCATCTGTTCATAAGTTTAGATAAAATTTTAAAAACTAGTTTACTAAACATTTGCTAATTATATTTTTAAAAATGCTTCAATGACTGCCCCATGATTTTCAGAACAAATTAAATCTCATTAGCTTGGTTCATAAAACATATCATGATTTTATCACTTTGGCCTTATGTCTTCCACTCTGTCATGTACCCTTTGATCTTTTGGGGTAATATAAAATCTTTAAAAGTTATCTGGGTGCTGAGTGTAGCTCAGTAGTAGAGCACTTGTCTAGCATGGGCAAGACCCTGTGTTCATTCCCCAGCAAATAAATAAGAAAATTTACATACGATTTCAATATGGTTAGCAGGGCCTAACTAATCCTGGCATAAGTTATTTTTTTTTTAAAGTGTCTGTTTTGAAGATGCTATTTTCCTGATACAATGTTATAAAAATTATCCATTAGCTGGGCTTCTGTAATCCCAGCAGTCAGGAGATTGTGGCAGGAGGACTACTGTGAGTTCGAGGCCAGCCTGGGCTACATAAGCAAGCTGAAGACCAGCTTGCACTACATAGTGAGACCCTCTCTCAAAAGAAAAAAAAAAAAAAATCCAAAATTAAGCCAGGTTTCATGATGTAACCTGTAATCCCAACACTCTAAATTCAAGCCCAACATGGGCAACTTACTAAGAGTCCCTGTCTCAAAGTAAAAATAAAGGGCTGGGGTGTAGCTCAATATGAAGGCCCTGGGTTCAGGCCCCAATACAAACAAAACAAATGGAACAAAACAGAACAACCCACCAAAAATAAAGCCACGCACAGAAAGCCAAATACTACATGTTCTCATTCACATGTAGAAGCTTAATAAGTTGTGTGCGTAGAAACAGAGTGTGTAATGGCACTCACTGGAGGCTAGGCAGAGGGTGGGATGGGTGGCAGAGAAGTTAGAATAGTGAATGTATCAAAATACAACTAATAAATTCTACTGTTCTCCAGCACAGCATTGTGAGAATAACTTACTGCAACTCATTACATAGCCCTTGTATTCTTATTTTGTCCAGAACTGGAAGAGTGACAATTCCTAAAACAAAGAAATGGTAGCTGGGCAAGGTGGTGCAAGCCTGTAATCCTAGCTGCTCAGGAAACAGAAGCAGGCGGATCACAAGTTTGAGAAAAGTTTGGGCAATTTAGCAAGACCCTGCCTCAAAATAAAATTAAAAGGGGGATGTGTTGGAGTACAGTGGTAGAGCGCTTGGCCAGCATGTGCAAGGCAGTATGTTCAATCTTGTGTGTGTGGGGGGGAGGCGCTTGGTGATAAAGCCAAGTGATAAATGGTGATAGATGTTTAAGAAGCTGCAAATGCTAATTACCCTGATATGACCAGTACACACACATATATGTATCAAATTATCACATGGAACCCCATAAATATGTACAGTTATTGGGTCAACAAAAAATTTTAAAAGCCCCAAAATCAGTTACTGAGGGAAAACAATGGGAATATTCTATAAGCAAAGACTATGTCTATTTTTAAGCTACAAAGAATGTGTAAAGAGCAAAATAAGAATACAAGGGTTTAATATGAAATTGTTGCATTTTATTATCAATTTCAAGTTTCCTAATGGGATTATTTTTCATGCTCCCAGTGAAAAGAATTATGTAAACAAAAACCATGTTATCACCAAAATGAGAAACAAATAAAACTTTCCCAAAAAGATCATTTCCAGACAGCAGAACAATTATCCTAAACATTTAAAAGCATAATAACAGATTTAAAATGCCCCTGCTCCTCATTCTCGTTAAGAAACATAGGCAAAACCTCAAGAATTATTTATGAGTGTTTTTTAATCTGGGACCCTGAGATAAAGTTTCAGTGCCCTAAGAGAATTTTATTTGGTTTTGATTTTTTTCCTATGGGCATTTAAAAATAATGTATTCTCATATTTATGAATGCTAAAAAGTAACATAAGCATATTCTGGGTCATGTGGCTGATCACTTTAATATCCAGTACTGTACCATTTCATGATTTTGGGCTCATACTCCTGTTTAGGGGTATACTACTGCCAAGTAGTTATGCTTTAATAATTTAAGACTAAAAAAAAAAAAAGAGGCAGATGTAATATGTAAACAATACATTCTATCAAGTGGCCAAATTACATATGAACTACAATTTCTTTTTTTTCACGTTCATCAAACTGCTTTTATAGCATACTGTTATAAACTCTTACTGTGCCTCATTTTTTCTTAAGAGTAGAAAGAAAATTGAGAGAAAGAAAGCTCCTGTCTAAGAGGGACAGAAGGGGTCCTGGAAAGTGAGTTGCATCATGAACTAGAGTTTCTCAGTGCTTTGAATGCAGAAAAATGGTGGGGAAATTAGGTCATCACATACAGCAGTACTCAACACTGAACTCAACTTACAGTGACCGTGTATCAGGTATGGGGTTCGTTTTGGGGGTGATGAAAATGTTCTGGAGGCACAGTGCTGATGCTTGCACAACACCGTGAATGCACCAGCAGCCACTTGGTTGTATACTTTCAAATGATGAATTTTACTTCAGTAAAAAACAATGTACAACATTTCAGTCAATATTCCAGACATCAGCTAGCATATTAAATATACAGTATGTTGTTAATTTAAACATAATTGTCTAAAATCTGTAAATCCACTTGTAGTTGCACAAGAGCAACAATTCTGAGAAATTTATACCTATTTACATGTTTGTTAGTATCTGTTACATTAAAATCAAAATAATAAATCCATACTAGAGGTCTGTAAGACACCATTTGCCTTTTTAAAAGGCTTTATATAGTAACCAAGTTGAAGAAAAACTGGTAAGACTCAAACATTATCTTATTCCTTTGAAGTTTTAGTAATAAAAGTTTAATAAAAGTGGAAACAATGTAAAAATTTTTATCTTCTTCATAAATTACTTTGAGTGGGGCATGGTGGCACACACCTGTAATCCCAGCACATGGGAGGCTGAGGCAGGAGGATTGTTGTGAGTTCAAGGCCAGCCTGGGCTACAAAGTGAGCTCGAGGCCAGCCTGAACTGCATAGCAAGACCCTGTCTCAAAAAGACAAAAAAAAAAAAAAAAAAAAAAAAAAAATTACTTGAAGAACTTTGAAGATTCTTTTACCCATATAACATTTCTACTGGCAAAAACTGAATTACCAATTTGAACATAACATCTTCTTAACAAGTATATATCACTTCTATAAAAGAGAAACAAAGATACCAAGAATCAGACACTGATTTCCTTGCTGGTTCAGGGAATTTCAATTTTTGCTTGATCCTTTACAATTAAGCAAAGCTACTCACCAGTAACTTCTAGCAAGCTTTTCAGTAATAAACTCAAAAAGTCCCTGCCTGGTACTGACAACTGGTACATGGGACAGATGGGGACAAGGTAGTGACAAGCAGTGATGGGAACAGAAAGACACACTATGAGCTCCCTCAGAAGCCTAAGCCCTAAATGAGCAGTTTGAAAAGCATACTAGACTTTAGTGCCTATGGAATCTGCCAGCAAAACACCAATTAAAAGCCTTTCCTTCTATTCACGTAAGGGCTAAGAGGTATACTCATCTGGGTAGAAGAGAGATCAAAAGTGCTTTAGCCTGAACACGGCAGATCAAGATGTTTTAAAAAGCAGATAGTTTCATAACTGGACTCAAGTGTGTCCTGGAAATACATTTCATAAACCCAAATAAAACAGATGTGTTTATTCAATCAATATGAATTCATATATGCTCTATGGTGGTGATTTATGATATACAAATGATTATGTAAATTACTGATGTTACAGTAAACATTTTTTTGGCCATGCTGAAAATTTCAGAAGATATGCTGGCTTGAAATTTTTGAGAATTTATTGTGCTAGGGATTAAAAAGTTAGAATATAAGCTAGACACAGTGGCACATTCCTGTAGACTCAGCTACTCAGCAGGCGGGGCAGGAGGATCACAAGTTCAGGCCCAGCCTGGGCAACTTAGGGAGACCCTATCTCAAAGGGGCAGGGTGGTGTGGTTGGGCTTTTAGCTCAATGGTAGAGCACTAGCCTAATATGCTCCAGGCCCTAGAGTTCCACTCCCAGCATCTGGCATAAATGAATGAATGAATGGACAGTACAACTAGAGTTGATTTGGTTAGTGAGTCTGTCAAAAGTGACTCAAAGGCTGATGACAGAGCAAGTCTGGACTCTGCTAGGGCTAGCAAGGGACTAAGATGGGTAGTGAGCAGCCTAGTATACTGCTCAACTCTGTTTACCTCTCAACTCACACCTGGAATTTTGCCCTCAGTATCGCTATCCCAGACAGGGTAGACATTATTCTTGTATTTCAAGTGAAAACAAGAACAAAACCAGAACACTACCCACAGTGCAGCATTCCACACTGGCCATTAATAGGATTACATGAGTATAAGTAGTTCCGGTTTGGGAACTGCCAAGTTAAAGTGAAAGCAGTATTAAACTGAAGAATTTCTGAGTCTTCAGTATGCTAATGCACACCATGAATTTCTAAGAGCGCGATTCAACATGTAGTTTTCTCATTCTATGACCAATGAGCCATGAAATACTTAGGAAATGCTGCTTTTGTGGTCTCACAAAAGATGAAGGTTCATGAAAGTTTGGGGATTAATCTTTTGAGAATCTCTTAGGCTCTATTATTTGATCCTTACAGTAACACTGGTAAGGAACGCATCACACTTTAATCACTCTTTAAAGGGTAGAAATTTAGTGACCTGGATACTATATGGGACTACAGATTCTGAGATCCAAATTGCCTTTGTGAAACAAAAACAACTGTGCCAGTTACATCTATGAGACATAAAGAAAAGCCATGGTGCAAGGAATAACTATCAAAGATCTCTAAATGCTGCTAATTAGAATCACTTGGTGGTTCTGATTTTAAAAATCAAGTCACCACTACCAAAATTCTGACTCAGGCCTGGGGGTATAGCTCAGTGGTAGAGCATTTGCTCATTAGCATGCAAGAAGCTCTGGGTTCATTCTCCAGGCCCACAGAACAAAAAAACTTCCTTCTTATTCTGTTAGGTACCATGGGGTTTGAAGTGATTCTAACAGAGGCAGGGTTAGAAGCGGGGTAGGGAGGAGGGAGAGGAGAAGATGTTTTCAAGAGGATGGAATGGAAGGGCAGATGCTTCCAGCTGCCACCTCAGAGGGGTGTCAGTAGGGAATCCTGGATCACAACCCTAAGAATTTAACATCTCTTGGACCTTCAGTGTATGCAGCAGGACTGTATCAGAACAGTTCAGATCTGGGTTCAAATTACTATTCTGTAAATTAGTGGCTGTGTGGAAGTTGGGAGCTTCAGATTCCTCATCTATAGACTGAAAATCGTAATAGTATATACCTGATTGTGTTGTCATGAGGTTTGAACTCCGTAATGTTTATAAAGGACTTAGCAAAATGCCTGACACATGCTAAGAACCCAATGAACACTGCTTCATTATTATTCTTGGCCAGTCTTTTCAGTGGTGAGTAGCAATATAACTATTGGGAGAAAAAGGTCCTAAGAAGTTCCTTTGCATAAAAATACTGCACAAAAAATTCTGAAAAGGAATCCTCAAAGAACAGAATAATATTGGCAGTCACCAAAAAGGAGGACAGCAGATGAGAGGTGGCAGACGCAGGTGAGCTGGTTGGTCAAGATCCTGTCTCACACGTTCCCACTCTACTGCATGGATAAGGAAACTAAAGCTCTGAAAGTTACAGTTACTTGTCCACTAACTGGATTAAAACTTTGGCCTTGCTTCAAAAGTCCAATGCTCCTTCCACTAAACCATACTGTTTAAAAAACAAAAATGAATTCTCCTTAAAGTCCCAGCTACGAGAAAGAAGTAAAAAGCCAAGCTATTCAGCAAAAGCAAATGTAACCAAATATATGAATTGCAACTATTTGCATTTAGTGGAAAGGAGGGACTCCTGAGGGGGTACCTGAAGTTGGGAGTTAAAGATTAGTTTTAATTCTAACTCTCACTGTTGTGTGGCCTTGGGAAAAACCTTAAAAGAGGCTTGTATCTGTGTGTGTGTGTGTGTGTGTGTGTGTGTGTGTGTGTGTGTGAGGGGTCTGTTCTGAGATAAGGCCTCACATGTAGCCCAGGCTGGTCTTGAACTTGCCATTTTCATGCCTCAGTCTCTCATGTGTGCTGGAATTACAGGTATGCACCATCACATGCTCAGCTAAAAATGCATTTGTAAAGCAGGTTGAGATATGGTTCCAATGATACAGCAAACCAGTTAAGCTTTCAAACCTTTCTGCTACAAATACCTATAGCTGTTATTTAAATAACAGAAAATACTTTTAAAAGCATGGCTGTGCCAACTAAAGAGTAAGAGAAATTAGCCAGGGCCAGAAACTAAGAAGAAACCAAAACTAAAGTAGTAACCATGAATACTAACTTGTGGACTATTGTGATGAAGATGGGGAATGCTGATTTGGGGTTTGGTAATCTAGAGGCTTATGTTTTGACATCTTTGCAAGGACAACAGATGCTATGGGCCCACATCAGTAAGGGAGCTGGAACCAAATCCCTAGGGGTTCTTTTTCTTCTGGTGCTGGGAACAGACTCAAAGGCCTCACATATACCAGGCAAGTGCTCTACCACTGAGCTTTACCCCCACCCTTCTAGGAATTCGTAATTTGTACTAAAAAATAAAGTACTGCAATAAAAAAGGGTTAAAATGTAATAATGAGTCTAAGTTTTAAGACCTGTCTACCAGTTTAGGGAAATAAGAAAGCTTGTCTATTTTTGAATTGAATTCTGGGTAAAGGAAAAATATAAACTTCCTGAGAATCTGTAACTAAGGATAGATTCACACCGTAGTGCAGGAAATTGCAGATCAAGAAACTGCAGTATAAATTGCTTTTCGGCCAATGACCCTTCTGTGCCAGGTGGGATTGAATGCAAAACCTCTCTGAAAGAGGAGGTGTCAATACAGGCAGGCCAGAGAGGTTCCCACAGATGAAGTTCTTTTTCAGTTTAGCTCATAATCTAAGACTTCAATAAATTGGGTACCATGACACAGATGAGTATAAATGTTGAAGTAATCAAAAGTTTATGAGAACAAGTCACTGTGAAACAGGGAGATTAAAATGCAGATAAAATAAAACTTTGAAAAATGGAAAATCAGCCAAAGAAACCAAAAGCTGGGTTAAGTAACTGAATAATCACATCTATAGAATGAGTTAGTGAACTTAAAAGGGAATCTGTGGAAATTATCCAGCATAAAAATGAGAGATGGAGAGATGAAATATAAGTGAGGTGAAGACACATAAAAGAGACAAAGACCCAACATACGTCTAAAAGACTTTCAGAAGAGCTTGGTAGAGAACAGATAAAGTAACCATGGAACTCTCAGAAAGGCATGAAAACCAGGATGTCTCAAATTTAGCAAATGCAGGTTGTAGTAAACAGAATAATAAAAGCAACCCTACCCCAGACAACTTTGTAGTAAAATACAAAACAGAATTTAAATAGGGGGCTACCTAACTTATTTTCCAAGCTGAGACATTTACCTGAGACAACGCTAAATCAAATAGGTCCTCATGACAACTGAAATCAATTGGGACTGCTCCAGATTGTCCTGGTCATTACATAGGTCACTCCACTAAAAACATAAGGGAGTGACACCAGATTTGCTGAGAACTGAAGACAAGGACTCTTCAACAAGTGAGGGAAAAGTCTTTCTTTATTTCTATACCCAGCTGCTCTCTTCTCTCAAAAGTGAGAGCTAGGCAAAAACATTTTTAAACAAAAGCAGACTCAGTTTCATACAATACCCTTGCTGAAATAATTACTAAAGGATTCATATACAAGAAAGAAGGAAATGCATTCCAAAAGGACAATACAGAGAGTAAGTAGTAACAATTCTATGCTTATGCCAATAAATTAGAAAATTTTGAAAAAGTAAAAATATTTTTAGAGCATGGTGACATATGCCTGTAATCCCAACGCACAGGAGGCTGAGGCAGGAGGATCACTGTGAGTTTGAGGCCAGCCTGGGCTATGAAGTGAGTTGAAGGCTAGCCTGAACTGTATAGTCAAACTGTCTCAAAAAGACAAAAAATAAATAAAAAATTTTATTAGACAATTATTAACTAACCACAAATAACTCAAGAAAACCTGAACAGATCTATGGCTCTACTTCCAAAAAAGGGGGCTGGCACTGTCAGTAGGTCAGTGGTACAGTACTTGCGTAGCATGCATGAGGCTGTGGGTACATTCCAGTTTATGAACATAGAACCAAACATCTGGGCTAGATGATTTTATGGTACAAACATTAAAGTACTAATATCAGTCTTATTAAAGCTGTTCTAGAAAGAACAAAAGAGAGGAAGGGAGGGAGGAGGGAGGGAGCAAGCTGGGTGTGGTGGCCCACAGCTATAATCTCAGCACTCTGAAAGACTGAGGTAGAAGGATTGGAAGTTTGAGCCAACCTGGGCAATTCTGCAAGGCCGTCTCGAAATAAAAAATGCAAAAAAGGGCCTACCATTCATGCGCCATGGTGCATGCCTATAATCTCAGCACTCAGGAGGCTGAGGCAGGAGGACTGCCGAGTTCAAGGCCAGCCTACCGACCACATGGTGAAACCACATCTCAAAAAAACCAACCAAACAAAAAGGGTTAGGGATGTAGCTCAGTGCAAAGGCGCTGGGTTTAAACCCCTGCAACAAGAAGGAAGGAAAGATTCCCACTTATAGTTAGAAAAGCCCTTTAAAAAACAAAAAACCAAAAAAGCCTAGCAACCAAAAATTAATAAGCTTAACAAGCTGATTTAAACATTCCTATGGAAGTGAAAAAAGCTAACAGTAACACAGGCTAGCTTCAAGAATAAGGTTGGGAGCACCTGTTTTACCAGATACCAATACTTACATAATGTTAAAGGAATTGGGATAGAGAAATAGACCACTGGAACAAACACCGAAAAGAGGAAACTTCCTGTATCACAGATACAGCAATCCAAGTTAGTGGAAAAAGACTGAGAGGACTGCACAATAAACGGTGCTGAAGAAATTCAGAGGGGAAAGGCAAACTTGGATCTCTACTCAAAAATTAATTTCAAGTCACACACAGTGGTGCCGTAATCCTGGCATTCTGGGAGGCGGAGGCTGGGGGATCATAAATTCAAGCCCAACCTGGACAATTTAGCAATTTAGTAAGATTCTGTCTCAAAAAGTTAAAAATGGGCTGCAGATGTAGTTCAGTGTGAAGGCCCTGAGCGCAAACCCCAGCACAAAAATAAATAAAAAATAAAGAATTCAATAGCTAAAACTGAGAAATATGATGAAATATAAGTTTTATTTTTTCATATAAATAGCAATGCATTTAGAATAGTGATTTAATCAAAGGACACTGTTTTTAATGAAAACTTTTACTATGAAAATAGAATTACTGCTGGGTGTGGTGGCGCATGCCTGTAGTCCCAGCACTCAGGAGGCTGAGGCAGGAAGATTGTTGTGAGTTTGAGACCAGCCTGGGCTACAAAGTGAGCTCAAGGCTAGCCTGAACTGCATAGCGAAACCCTGTCTCAAAAAGACCAAAAAAAAAAAAAAAAAAAAAAATTTCTGTAGATAGAATGAACTATATATTGGTATATACACATACATACAATGCTTAATATACTAAGACATTAAATGTATATACAAGGAGAGCATCCCTAATCCGAAAATCCCAAACCCACAATGCTTCAAGATCTAAAACTTTCTGAGTGCCAACATGAAACCCCAAGTGGGAAATTCCACACCTGGACTTCAAGTGAGGGGTCACAGCCAAATTGCACATGCACTAAAAATACTGTAAAAATCACCTGCAGCCTACAGGTACAAGGTATAGATGAAACATAAGCGGATTCTGTGTTTGAACTTGGGTTTCATCTTTATAATCTCATTCTGTATATGGAAGATATTCCAAAATTTTTTTAAAAAACTGAAATCTGAAACACTTCTGGTCCCAAGCACTGCAGATAAAGGCTACTCAACCTGTTTAACTAGTACAGTACAAGGAGACAATAAGTCGTTTTTTTGGGGGGTGGCACTTTTCAAAAGACAGTCTCCAGTATTATTACGTCATTTCTCATGATCCAAATCCAACAAATAGCCAAAGTGAAAACAGAGGTTTTTTTCCTTCATGAATTATGATCTCTTTTGTGGTATATTTTCATCTTTTTGCTATTATTCCTGCCCTAGTGCCTGCACCTGCAAATCAGAATCAAGATATTACACAATGTTTCCCTTCTTGTTTTCTCATTTAATGTATGGAAGGAGCATTTTAATAAATCGCTCAAATCTCTGAAAGTCTGGTTTGAATGCCCACATAGCAATCCAACATATTTGAGTTCTTGCTAATAATCTCAACTTCATCTCTTGCCTTGGCTCACTGAGCTTCGGCCACAAAAGTTTATGGGTTCCTCCAGAGGGGAGGGCTTTCTCCCTTAGTGCCTTTAAACATGCCTGTTTTTTGGGGTGTGGTAGTGTCTCTTTCCTTCCCCTCAAATACAAAGCATGACCCTATACTCCTACCACTGTACTAATGGGGATTTAACCTAGGGTCTTCATACTGAACCCCTTTTTAAATTTTGAGCCAGGGTCTTGCTAAATCACCCAGGCAGGGCTCCAACTGGAGAGCCTCCTGCTTCAGCCTTCCAAAGTAGGATTACAGTAGGTTTACACCCAGCAGTTCTCACTCTTAAAAATATGCCATTATACTTTTTTCTTCATTGTACTCATCACAATTTGTAAATGTACATTTATTGGTACAATTTGATGAATATCTGTAAACTCTGTGAAAGCAAGGCCCAGGTCTGTTTTGCTCTCTGCTTTATCTCTAAGCAGGGCTTGCTTCATTTCTAGCACAGTATTTGCTCCATAGAAGAGAAATATACAATTTAAGAAATGCATTTTCTCATCCTATTCTTGTCTATACTTTCTCTTTTTTTTTGTCTTTTTGAGGCAGGGTCTTGCTATGCAGTTCAGGCTGGCCTTGAGCTCACTTTGTAGCTCAGGCTGGTCTCAAACTCACGATGATCCTCCTGCCTCAGCCTCCCGAGTGCTGGGATTACAGGCGTGTGCCACCACGCGGGGCTATTGTCTATACTTTCTTCAAGCATGTTTATTTGTACTTTTGTTTCACTCTGCTAACTGTATAACAAAATTAACAGCTCATTAGTTGGAAAAGTTACAGTTATTATCTCTAAAAACCAATATATGGTTAGCTATCCTCCAAACAAAGGACATAAGTTTGCTTTTACTGTACCGTCACACTCTTAAGAATCCTCCGAGCTTAAAAATGTGATTCTAACCCTATCTCATTTACCCGATAATAATATTCTGATTAAAATGGACATGTAGTACAATTACTGGATTCATAAATGAGACACTGCAAACATTCAGCTGTGGATAAACAAAAATAGATTTGGTAGAGAAATGTTAACTGGTTTAAAGATGCTTTCTTAACACACCCCCACACAAAAAAATATAACATTCAATACGAAACAAGGTACTGTTGTACATAATCAGAAGAACTTTTTTTTTTTTTTTTTTTTTGGTACTGGGAATTGAACTCAGGACCTCGTGCTTGCCAGGCAGGCGCTGTGCTGCTGAGCTATATCCCCAGCGCCATAACTGTCTCTTAAAAACAAGGATCAGCGCATAATTCGAACATTAAACAAACTTATATGTGTGATTGGGGAACTAATTATTTATAAAGGCTTGAAACCTCAAAGTGAAGGTATTTTCAAATTGTATTACATCCTCTATTAAATGCCATAATAGTACAAATAACACTGAAAAACTCAGCAAAAGAAGGAAATTTTAACTGTCTTTTACAGACTTAGAATGTGATGTGTGCCTCAAATAGTGACACACTACTGCAGGTGAATTAATACGTTCTTGCTTTACAGAAATACACCCTTGATTCTTTAGGAGAAGTTAATGTACACTACAGTCACTTCTCCTTGACTGCCCTCCATTTCAGGTGTTATTTCTTTATATTGTGAATCCCAGGTACAAAGAACAACCTTCAGTTTCTGAGACTAGCTCCAGTATATTAAGACTTTAGCACATTGTCTGGCCTATTGACTTACAGTCTAATCACTACTACAAACATTTGGAAGTTAGGAAGAATAAGAGGAGATAAGAGAGATAGACATAAAGGAAGAAGACAAGCGTTTTTACTGCCATAAAAATCCAGAAGAAAGCTTTTCCACTCTCCTCTCTTTTCCCATGAGAAAACCTCAGACACTACATTTACTCCTTTAGAAGGCTCAACAAGAAAGAAGGATAAGAAATTCAAAACAGAACATTAAAGGGAAAAAGATAAAAGCAATCACAAATACTTAATCATAAAACACTAAACTTTGATTCAGAGAAACAGAAAAACTCATGGTTCCATATTTACTTTATGAAAAAAAAGGTAAAAATGCCATAAAGTAAATGTTTCTTAAGAGGCTCTGGCATGCATGTCCCGCATAATTCTGGTTTTCTCATTCTCTGGAATTCTAAATCACTTTTTCCTTAATAGTCTATAAAATATCAATTCACTCTTCAAGCTTACACCATTATATGGTCTATGAAAAATGCTTTCCAGGAATACATTGAGTTAAAAAATAAGGAACACTAGGCAAACTAGTCAGAAGGCTCTTCTAACATATTTTTAAAAAAACAAGTCTTTTCTGGACACCTCTGAAACAATGGTTGATGAGGGGTAAACACATGATGGGGAATATAGAAAAGGGAACCTGGTTTTCCAAAAGCTAAAAATACAACAGACAAAACAGATCAAGAGCAAAGAGAATACTTACTTTTAGTTGCCTTAATAACAAAGAAACTTTTAAGAGGTATCTTGGATGCCCCAAAGTCAGTAATTATGGTTTATCCAAACTCCTAGGAATATGACATCTTTTTTTGCATTAAATGCATGGCAGTATCACTGCTAACTCTCCCAAGCATTTTACTTTTGCCAAGGCTAACGGAATCTGGGACTATTGCAGCAGACAATGAGTTCAAGGCTAGCCTGAACTATGGTACACAGCAAGATCCTGTCTCAATCAATCAATCAATCAATCAATCAATCAAAAACTTATTAAACATCTTTATGTTAACAAAGTAATAATATGTTACAATTTTTGCAAAAGAAGAGAGTAACTATTTAATAACATAGTTATTGATGTTGGTGTCACTATTTAGAACCAGTTATGCACCAGGGATATAGCTCAGTGGCATAAGCGCCTGCCTGGCAAGTGCAAGGTCCTGAGTTTGATTCCTGGTACCAAAAAAAAAAAAAGAAAAAAGAAAAATAAAGTTTCTTCCCTAGAATCAGTTATGCCTGTCCTTAAGAGTAGAATCACACCAGTTTCAGCAAAGGAATGTTTTTAAATTCAATCTTATAACAGGCCATCTTGGCCACTTTAACTCAGGGTATTTTTGAGTTACTTTCTTTTTGTTAACAGTGACCAAACAAACAAAAAAACCAAAACTTGCATATATATACATATGCAATTCAATATTTAAAAATTCAGTTTGTAACTGTAACATACCGTAACCCTGAAATAGCCTTTCTTTTTTTTTTTTTTTTTTTTGGTTTTGGTTTTTTTCTTGGTACTGGAAATTGAACTCACAACCTTGCGCTTACCAGGCCGGTGCTGTGCCACTGAGCTAAATCCCCAGCCCTGAAATAGCCTTTCAAAGAAGTAAAAAGAAGCATTTGTAAATAAGCTTCTCAATAAAATGTCAACATTTTCATCTAAAGAGGATCATATTTTTAAATTCTAGTTCTAAGTTTCACAAATGGTCTGAAGTTGCAAGTAAAATTCTGGGTAGGTACATTTCCTCCCGCCCCCAGCAGAGGGTGGTAACACAGCGCCCTTCATGTTCTCAAAAATGGATAAAAACCCCCAAAAGCTGAACACTGCTCTTGTGCTGGCTTTGAAGTTAAGCTGTTAAGTTACTCAGGCTGAGCTGTAAACGCATATTTAGAAATCAGATGACTGGATAGTGGTTACCTTGAGGCCAGGTATGAGCAGGGGGTGAAGGGAGCGGCAGGAGGGCTTCGGGTGCTGACAGCACTGACCTGACTGGAGTGTTCACTCTGAAAATTCATCAAGCTGAACACTCATCATTTTTGTACATGTCTGTAGATATCACATTTCACTGAGCTTAAAAAAAAAAAAACCCAAAACAACAATAACAAAGATGGGTCATTCACACAGAGCAGACATTGTTAGAAAGTTTTTAAAAAAGAATTCCTTAAAGATATTGCCCTAGGAGACAACAGCCAGTGAGGAGCTGAGGCCCTTAGTCCAAACAACAGCCCACAAGTGCCAGGCCTGCCAAGGAGCAGGTGCATGTGCTTGAAAGCTGGTGCTCCCGCCTCAGTCAAACCTGGAAAGTGACTGCAGCCCAGTTGACAGTGTAACTGTGAAGGAGACCTTGAACCAGAACCCCCTGATCAGCCCCTCCATGCTTCTGACCACAGAAAACCTGTGAGATGATAAATGCAGGGTTTTTTTTTTTTTTTTTTTAAAGGCACAGTTTTGAAATACTGTCTTCCTTACGCATGTTGAAGTGAGCAAAGTAGTCTCAGTAGCTGTACCTACAGAGAGACACCAGCTTATGGGTTAAAACTGGCAACTTTCTCTCCTTGAAAGACTGTGCTACAATATTGCTTTCAAAATCCAACCAAGAAAGAAGAAAATACAGCTGGTAGTTAGCAATATCAGTTTCTGCATGAAACGGAAGCTAATCTGTCTGTAAGATACAGACCAGGGATCCTAATGCTTGTTCTATTTACCTCTAAATAAATTAGAGACGACTCCATCACAGTAGTATTATTCTGTTTTATGGTATAAGTGTTTGAATGATACCTCACGCATACATACACCCTTTTATTTTTCTCATAGCTTGTTTCACAAGAGGAAAAATACTAAAATAAGAGTTATAAAAATAATGAAGAAAAAGTGGCTGAGGATGTAGCAAAGGCCTTGGGTTCAATCCCCCAGAGGGGAAAACCATATTTATCTATAATATAGATATAAGTCACAATAGCATGCATCTGTCTCAGTTACTCAGGAGGCTGAGGCAGGACAGTCTTTAAATTTAGGAGTTCAGGACCAGCCTGGGCAACACAGTAAGATCTTGTCACAAAATATGAACCCCAGACCTATAATGTGTATAAATCCACAAAAGACGCTGGGCAAGTGGCACATGCCTCTAATCCCAGCACATGGGAGGCTGAGGCAGGACTGCTGTGAGTTCCAGGCCAGCCTGGGCTACACAGTGAGTTCAAGGCCTGTACTACAAAGTGAGACCCTGTCTCAAAAACAAAAATAAATAAAGTAAAATAAAATCAAACCATCAAAGAAAGAGACTGGAGTAAGGGCAGGGCCATGGCTATGCCATTATCATTCAACACAAACGGAGCAACATGTTCCAAAGTTAACAAAGTCACCCCCACTTTTGCGCGCGGGGGGGTGGGGTGGGGGGGAATACCAGCTAATCCTAGGGCCTTCAACCTAAGCTACATCCTTAGCTCATTTTTAATTTTTATTTTAAGAAAGGTTCTTGCTAAGTTGCCCAGGTTGGGCTTGAACGTGCAACACTCTTGCCTCAGCCTCTCAGAGCACTGGGAATACAGTTGTGTACCACCACACCTGGCTGATATATTCACTCCTGTATCTACATTTGCACTTCTGAAGCCTGCCCAAAGACCATGTCAGACACGCTCACACTTCAGCTCTGGCTCCAGGGTCTTTCTCACCCTGCATCCTCTGGAGAGCAAAAGGCCTTGTACATATTAAGCATTCTGGCACTGTATTAGTTTAGCTGGAAAAAAAAGTTACAAAAGTTAGTTTTTTCCACTTAAGGTTCTCAAAAGTTGTATAAGACTCCTTTTCCAAAATCAATTACCCATTGGTACCTATCATTCCCTCGGACATTTTAAAAACTGCAATGATAACTCTCATTTTTGGTATAATCAGGCTAATTTTTTTCACCCTGTTAAATTTTAATCTGCCAGTTGTAAAGATTCTTCATCACTCCCTAGAGTTACACTGGCAGTCAATATTTAATTACTGCACCTGAAATGTAACACAAACTGTGATTGTCTTGAGAACAGTCTTTTCTGTTATCACATAGTTATGATGCAGAGCCCATCAAATAATACTTTAGGATTCTGTGTAAAAGACAGGCACAGTGGCACATAATCTCAGTGTAATCTCAGCATTCAGGGAGGCTGGGGTGGGAGGATCACAAGTTCAGGCCTGACCAGACTATTTAGTGAGACCCTACGTCAGAATATAAGCGGGTTGAGGATGTAACTGAGTGGTGGTAGAGCACCCCTGTGTTTAGTCCCCCAGTCCCACTGAATATTCTGTGTAAGCATTCAACAAAACCCCCAATCATTCTTCACTTCTATTATTACTCATATTACATAATTACATTTAAGATATACACAAGTTAAATCACATATTTAGTATATAACTTTATTACATTCTTTCTTTTTCCTCTGAAGCTCCTGAATACCAGCTAGCCCTATGAAAAGTAATGTGAACTTCCTTAATCTTTTTCATGATCACCCTTCATTGAGCTTTCTTCATCTCTTTACAATAATTAGCCAGCAAGGGAAGACACTCAATCTTATCATCCTCATTTAACTTTTTTTTTTTTTAAAGAAAGCGGGAGGGGTAACCAAAGATAATTACATACAAATGAGTTTGAGTTTTTCCTCCCAAGCACTGGGAGTTAGATAAAGTCACTTAAGACCAAGGATATCTAAGAGCTGCTTTAAGGCCACTGTTCTAAAAAGACACTTGATTATGACAGCAATAGAGCTTATGATTCTTCCATTACTGAAGTTTCATAGCACTTAAAATCTTCCATAAAATATGCTGGGCGTGCTGACACATGCCTGTAATCTCAGCACTCAACAGGCTGACACGGGAGGATTACTGTGAGTTCCAGGCCAGCCTGGGCAACATAGTGAGTTCAAAGCCAGCCTGAACTACATAGCAAGAGCCTGTCTCAAAACAAACTAACAAACTAACAAACCAACAAACAAACACAAATTTCTATAAAACACACAACCTTAGAAGACAGATGTCTACTTCAGACTGAGTGGACCTGACAATCATTCCTGTTTTGCATTAGAAAACAAAAATAAAAAGCTCACCCTGGTGGTTCAGACAAGTATTAAACACATGACTCAACTATTTAGTTCTACATATGCAGCTTTCAAATAATCACTGTATTAATCTGTAATAGACTCTTTTACTGAACTTCATGTTCAAACAGCTATGAGAAAAGCATTCTCTTTTGATGCACTGGAGACTGCTCTTTATTCACTTCGTCCACCTGGGGGGTAGTGTATCTTTTTCATGGGAAGATTTTCTGTTACTATAAAGTGCTACCTTAAAGTTTGTGAGTATCCTGTAATAAAACTAACCTGGTGGTCCAACAAGAAAAGCAAGCACTATGTCCCAATCTTTCCAAAGAGGAGAAAATTCACTTACAAATTTATCCTGTTAACACAAAGACCATTAACCACTAATTTAGAGTGGCATATTACAGCTCTTCAAAGTCAACAAAAAGTAAAAATGAGACATTAACAAGCATTTTCCCTTGTTTGGAAAAGGTTAATTTCTACTCTGATAGATTTATTTTTGGGTGGGCCAGAGAAAAACGTTGCCTTACTAAAAATAAGAGACCCTCCTTTGAGGAAAATGCTATTAAGATTGTTTCGATGCATCTTGACTTTCTAATGACTAGGAATGACAACTGTTTAGCTTCAAAACTGTGCAAAAGGGGATGGGGATTTAGCTCAGCGCAGTGCCTGCCTGGCAAGACTGAGGTCCTGAGTTCGATTCCTGGTACCCTCTTAACTCCCCAAAAAGCCGTGGAAGGATCATACAAAGAGAAGCTTCCTTACTGGAGACAGAACAGACAAGATGCATATTCATAAAAGTATCAACTTCCTCTGCAGTCCAAAGGATCTTTCAGAAACGCTATCTATTCAAATCATGTTCTGGAATGCTCACAGTCACTATTTCCTGCTCTGTAAATAAGAGCACTGGAACCAAAGTTAAAAGACTTATATGCACTTGGCTTTAAGCATATCTCACATCAATCCTGTGCTTTGGTTCTGTCCTTTAAGTGCCAGAAGTAACTTCTGCCTACCTTCTCCTGTAAGATGCAAGAATTTTTTAAAAAATCACATAAACTCCTTCCTGCTTCTCAGAAATGGCTACTGTAAAAGTCAAGGTGCTACACTATTATTATTATTATCATCATCATTTTGTATCAAGTTTTACTGCTACTTCTGAATTAGGCCATGACACTGGCTTCAAAATACAAATCGTGTGGTCTTCCATTTGTGGTTAACTTTCCTGATATAATTCTGCCCTGACACCTTGTCACTCGAATTCCACAGATCTACTTCTCTGATCACAGGTCTGGAAAATGGGCCTTTTATTTAGTTTCGTCTCTCCTCCCCGAAAAAAATGGGCAGAAGTCACACCCCTCCAGCTTCATGCAGACATATCAGGAATGAAAACATAATTTTTACTTGAGGAATGATGCCATACGGCATGCACACATAAAGGCGGCACTGCGTTCTAATCTTTACTTCGCACAACACAGTATCTGTGGGGCTGGTTATGCAGAAAATCCGAAGGTTCCCGACAACAGATTTGCATCCATGACTGTCATAAAAATATCTGATCGAAGGCACAGAGAAGGAAAACTTTACCTAGTTTGTAAGAAATACCCCGCACTCTTCCAGCTACTACTAGGTTTGGAGTGGGCTTTTTTTCTTTTCTTTTCTTTTTCGGGCCTGTGCTGTGTCTTTGAGGAAAAGTGGCCCGGCCCCAACACTGGCCCCGGGCAGCTCTGGAGCCACACCGCGACCCTCCCGGGCACCAAGTACACCCAACCTTGCAGCTCCCGGCTCAGACACACCCCCTCCAACCCGCGTTTCGCAGGAGGTGTGGGCGCTCAACTCCTTCCCCTCGGACAGGGGGACGCGCGGGGAGGCGGGCCGAGGAACGAGCTCCCATTTTGGAGGACAGGGGCGCTCGGCCCTCCGGGCGGCGCGATCTGAGCGTGGGAGCAGAGGGCGCGCAGGACAGGGGCCCCGGAGGCCTGGGGGGGGGTCGCGCACTCGGGGGGCGTGAGGAGGGAGGCGGCGGGAAGGACTCCGACAGCGAGGCCCGGCAGAGCGAGGTCCTCTTTTTGTTATCTGTGTGGGGACAGCGGCGTGACGGGAGTGCCCTCGGGACAGGCAGCCAGGGCCCCCAGCGCTCCCCGCCGAGGGGGGGGGCGGCGAGGACTCGCCCGAGGCCCGGGCTAGCGGG
>NW_004955403.1:45399845-45421558 GCF_000276665.1 Chinchilla lanigera | reverse complement strand
CTGGGGGCTCGTCGCGCTACGCTCGCGGCGTAGCGCCGCCCGGCTGCGCAGGCTCCAGTGGGCCCGTCGCGGTTGGAGAATGCGCAGCGCCGCTGGGACGGCGTAGAGGGGCGGGCGACGTCAGCGGCCCGAAGACGCCGGGTGGGAGGAAGGAGCGGGTGGGGGGGGCGCGAGGGAGGGGAGCTGGGGGAACAAAGCTTTGTTTACATGGGTTTTAAAGGCACCGCGCTCGCTCAGGCGGGAGGCGCGCGCTGGCGTGGGAGCCGGCCCACTTTTCTGCTGCTGCGTGTGGTGAGAGCTGCTGGATGATGGCAGGGCCGTCCCCGGGGCAGTGCTCTCTTGCCCATGTGTCTTCCCCTTGCCTTGCCCCGGACCCCAGCACCCCGATCCTGCCGCGCAGCCCGGGTGACACCACTCTGGAGAGGGTGGCCCCCGCCCAGGATACTTGCGCTATTCATTCCTTCCTAACGCAGTGTTCTCTACAGGGTCGAATTAGGTTTGTGTCTGTCTAGCTTTCTGTTCCCGTGGACCAGGGCCGTTGCTCTCCGATCTAGGTGTCAATCCCAGTAGCGTTCTCCTTGCTTTCAGTTCTGTCCTTCTCTGTAAACAGTCATGGACGTCCAGTAGCTGCCAGATGATGATGACCAAAACCTACAGACGGCACCGAGTTAGTCTTCTGAAAGTGATTGTTATGTTAACAAATATTCGAGGTGCTTCCTAAGTGGGGCAGGCTCCTTCGTAAGAGGTGATGGGGGTGGTGGTCAAGAGCCCTGGGCTCAGCGAGTGGGAAAATCAGCGCTCTGGTCTGATGAGGTCATTCCCTGCACGATGAGGCCAGTGTCACCTTTTCCCAGTAGGAACTGTGTTCGACAATGCGGGTTCCTGTTTTCCGTCGGATTGTGCCTTCCTTTTAGGGCCCCTGGATTAGATTATAGCAGGATTGCGGGGAGGTATCGGTTATTCGAAACTTACATTTACTGGGGAACACCACGTGCATACGATGCACATGGTAGGGTAGTGGATTGACCTTTCTGTTGTGGATATAATGGGCTAGTGGTCAGCGTTCATTTCAACCTCGGTCTACCTAGTGTGTCTGTCTTCCTGGATTGAAAAGGTAGGACACCTAAAAACTACATTACCCAGAAGTCCGTGTAGCTAGGGTTCTGTATGCAGGTTGGCTCAAGCAATGAGACTGACTCAGGATTTAGGAAGCAGAAGTGAGGCAAAACTTTTGACTGTTCTTCTGGGGAGCCCTGGTCACATATGTTGTTTTCTGTGAATGTGGATTTGCAACAAACTTCCGGTGTCCAATCGTTACCTCCAGGGGTGGAAAGGGGTAGGGGTGGTGGAATCAGGGGCTTCTGACTATGTTACGTTACAGTGATATGTTGGAGTTCCAGCCGCATGGCTGCTTTTGGATTCCCTGCTTGGTTGATTGATTAGAGGTTATGACATAGGGGAAAGAAACTCCCAGCCTACTAGATGCCCAGTACAAGTTCGTGTTCTCTAAAATCAAAGAATGAATTTTAGGAACAACAGAGGTTAAGAGCAGAATATATTTATTGGGGGAAAGAAAGCTTCTGTCTGAGAGAGACGGAAGGATTCCAGGGTGGGTTGCCAAGGACCCTGGCTTTTCTGGAGACTTTTATAAAGCAAATCTACGAGGTGGGGTGGGTCCGAGGTGGGGTGGGTCCAAGGTGGGGAAAAATGGGAGCTCGTAAGGTGGGCATGAGGTGGGACAAAACTATGGTCAACCAATAAGATTATAATTGCTCAGGTACAGTTGATTAAATAGGGATCAGCTGGGGAAGCCAGTCACGACTGGCAATTGGGCATGAATACAGAGCAGGAGCTTTTCCTGTAGGGGGTTGGGTTAGTGGCTCTTCCTGGCTTTCTCAAGGTGATTGATACCTATTTAGAATATCAATCCCTGATGTTTATCCTTAGGAAGTATGTGGGTGTATTCCTTTTATCTTTTGTCTTGAGATCTGGCCCAATGCGGAGGTGCCTGTCTTCCCCCACGGTTGCAAGGTATCTAATGCACTGGCTCCTTCAAGGGCCTAGCCCTGCCTATAATATTTTTATCTAATTTAGGTGCCTATAACAGTTACAGTTTCCTGGTGAGCCAAACACAAATCCCCCCCACTGCATACATTTATTTCTTTCTCTTCCCCTTCACCCTTCTTCTCAAAATAAACATCAAGAGTCCGGGAGGTGTCCCCCACCCTAATGCTTTTCTCTGCATCTCGTCAGCCCTGGAGATTAAACTGAAGGCCTTCACACTGAGCTGTGTCATCCCCTCCCAACTTTTTTCTTTTTTCTTTCCTTCTCTCCTCCCCTCCCCTCTTCTCCCCTTGAGACTGGGTCTGCCTGTGTAGTACAGATTGGCTTTGAGGATTGGCCTTGTGTAGTACAGATTGGCCTTGTGAGGGCGATCTGGCTGCGACATCTGTCACCCCATTGATCGCCAGGGTTGATTCGGCTGATCTGGCTGGCTAGGCGGGTGTCTCCTTCCTCCCTCAATGCTCCATATGCGTCTCCCCCAAAGCTGCACGCTTGGTTGAAGTGGACGACCACCCCCAATAGAGGAGGACCATTCCTCAGTCAAGGGTATACGAGTAGCTGTTCTTCCCTGCTAGAACTTCCAAACAAGCTCTCAAGATTGGCCTTGCGCTAATGTAACCCAGGGTGGCCTGGAATTTAAGGCAATCCTCCTGCCTCAATCTCCCAAGTGCTGGGATTACAAGCATGCACCACCACACCCAGCTACTATTTTGAGACATAGTCTAGATAAATTGCTAAATTGCCTGAGGAGGCTCAAGTTTGAGGTATTCCTCCTACCTCAGCCTTCCGGAGTGCTGGGTGTACGTGTATGTGCACCACACCCAACCAGAAGTTATTTTGATTCCTCACTCTTTTTAATCCCCCACATCTAATTCACTTCCAAATCCTGTTGAGAAGCTACATCTGATGTATACCCTAAACTAGCCCTAGCCAGGTATGGTGGTGCACACCTGTAATCCCAGCACTTGGGAGGCTGAGACAGGAGGATTGTTGGGAGTTCGAGACCAGCCTGGGCTACAAAGTGAGCTCAAGGTCATCTTGAACTGCATAGCAAGACCGTGTCTCAAAAAGAAAAAAAAAAAAAAATCCTTATATACTGGATGGTGGCACATGCCTGTAATCCCAGCACTTGGGAGGCTGAGGCAGGAGGATTGTTATGAGTTTGAGGCCAACCTGGGCTACAAAGTGAGTTCAAGACCAACCTGAACTGCATAGTGAGACTCTGTCTCAAAAAGACAGAAATAAATAAAATAAAATCCTTACTTGGCTTCTGATTGTATTTAGAATCCAAATCTTTGCAGTAATTCAAGATTAGACCTTTACTATGCCTCCCCTTGTCATTCTAGCCTTATATGTAGATTGTATTATAGGCCATTTCAGAAGGGCCTAACCCTCCCACCCCGTTTTTTCTTCTAGTATTAGGAGTTGAACCCAGGGCTCTTGCACTGAGTTATCGCCATACCCCTTTTTATATTTTATTTTGAGTCAGTATCTCACTAAGTTGCCCTGGCTGGGCTTGAATTTGTGATCCCCCTGCTTCATCCTCCTAGAGTGCCGGGATTACAAGTGTGTGTAACTGGGCGTGGCGGCGATGCTTTTTCTTCCTGTCACTGGTGCCTAGAGATCCTAAGGTCCCTGATTCTCTGCGTGTCTGTGCCCCTGCTCCCAGGACTCCCCTGAGGTTACACAGAAGGCCCTGGGTTTGTGCTTCGACTTCAGAATCCCCTCAAGTCCTGCTAGGTGAAGCAGAGCGTGACAGATGGTGGGTTCCTCCTGGTACTGCTGTGTATCTTCTGCAGACAATGGCTATAGGAGGAGGACTTGCCCAACTTCAACAGGCATGGATGGGCAGGGGGCGACTGGATCCGGTGGGCCCAGGCCTCCAGGTTTAAACAGTTTCCAAGAAATCTGATAGGCTTGGGCGCCCTCCTGTGGTCAGCGTGGGGAGAGAGGGCTGAGAGGCCGAGGAACCTTCCCTGTGGCCTTACTTCTTGGAGTGTGCCCTGGCTCACACACAGGCAGCCGGCAGCTCAGGGCTTCCTCCCCACCTACATGTCAGAATTCGTGCACGTACACACACAGACACACACCCCCAGTCCTGGGGATTGAATCCCGGGCCTTCAACTGAGCTACATCCCCAGCACTATTTTATATTTTGGGACAGAATTTCCTTGATTTGCTGAGTTCCCTGGACTGGGTTTGACCTTCCAATTCTCCTGCCTCAGCCTCCCAGAGTACTAGGATTACAGGCATGCACCACCATGCTCGGTTTCAGAATTTGGACTCTTGCCAGGATCTGCACACTGAAGTTTGAAGGGCACTGCCCTGGCCGACCCCAAGATGACCCTAGACGCTCTTCTTGCCCCATGAGGCAAAGATCACATAGCTTCCAAGCAAAGCTGATGCTGCTCAGGAGCTCTGGAGACGGCATAGCCCACATCCCATTTCCGTATCCTGGTGCTTCTTCCCAGGATGCATTTTCCCATGCCAACACTTAGGATTCTCCTCTGGGCTTTGGATGAACCTGAGTGGAGTGACTCAGCCCCCTGAGCCATCCATTCTTCTTTCCAGGCTGTTCTGGCCCAGCCCCTCAGCACACAGAGCAGAAGGCTTGAGTTGTGCACAGCTCTGCTGGCCTCACCAAGGCAACAGAACCCTGTGGTAGAGGAAATGGGCGCAGTTATGTAAACATGCTTGATGGGATTGACCCCAGGAGTGTCGCTCCAATTTTTAGATTCCCCCAATGGTTCTGCTCTGTACCTCTAGCCAGATTGCTTCTTCAAGCCATCTGGCTGTAAGGTGGATTTCTCCTGGAGCTTGACTTTTCTGGAAAAAATGTGCCGCCTTGCCTGGAGTCTGGACCTCACTTAGGGCAAATGTTAGCAAAACTTTGCATAGACATTGGGAGTGCTGGGCTGTACTTCTTTCTCTCCCTGCATCACTCTTGCCCCAGCCCAGCTGTGTGACCTCAGGCAAGTTGCAAGCAGATGAATTCATGCCTGCTGTGCCTTTTGTCAAAGGATGGCAGGCTGATGAAAGGGTGGATTTGTGCTGAGGATCTAGCTTAGTGGCACAAGTGCCTGTCTAGCAAGTGCAAGGTCCATTCCCAGCACCAAAAAAAAAAAAAAAAAGAAAGGGTGGATTTGAACTGGGCACGTGGTGCAGACCAAATGTTCGAGCCCAGCCTGGGGAATTTAGTAACTTACCCAGACCTTATTTCAAAATATAATATAGCAAGGCTCTATTTCAAATATAGAAAGGGCTAGGAAAAAAGGCTAGAGTAGCTCAGTTGAAGGCCCTTGGTTCAATCCCCAGTAGGATGTGTGTGCATATGCAGGGGTGGGAGTGGACCTGGAAGCTTTGGGAACTATGCGGCTACTGTAATTTAAGTTAAATTCCGGAAGAGCCAGGTGTGATAGTGCATGCCTATAAACCCAGCACTCTGGGAGGTGGAGGCAGGAGGATTGCAAGTTTGAGCCCAGCCTGGGGAACTTAAGCAACTGAGCAAGACCCTGACTCAAAATAAATTTTAAAAGCTTGCAGCTGTAGATCAGTGTGAAGGCCCTGAGTTCAACTCCCAGTCCAAAAAAAAAAAAAAAAAAAAATCCAAAGGACCCTAAGAGTCTTTCTAATGCTTATGAGGGCTGGAAAGGTGGAATCTAACAGTTAAGATGTACTTAGAGAGTAAGTGCCTTCTCCAGAGGGCATGTTTGGGTTTTAGACTCTGTACCCGTGGTTGTGGCCAGGTGGGGAGGGGCCTATACAATGGAACAGGTGCACCTGTGTATGTGTGAAGTGGTGTCGGGCCGGGTGCACACATGCGAAGTCCCCTGTGTCTCTGTATGCGGTGCCATGTGTGTGGTTCAGCTCTTTCTCAGCTGAGACACCTGGGTTTCGGTTTGGTGGCCTTGAAGGGGTCCCTCAGACTTTCCTGAACCTGAGTCTCCCCTGCTTTTCAGTTAGTAAGTTGTGGCGGCTGATTCCTAAGGTCTCTTTCAGCTCTGCCTTGCTCAGTGCCCAGCCTGAGCCTGGGGATTTCTGCTGCTCGTTTTACCGTCTAATTTGGTTTCTGGGTGTCTTCGCTCCTGTGGGCCAGCCGCTCCGCACATCAGCTTCTACACCTGAGTTGTGACTCAGTGAAGAGCTTGAACTTAGCTTTTCTGGAAATAGTGTGTCACTCACTGGAAAGGCAGGAAGCTTGAGCATGAAACTCGCTTTAAAAAAAAAAAAGAACACAGCAAGAAACCACAGGGCCTATCTGCCTGTCGTCATCAAGCAGACTAGAATAGTGCAGAAAACCCTAGGCGGAGAGGAAATGAACTTGAGAGAAGGGGGAACGCAGGCGGAGAAGAGAGAGGAGAGGAGGAGGGCCGGAGCCTCAGCAGGAGCTGGGGAGCCACAGCAGGAGCTGGGGAGGCCGGGTGGCGATGGTCAGAATGGAGGAGATGGCTGTGAAGCAGGGTTCTCTGCATCTCCAGCAGCAGCAGACTTTTGGCAAGGTGAGAGAGCGGCTGGGCTCGGCTGAGTGAGCCACTTCGGGAACAGCTAGAAATTCCTGGGGTGGAGGGGTGTGTGATGGCCCGACCCTTGGGGGGCCAGGCTGTCCCCCAAGTTGGACAAGCGGTCAGCCTTGGAGGGCTTCTTTCTTACTGATGTTTGTGTCCCAAACCAGGCCTCGAAGCAGTCCCCAGACGGTGCTTTTTGCTGCTGAGAGCTGTTTGTCCTCATGTGTGGGTGGGGGAGGAAGGAGGGTACTGATTCGACCCCTTGCTCTGTGTTGACTTCCTATGGGGACAGCTTGGAAGGGAGTAGAGGGAAGAGTTGGGGGGCAGAATTCAGCGGAGGTTTCTTCCCCATGTCACACCCTGGTGGGGTGGGCTTGGCTGGGTTAAGCCGGGGCCCCAGAATGTCCAACCTCCTTCTTCCCTGCCCTCTCTGAAAGAGGAAGTCCTTCCCTTGCTGACCCACACCCAGACAGCTCCCCACTCCCTCCTCATGGCTCAATCTGTCAAGCAGCGAAGCGGAAGGAGGGTAGTGGGAAGTTCCTGGGGCTGGGGCGTCCCTCAGACCCTTCCACAGAGAGGATGATGTCTTGGTCTGGGCGGACCTCTTCATTACTCCCAGCTTCTGCAACCTCTCCCCAGCCCAGCACCTGCCTTGCTGAGCATCCTGCCTGACCTCCTGCAGTGTGCATCTTTGGAGAGCATCACTGTGCTTCTCAGTGCCCTGGGCAATCTCTGCGGGCCTTGCAGGCCTCCTTGGGCACGTCAGGCTCCTCTCCAGCTTTCTAATTCCTGTGGTCCGGCCCCTGTTATCAGCTCTGCCTCCTGCTGTCCTGTGATTGTTCCCTCTCTCTCCCCATCTCTGTGTTGCCGCCTCAGTCCCTCTCTGGTGGCCCCTCTTTTCCCCTTTGGTCACCATCTCTCCATTTCTGGTGACCCCTCTTGGCTCCCTCATCCCACGCCTGGCTCAGAAGTGGCGCCGGTTCTCGGCTGTGCTGTATGGAGAGTCAGGCTGTGCCCTGGCCCGGCTGGAGCTCCATGAGGGCCTGGAGAAGTTGCGACGAGGAGAGGCTGCCCGGAAGGTCATCCGCCTCAATGACTGCCTGCGGGTGGCCGAGGGGGGCGGGGAGGCCAGCAGTCCCCGGGACACCAGTGCCTTTGTCCTGGAGACCAAGGAGCGCCTGTACCTGCTGGCAGCACCCAGTGCAGAGCGAGATGACTGGATGCAGGCCATCTGCCTCCTGGCCTTCCCTGTGAGTCACCGTGGGGTACAGAAAGGGTGGCAGCATGCAGGGGAGGGGAGTGTTAGAGACTTCCTGTGGGCAAGTGGTGGAAGAGTCCAGGTCAGGATGCCGGGGTGCTTCCTTGGTGGAGGAGCCCCAATCTAGAGGGCAGACAGAGCCAGCAGGCTGGGCATGCCCCCAAGAAAAGCTGAGGCCAGCAGAAGCCTGAGGATGGGTGCTGATGGTGAGACTGGGGCCTCCTCCCCAGGGGCAGAGGAAGGAGTCTTTGGGGCCGGAGGAGAAGGGTGGCTGGCCTCGCATGGAGGAGAACGACCTGTACGGCAGCCCGGCCACAGGTGAGGGGCAGGGGCTGTAAGAGCTGTCCTCGGGGTGTGGCTTCTGGTGGGAGGAGGTGTGGGGCTGCCCACCAAGTCTTCCTGCTTTGTGGTTGTCCCCTGCTGGCTGGCCCCTTATCAGCCTCTCCTGCTGGCTTCCGGGCACAGCCCAAGGCAGGGTGGGGGCGCAGCCTGCTTGGGGTGATACCTTTGGCTCCCCCGGTCTTGCTGGGCCCTGCTGATGGGAGAGGGTAAGGCTCAGGGTACCCAGTGAGGGCCCTGTTCTGGAGTCCTCTCTGGCTGGGTCCTGAGCTGTCTAAGAAAAACGATTACTGTCTCAGTGGGTGTGGCTGTGCAAAGTGTCCGCCACGCCACACCTGAGGCTGACGGGCGGTCCCTGCCAGAGCTCCGTGTATGTCTGCTGGGCTGGGGGCACCGAAGCCCCTGGTCCTCTATCTTCTCTTTGAGCCCTACCACAGGGTATAACATAGGAGGGCAGGTGTGGGGGGGCAAAGCAGCTGGTTCGGGGTGAGAGATGGGCTGGAGACCAGGCTGTGGCTCTGGCAAGAGTGGCAGGAAGGATGTGGGCCCGAGATTGGGGCAGTGTGGCTGAGGGCATGGTGCCTTCTAAGGTAGAAGCACTTGGCACTTGGGGGAATGGCGGGATCCAGGCCGGGTCACGGGTATGCAGGTAATAGTTTTCTAAGTACCCTGGAGATACTCACTTAGAATGGGCCATGGGGAGAGAGGGAGCTGCTGCTCATTAGCTACCTTCTTCTCTCTCTTCTCCTCCCCAGGGGTCCCCTGCAAGGAATTTGCTGTGACCATGAGACCCACAGAAGCCAGTGAGCGGTGCCGGCTCCGGGGAGCCTATACTCTGCGAACAGGGGTGAGCGCCCTGGAGCTGTGGGGAGGCCCCGAGCCAGGCACCCAGCTGTATGACTGGCCCTACAGGTTTCTTCGGCGCTTTGGGCGGGACAAGGTGAGTGAGGGACTGTCCTGGGACAGGTTGAGAGACAGGATGAGTCCAGCTGGGTGTGCTGGCGCACGCCTATGATACCAGCTGCTCAGAATGCCGAGGTAGGAGGATTGTGCCCAGGCTGGGAAACCTAGCAAGACCCTGTCTCAAAAGAAAATACTGTGCAGAGGGCTAGGGGTGTAGTTTTCCAGCTTACACGAGGTTCTGGGTTCCATCTGCAGCACAAAGAAGAAAGCAGAGAAGGAAGAGAAAGAAGGTGTCAGGGAGTGGCAGAGGGCGGTGAAAGGAAGAGAGAAGGGCTGGGGAGGAAGAAAAGTCATAGGGAAAGGAGGAAAACAGAAGGTGCTGGGGAAAGAGGCGGGGAGGGAACAGGGGTAAAAGCTGCGAAGAAGCACTTGGGCAGAAGGTATCACCCCAAGCAGGCTGAGCCCCCACCCTGCCTTGGGCTGTGCCCGGAAGCCAGCAGGAGAGGTGGAGAAGGAAGAATGAGCAGGAGCGGGGAGGCTGGAGGGAGAAGAGCGGCTGACTTTCCGAGGACGAACTGTATGCCCAGCCCCCTGCCTGGATGGAAGGGAGGGAAACGAAGGCAGAGGAGAGGAGAAAACGTGGCCAGGAGGGCTTGGGGAGGCTCAGACGGTTCCTGGTGGCAGCAGGCCGGCCCTGGGGCCTGCTAACCCCTCACTCCCCTCGCTCCAGGTGACCTTCTCCTTCGAGGCCGGCCGGCGCTGTGTCTCTGGAGAGGGCAACTTTGAGTTTGAGACCCGGCAAGGCAACGAAATCTTCCTGGCCCTGGAAGAGGCCATTGCTGCCCAGAAGAACGGTGCCCCTTCTGGGCCCCCACTTGCGCCAGCCACATCGCCTGCAGTGCCTACCGAGCTGCCCCGGCCCGAGAGCCCCTACTCCCAGCCCCATGACTCACTCCCACCACAGCCTCTGGCCAGCGCACGGGCACAGCCTGGCTCGCGGCCCCCCGAGGGGGAGTACGCCGTGCCCTTTGATGCGGTGGCCCGCTCCCTGAGTAAGAGCTTGCCGGGCATCCTGGCAGGCCCTTCCCCTCTCCTGGCAGACCCTTTGTATGACAGCATCGAAGAGCCCGCGGCCCCTGCGCCCGACCACATATACGATGAGCCTGAGGGCGTGGCCACCCTGTCCCTGTATGACACCCCGCAGGAGTCCCGGGGGCAGGCATGGAGGAGGAAGGCCACAGCACATGGGGGCCCCAGTGACCCCCAGAAGGACTTTTCTGTATTGGGCTGGCCACAGGGGACTGAGTATGACAATGTTGTACTTAAGAAAAGCTCAAAATGAAGGAGGCGTGCAGGAGTGTGGCCTTGTTAAAGTGTACCCCAGGGGGGGAGTCAGAGGCCAGGGAGGAGGAGGGCTGGGAAAGGCGAACCTCCTCTTGCAACTTCTACTAGCGAGTCCTCTGGCCACTTCAAGGGACCCCTCCCTCTGCCTCTCCCAGAGCCCAGGCTTCTTGGCCAATGAGCTGTCCCTCCCAGAGCCCTCTGAGTGAATCACCAGCCCAGAGCAGGAAGAGGGCCTTGAAGAGACCCACCCTCCTCCTACTCCTTTTCCACTTCCCCCTCTCTTTCCTGGCCCTAAAGGGAGCCTGGGTTATTTGGGGCAGAGGACAAAAGCATGTCCACAAATCGCCCTGGTTGATGTCCCCTTCTGGGGACAGCCCTGGTCCCAGGTCCCCAGGGGATGACTGCAGCTTTCTGCAGGTTTCAGATTTCTCTGTGGCATTAAAATGTTTCTGATGGATTGCTGTGTGGCCTGAGTGCTGTGGGATTGAGCTAGGGGAGAAGGAATAAAGGTAGGTAGAAAGGAGGGAGACAAGGAAATTTGTGATTTTAAAATTGTACTTTTGAAAAGATTGCAACTGTTACGGCCATATCACCCTGAATGCGCCCGATCTCGTCCGATCTTGGAAGCTAAACAGGGTCGGGCCTGGTTAGTACTTGGATGGGGAAAGATTGCAACTTCATGACACAAGGGTACTCAAGCTGTCCAATCTGCAGCCATGGCTTTATTCCTAGGCTTGTTTGTTTTTTTACTTCCAGCTCCTCAGAGCCAGATCCCTTAAAGATACTGAAGTCCGTACATTAGATTAGTTAGTAAGGTAAAGGGAATAAACCTGACCTAAGAGAGAGAGAGAGAGAAACGGATTCAAGGGGCTCAAGGAATATTTTTAGGCAAAATGTCTTAGAACACCCATCTTTTACAATAGATTTGCCCATGCCTTTCTCCACTAAAATGGGTCTTTCACCTGTAAATTGAGTGCATGCTTCCTACAGATTCATGAATTTCCATTTCCCCTTCCAAAGTTACATAAATCTCTCCAGCTCCGGACCACTTCAAGGCTCCTCTGTCGTGAGGCACGCGCTATTTTCTTTGAGTATGTACTTCTGTGTCCAACCCCCCACCCACAGTCCTGGGAACTGAATCCAGGGCTTTTCCCCACAGAGCTACACCCACAGTTCTTTTAAAATATTTTTTAAATCTTTGAGACAGGGTTTCACTAAGTCCCTAAATTGCCCAGGCCAGGCTCAAAATTGCAATTCTCCTGCTTCGCCCTCCTAGACTGCTGGAATTACAGGCATCTACCACCACACCTGGCTAAGCGTGTATGTAGTTCTTTAATTCTGCTAAATAAAACCTTTCTGGGCCCCTCACCAATACATCTTGGTATTGGGCTGAATGGAGGTCAGGGCACCTCTGGTGACCCATCCAGATGAATGCTCCAGCATTCAAGGTGACCCTTGCCCAGCTGTGGGGTTGCCCAGGCTGTGGGGTTCTCAAGCATCTGTCCACAGTGTCAGAAGCCTGTGGAGGTGGTCAGGGTGCCCAAGGAAAGACATCTGTCTTAGTCTGTTTACTATTACTATAACTGAGTGCCACAGATGGAAAAGTTTGTGAGTAAAATAGAGATTAATTTAGCTTCTGGTTCTGGAGGCTGGAGACTCCAAGCCAGTGGTGCTAGCAACTGCTCAGCATGTGGTGAGAGTCTTTTGTTTTTGACACAGGCTCTTGCTATGTAGTTCAGGCTGTCCTCGAACTCACTATGTAGCCCAGGCTGAACTCATATTCATGGGGATCATTCTGCCTCAGCCTCCTGAGGGTTGAGATTATCTGGCTGAGGGTCTTCTTGCATGACAATGTGACTGAGGCTATCACACAGAGACAAAGACAGAGCAACATGTTAGAGAGCAAAGCCACACCCTGGAAAACATCACAATGAGTGGCTTAATCCATTCAGGAAGGCAGGGCCCTCAGGACTCAGTCAACTCTCAAAGGCCCTACCTCCAAATATCATTAATGTTCCAATTTGGAGATGAAGTTTCCAAGGCATGAAATTTGAGGGGTACATTTGTCTTCTACATTTGAAGGAGGATAGAAGGCATAAAGATCACAAGGAAAACCACAACTAAAAATTGTACTTTTAAAAAGACTGCAAATGCCAGGCATGGTGGCACCTGACTGTGCTCCTAGCACTTGGGAAGCTGAGGCAAGAGGGTCACCATGAGTTTGAGGCCAACCTGGGCTGCATAGTCAGTTCAAAGACAGGCTGAACTACATAATGCGACTGTCTCAGAATGAAACCAAATGAAACCGAACCAGAGCGAGGGTCCTGGGTTCAATCCCTGGTGCCTTAGAAAGAGCAGTGTACAGAGACAGAGGTAGCTCCCACACAGAGTGGGGTCTTGTTGGGTGTGGACCCCAGAGAAGGTTCCAGAGGGATTCAGGATTTGAGAGCAGGCTGAGCTGTGCTCCTGATATGCTGAGGTTAAGACTCGGCAATGTTTACTGTCCAGCCGGAGCAGGCCCGGAGCTAGCAAGGTCTCTAGAGCCGAGGAGGGAGTGGACAGCAGACACTTGGATTCACGTGGAAGCACGTGGAGCCACAGTGCACTGGAGGAAGTGGGTGAGGGGCCTTCCTGCTCCTTCCCTCTGTGCCCAAGATCCACGTCCAACCCCAGCCTCAGGGTCCTGGAGACAGGAAGGCCACTGCCTCCACAGAGTCTGGTCTTTCCCCTCCTCAGACACGGTGGGACCTGGGAATGGGAGGGTCCCTTAGGCGAAAAAGGCTGCATTTCCAATTTCCACAGGTGGCACCCGAGGTGCTTATGCTGGCTCACCCAGCAGGGGGCAGTGTGAGCATGCGGAAAAGGCCACCAGGGGCTTAATGGCACCCGGCTGGGTTAGGGCCTGGGCCCTGAAGCAAGGACTTTACCTGCTGAGGTGGCGGCAGTTTGAGGAATCTGCATCTGTGGCCGGTCCCTTCAGACCCGCGAACCCCACTGTGGGGAGGGAACCTGCCACCCAGAGGTGAGGGGTCCCCGACGGAGCTCTTGGTCACGTTTCCTAGTCACTTTCAAGGTCGGGGGCTTCTAGCTGTTGCAGAGGCTGGTGGGGAAGTGATAGATGGCGCTGGGAAAGGCGAGGGCTGGCGGTAGGGGAAGTAGCTTTTGGGGAAGTCGGGAGGGGTCATGAAAGTATTCAACGATGGTTGAAACAGTGATCAGGGCTCAGGGCCTGTCCCAAGCTGTGATGGGGGCAGGGGTGTCATCCTGCCCGTGCAGCAGGCCTCAGCTGTAGCACTGTCACCCATGACCTCAACCCTTCATTCAACCAGGGCCACAAGCATCTCCAGTTCCAACCCCCAGCAGCTGGGGTGCTGAGAAGCTCCTCAGACCCCACCACCGTGTAGATTCCACAGAGTCCTCTTCAGACAGACACAGAAGCAAGGCCACCAGCTGTCCTGGTGAGGAAACAGACCTGCCTCAAAAGGACAGGGTGATGGAAGATGCAGGGACAGTTCCACCCAGAGAGGGTCTCTGGGCTCCGGACTCTGCTTCCTGTTGATACCATGAGAAGCTTCCTGTTGATACCATGAGAAGCTTATAAACTATGGCACTGTTCTTCAATTCTTATTTTTTATTAGCACATGTTTACAGGGCATAGTGATCACATTAATTTTGGGGAGTTGGTACCTATACATCACACATCTTAATTACTTTTTTTTGGGTCTTTTTTGAGACAGGGTCTTGCTATGCAGTTCAGGCTGGCCTTGAGCTCACTTTGTAACCCAGGCTGGTCTTGAATTTACAAGGATCCTCCTGCCTCAGCCTCCCAAATGGTGGGATTACAGGCGTGCGCCACCACAATTCTTTTCTTTTTTTTTTTCAGTACTGGGATTGAACTCATGACCTTGTGATTGCCAGGCAGGTGCTTGTGCCACTGAGCTGTATCCCCAGCCTTTTTTTTTTTCTTTAATTCCCTTCCCCTCTCCTCCATCTCTTGGTCCCTTTCCCTTTTGGGAAAGATCTATCTCCCTGTTTCCTATTATCTTTTATTTTGGGTTGCGCATAGAAGAGAAACCATGTGATATTTAAGTTTGAATGTTTGATTTATTTCACTTAGCATTATGCTCTCAGGGTGCATCTGTTTTCCTACAAATGACTCACGTTTATCCTTCTTTATGCAGAGTTGTACTAAATCACAACACTTACAAAGAGATTTTGTTTGCTAATCACAGTCATGTCATTAAATGATGGGAACATGTTCCAAGAAATTTGTCACCAGGTGTTTTCATCACGTGACCATCAAGGGACCTCTGGCTCTACACCTAGGCTATATGGTGTGTGACATCTATCTATCTATCTATCTATCTATCTATCTATCATCTATCTATCTATCTATCTATCTAATCATCTGTCTCACAAATGTATCACAATGGTATTCGTGTATCTAAATGTAACTAAACAGAACCAAATGTGTAAATAAGGACCAAAATGTATAATAGATACTGTGAAATAAGAAAAAAATGACCAAATGGGAAGGGGAACTAGGGAGGCAAAAGGGGAAAGGAAGGGAAAAGAAAAAAATGAGAAAAGAAGGAAAAATGAGAACAAAGCTTGTCTTGCTTCCCCTTGTGCAAACTATATGTTTGTGTGTGTGCGTGTGATGTGCGTGTGTTGCCTGTGGTCTGCAGAGGCTGCTCGCATGCTTATGGCCTCAGGGCCTCGGGGAGCCCTCACCTCCCTCGAGCCCTCCCTTCAGCCTCGAGAAGGTCCAGATTGCCGGGCCTCTCTGCGTGCTCAGGCTCCTCCCTGATGACTCCGGTCAAGCTGTTGCTGCCACCACCTCTCAGCTGTGATGCTAACCAGCCTCCTGCCTCCTGCCTCCTGGGCACTGATTCAATTAGCCAAGGTGCCCACCTCTTGCAAGGGCCATTTATAAAATCAACTGAGGCAGCTGGAGACCTCAGGCAGGGCAGGGCTGGCAAGCGGTGGGGGGGTGTCTGTGAGCTGCGAGGAGGAGGTAGAGGAATGAGGGGACCTGGGACTGGAGGTGGGGTCTGATCCTGTTAGGCATCGAGCTGGCTTTCCCGAGGCTGCCCGACTCCAGTCCTCCACTGCCCAGCGTGGAGCAGAGTCCATCAATCTCCAAGCTCTGCTCAGGCCTCTCTCCTCGATGCCTTCCTGCCACCCTGGAGCCCTCTCTCTCTCTCTCTCTCTCTCTTTCTCTCTCTCTCTCCCTCCCTCCCTCTCTCTCCCTTTCTCCTCCTTCCTCCCTTTCTCCCTCCCTCCCTTCCTTCCTCTTTCCTTTTGAAGTACTGGGGATCTAACTAGGGCCTTCTCACCGAACTACATTCCCAGCCCTTTTTAATTTTTGCATCAGGTTCTAAGTTGTCGAAGCTGGTCTCAAACTTTCCATCCTCCTGCCTCAGCTTTCTGCTGGGATTACCAGTGTGTGCCGCCATACCTGCCTCCCCCAAGCCCTCTTGACACCTGCTCCTGGGTACTTGGGCTGGGAGGCTGGTGGGGTGGAGGGGCAGTGGATGAGGGAGCACAGAATTTTCCTGCGTTTGTGAGGAGAATGTAGTCCCAGAGCTGTGCTGAACCTAGGGCAAGGCTGGCCTTGTGCCTCCAGATGTCTGATCAGAGAGGGGTACACTGGTGGGGGCCGCAGTGTTCAGGATACTAAGGGTCAGTTGTGCTTCCATGGGGCATGGGACTGTGAGCTATGGGGGCAGGGCACAGGGTGGGGACAGCGCACTTGCAGGGGCTGGGTATGGAGAACCCAGATTCCCCTGGCTTTGGCTTGGCCAGTTCCCTTCCTGGCTCACCAGAGGCTGCAGGAACAGCCAGGGCAGAGGGAGGCTTTGGCCCCTGCAGCAGGGCTAGGCCTGGCTCCTTTAAGAGCTGCCCTTCTTGCTGATCCAGGCAGGTGGACGATGATGGATGGCCTGAGGAGCAGGAGATTGGCGCCGGAAGGGAATGGGCTGGAGAACTGACCAGTTGGCAGAATCCCCAGCAGATCAATGGAGACCATCTGGACAGAGCGCTGCACTTAAGGGTGGGTGGAGATGCCGGGGTTCCCTGGGGCCCAGTATGTGCTGCCCTGCCCAAGGGAGGAGAGTAGTGTGGGCTGGAGTCCCTGTCCTGGGACAGCCCAGCACGCTCAGAGTGGACCCCACACCAGGGTGCGGGTCAGTGTGTTCTGAGGATGGTGGTGCCTTAAGGGGTGCCTCGGTCACACTAAGCAGGTGGGGTTGAGGGGTATACTCCCATTGCTGCATCTGAAGAAGGTCACATTCTGAGTGTCTGCAGGTCTGCCACCCCTGGCATCAGTGGGCATCCTGAGGTCACCGCTAGAGGCAGGCCTGCACTGTGTGAAGTTCCCAGCTGCCCCTCCAGGAGGTACACATCTGGATGAACACTTCATTTCGGGGGTCCACTAGGAGGGCTCAGCAGGCTGGGCTCCTCATGGAAAGCTCAGGCACCATCCGCACAGGGGGCCTCCCCACACGGAGGGACACTGTGCGAGGCTCCCTGTGTTTTCAGGGTTCTCTGGGTGGGCTCCTAGATCCAAGCTGATGAAGGTTAGGAGCTGGAGGCACTGGCTGGGCATGGGTGTCCCTCTGCCCACAGGGCTCCATTGATGGCCTCCCTGGGCCTTCCTGCTACATCTCTCATCTTTCTGGTACCTGTGGACTGCCAGCACCCTGGCTCTCTGATACCTGAGGTTGTGGCCTACCAGGGCCTCTGGAAACTGAGGACTGGGCCACCCTGTCCTGGCCAGGAGCCCTGTTCTAGAGAGCCGTGCTTGCTGGCACTGCAACTGCATGCCCAGCATAAACAGTCCACTTTTGTTTTGATGGTGGTGGTGGTGGTACTGAGGATTGAACTCAAGGCCTTTGTACTGACCTACAGTCTCTCCAGCCTTTGACAAATTTTTGAGACAAGGTCTTGCTAAGTTGCCTAGGCTGGGCTCAAGCTTGCAGTCCTTCTGCTTCAGCCTCCTGGAGTGCTGGGGTGACAGGCATGCATCTCCACACCCTGTTGAACAATCTGCTTTTAAGACAAAGATCAAATGGGTCCTTACATGGAGGAGCTAGGCTAGGCAGAGGAGCAGGCACAGGGTCAGCAGTGAAGACTGGGATGCATCTTCCCCCAGAGTTGGGAGAGCTGAGCTGCCTTCTGAGGGCTGAGGCTGGCGGCTGTGTGATTTGGGGGCCGACTCCTGTGTGTTGATCTGCCTCATAGGAACCCAAACTCCTCCCCCATATAATTCACCCATGATAGCTTCCCTCCGTGGGCTCATAAGATTTTATCATTTCTAAAAGCCTGCTGTATAAAATGCAAATGTCTCTATAAAGTGGTCATGCCTGGAGTTCATTATCAACTGGCACCTCAGTTGTGATCATTTTAGCAGGAAATAGGTGACAGCTAGAAATCTGATCTGGTTAGAGATTATCCGAATGTGTGTGTGTGTGTTTGTGTGTGTGTGGGTTGAGGGTGGGACATGTATTTGTTGAGTCAGTCAACAAATATTGATCAAACACTAATGAAATGCCAAGCATTGCTCTTGGTCCTGGCCACAGAGAGTGAACAAAAGAACAACACCTTTGCCCTTGTGGAGTTTACTTTCTTTTGGGGGAGGAGGTGGATAACCAAATACAGTATATAAATATCATTGATGGTCTGCCTGATAGCAGTCAGGGCTGCGAGACAAGTAGGGGGGGTTGTGGCTGGAGGGAGCGCAGGCCTGCATTCCCTCCCTCATCCCCCTGCTGAGGGGCTTCTCAGCCAGTGTGGGGACAGAGAAGGAAGCAGTCACATGACTGCCACAAGGAGCGTAGAGGGCAGGCTGGCAGGTCTTCGAGGTGTGGTGTGTTAGTGCCCTGTAAGGCTAGGGCCCTACATTCACAACACTGGGATGCCCCTTTCTTGGCAGATATGGAATCAGCTAATAAGGGGAGAAGGGAATTGCCCAAGATCCCAGGGTTCCTGGCAGAGCTGTGGAAACTGAACCCAGCCTCCTTGCCTTGTAGCTGTAAGGAGAGAGAAAGAATAGCTACCAGGTACTGAGCATCTCATGGCCGGCACTATTCGCATGCTTTCTATGTAGTTACTCAATTTCCACAAAACCCCCCTGAGGAAGGTGTGGTCTTGTTTCTTCCCCATTTTTCAGATGAGCAACCTGAGGCACCACGGTGAACGTTTTCAAGGTCACACAGCTGGAATGTGTGCAGCAGGATCAGAAGCTGGCAGTTTGCTTCAGAGTCTCAGCTCTCCCTGCTGGAGGTGACGCGGAGTGCTGAGGATGACTGATGCCCTGTCTGAGCACAGCGGTGGCCAGGGAAAGCTACGTCTCAATTCCCCAACCCTCCTCGACCCCTGGGAGTCTGATCACTCCCCAGGGTCCCTTTTACTTATGATTTTTTTTCTGCTACTGGAGACTGAACCTAGGGCCTTGATGCTGAGCTCCATTCCCAGCCCCTTTTTTATTTTTAAATTTGAGACAGGGTCTCACTAAATTACCAAGTTGCCCAGGCTGAGCTCAAACTTGTGATCCTCCCAGTGCTTGGATTGCAGGCGTGCACCACCAGCCTCAAAATATATGATTTTTTCGCAAACCTTCAGGCAGAGATGAATATGGGTGAGCCATCAGCTGTGGATGTAGGAGGTGGAGACACTGTTATTTGTGGCACCTGCTGATTGCCGTAGTGTGACTATTCCCACCATGGCCTATTCCCACCATGGCCCATTTCAAGCTGGATGTCCATCACCTTGCAAGACTGACACATCTCCCAGTGGGCTCTCACTTCAGGTAAAGCCGGTGTCCAGCATCCACTGTAGCACTAGAGCAGCCCCCTTCCTTCCCAGCTCCGCCTGAAGCCCACTCTCTTTCCCGGCCTCTTTCCTCACCACCTCTGATTAAACTAGGTTCACATAAATGGGTATGGTTTGGAAGTTCTCATCTTGGGAGGTTTATTTCCTCCGCTCAAAAAGAAATAATAATAAAAGATTCATGGAGTGCTTCCCACTACAATCATTTCCTAGAAGGGGCCTTGGTGATTTAGCTCAAATCTGGGTTTTACAGATATGGAAAGTCCGCCCCTGAGAGTCAAGGTCCTTGCCCAGAGGCGCATAGCCAATAACTCACTGAGTGACAGCAGAAGCCAGGGCACTGGACTCCAGGCCCCTAGCTCCCTCACTGCCACATCTGAGCCCCCTTCTAGGTTCCTGGGGCGATTCAAAGGTAGAGAGGAATTGCACTCCTTGACTGGGAAGATAAGATGAAAAATAAAACAATCAGAAAAAAATATAAGGTGGTGTTTTGGCTTTTCCACACCAGTCTAGAGCTTTGGGCAGGAATCTGAAATGCCTCCAGTCTTAGCTTTATCATTTTAAAATGCAGATATTATGAATACTTGCCTCGTGTATCTCACAGGGGCATTGTGAAGACCAAAGGAGACAAATGGGTAGCAAAGCATGTTGAAGGTAAGGAAATACAAATGGCTCTTAAATACGAACAACGATGCTCAACCTCATTCAGAGTAAGAGAAATGTAAATTAAAATTACTCTGTGATAAACAATTTTTTTCACCTATCAGATTGGCAACAGTCCAGAATGTTGATAACATACCGTTAATAGTGCTATTGTAAGGAAATAGGCACTCTCATCGTTCTCGTGGGAAGATAAATGCGTGTAACCTCTATGGAGGGTAATTTGGCAATATCTATCAACATTTTAAGTACACATATCTTCTGACCTAGCAATTCCACGCCTGGGAATTTATCCTATAAATACATTTGCATAAGTGCCAAGGATCTGTTTATGTCTATTTGTTGCAGTGGTGCTTGGAACAGGAAAAGATTTGAAATGATATAGCTGCTAAAGAGGGGTCTCTTTAGGCTGGGGGTGTGGCTCAGTGATAGAGCACATCTAGCATGCATAAGGCCCTGGGTTCCACGCCCAGCACTCAGTAATAATAACAGTAATAATAATAATTTGGAGGGAGAGTCTCTAAAAGGCTTTGATTCACTCATGTGTTGGAGAATTATGTAGCTATAAAATGGGAAGAGAAAGATAGCCTTGCAATCGCTTGTGAGAGAGGTCATGTGAAGAAAAGCAATGCACAGGAAAATGTGTACAGTAGGCTACATTTTGTTCTTAAGAAAGGGGGAAATAGCAATATTTGCCTGAGTATACAGAATGAAACTCTAGAAGGATCTTCAAGGAAATAATAACTATGGTTATCTGTGTGAGATAGCTGAGGTCTGGAAGGGTAGGAATGGGGGAATGGGTTGTGGAGATTCCTCACTGTTTGTCTTTTACCTTAGATTAAAAATTTTTTGTACTATGTGGTTGTATTAACAATTCAAAAATTTAGATTGAAAATTGCTTTTTAAGGGTTGGAGATGTAGCCCAGTGGTACAGCACATGCCTAGCAGGCTCAAGAGCATGAGTTCAATCCCCAGTACTGAAAAAAACTGCGTTGTAAACTGAAGTACTATACAGATGTTGGTTACTTGGATTATTACTATTATAAAAAATGAACTAAATAGCAGGGCTAAGACCAGAGTCTGCAAGAGGCCAAAAGAGAATGCTTGGGAGTTCTGGGGAGCAGGAGAGGTTGGAGTGGGGGTCCTAAAGGAAAAGTGTTCCTTGGTATTTAATTAGACAATGTTTGGTCAGGGACTGGGGTGGAGCTCAGTGGTAGAGTGCATGCTTGGCATGCTTGCCATGAGTGAGGCTGTGCGTTAAAACCCCAGCACCGCCTGCCACCACCACACACACAAAAGAAAGTGTTTTGTCTGAGTGTCATGGTGGGACAGGTGTCAGTGGTGACTGTGGAGGACCACCTGAGTGACTCTCCTTGAAGGAGGAGCAATTGAACCTGACCCTATTTCCATGGATTGATATGTACAGAGCTGGCTAGGATTTTTCTTTATCGCTTCAGTTGGTTTTAAGCAATGCATAGAGGTCCAGCTGAGGTGCTGATGGTAGTCTTTGAAGAACACAGGAAGTGTTCCCCGAGACCCCTGTTGTTCTCTTGTGTGAGCTGGATGAGGTGGGATGAAGAGCCAGTGCTCCACGCTGTCCAGCTGGGATTGAGCCTCAAGATAGAGGCTATGACTTCCTGGGGCTTGAAAGATTACATATCAGAGCTGAAGCACTGACCCCAAAGCATTAGATACTATCTCAATTGTGTTATGCAGATTATTCTTTCTTTTTTAAATTTTTATTTTAAAGAGAATAATAAAAAAAGAACAATAGCAAAATACCAAAAACGTAGACAAAAACAAAACAA
>NW_004955403.1:45104734-45399445 GCF_000276665.1 Chinchilla lanigera | reverse complement strand
TTGTTATATTGCATATTGTTGTCTTCAAATTAGTTGTTCAGATTACCAGATACAAGCATGAAAAATTGGTCAGAAAAATTGAGCATTAAATGTTCCTTTTGATTATTCTCTCTGTATATCCTTCTCTTTGCATACTGCAGAGGTGATTTCAGGCCTCCTACATAGCCCAGCTCATAGAACTAACCTATTTCCATTCTCACAGTCACTCATCCTCCAGCCACTCCCTTCTTCATGAATTAACAAAACCCAGGCTTGGCCTTGGGTTGATGCCTTTGTTCCAGATAGTCATCATCATGGCTGTACGTAGGACCCCTGGGCTCCCTATAACTATGAACATATCTCAGGGTCTTTATTCTGGCTTTGGATTGCACTGGAAGTGGTACATTGGAATTAAATCACTAGAATTTCCATAACTTTTCCATGGGATTACAAATTTAAACTTCCTGGGCTGCAATGAGGACTGGGAAGGGCTCTCTATAGGTGACGGCTGCTGATCCTGCCAAACATGGTGCCAGTTTGCAGCTGGCTCCCAAGCTCTGGCAGAGACAGATATGCTTGGCTGAGGGACAACTCTTACGGCCCTTGTATCTTACAAGAACTGGGTTTGAGCTGAGTGCCCCACCTGCTTAACCCTAACCCTAACTCACCTGTCTTGGCATATCTAACCTTCTCACAAGACTTTGGGAGGAGAACTGTGATGATTTCCATTTCATAGGCTATATTAGTCAGCTTTCTGTTGCTGTGACATAATACCAGGCGTAAACAAACTAAAGGAGGAAAGATTTGCTTTGGCTTATGGTTTCAGAGGTTTCAGTCCATGGTGGCTTGGCTTTGCTGTCCGTGGGCTGTGGTGAGGCAACACATTATGGCAGAGAAAAGCTGCTCACCTCCTGGAAGCCAGGAAGCCAAAAGGACTAGAGAGAATGCAAGGAGGCATCTGGGGACCAGATATAGCCCCCAGTGATGCCTCCATGATTCAATGTGCTCCACTTCCTGTTTCTGTCACCTTCCCCAAATGCCATCACATTATGATCTCATCAGTGGTTTAGGCCAGTGATGGAGTTGGAGCTCAGATGATCCAATCACTTCCCCAAAGTCCATCAGCAACCAAACCTTCAACACAGTGATCCTTTCTGGGGGACATTCTGGATCCCAACTATAACATGGATGAGGAAGTTGAGGCACAGGAACCCAAAGTCTGGCAGTGGTGGCACTGGCTGTGAGTCCATGCAGCCTGCTCTTCAGTGACCAGACACCACGGCTGCTCCTGGGAAGCTCTGGCTTCCTCCCATCCACTGTCCTTCCTTTTCCCTTCTCCCACGTGCCTGGATGAAGACACTGTAAAGGAGCCGCTGTGCGGGGTGAACAGTGCTGGCTAGGAAGGGCCTTGTCTCTCCTGGATCATGTCTATGACAGGCACCACGTGGGCACCATTTGATTTGTGGAATGCTCAGCCCACTGGGCTTTCTGGGGGCCCACAACCTTCTGCTTTTCTTCTCCTCTCGGAGGGACATCAGAAACCCCACTCCCCACTTCTTGCGTGGAGATAGCTCAGAAACAAATCCTGGCCCACAGAGGCCTCCTGTCAATTAGAGTGAGCCAAGGGCCCTGCTATCTGCGGAGGGATCGGCCACAGGCGGGGCTGCCAACAAAGTGATAGCATCATGTCTCCAATTAAAGTTCTGAGGATTCATCTTCCAACTCAGCCCCCCTCAGAAATTGACATTTATTAGGTTGTCAAAGCTGATTTTTCTCCCTGGTCTTTTCCTGCCCCCTACTCTGTGGGGTATGTGTGTGTAAAACATGCACATATATAAATTCCTTTATTTTGCTCTCCAGAAGTTAAAAATGCAGCATGCAGCTTGGCTTTATGATTTCTGATAGAGTGGAAAGGAATGACCAGGGACAGAGTCCTGCTCTCTGGAGGAGGCAGGGTCTGGGATGCTGGTGGCCTAATCACTAGAGACAGGTTGCAGACCAGGTGGTCTTAGAAGTGCCCCTCAGCTCTAGCAACTCCGAACAATATCTGTCCTTGCCTGCTCCATCTGGACTCCCACTTGTGAGAACTTAGCCCTGTGAATCTGCTCAGCTCTTTCCTGAGGTCCCTTGAATGAAATGTGTCCTCTTCAGAGGAAAGCTCACTAAGTCACTGACAGGCTGGAAAGAGGACCCAGAGATTGGCTTATCTTCCCCTGGAGTTCAGACCCTGAGTCTTAGGAAATCTGAGGTGTTTGCCCCAAGTCACTCTGGCAGGGACAGTGTGAGGCTATCGCTGGGGACCTCTGACCATCAGCTCAGTGAGGTTTGGTTTATCAGCCTAGGTTTCTTTGGTGACCAGAGGGAGGCTGGCCACAGGTGGGCCTTGAGCCTTGGAGAAGCCAGTGAGTGGGAAGAAGGGGCACAAAGATGAGACTAGCATGGATGATGGTTTGGCCTACTTTCTCTAGTTGTTGGATGTGTTGCCTTTTGCATCTTTACCTGTATTTAATTTATGATTTGAGATGTTAAAAGGAGATTGATAGTGGCCATCCGGTCGTGTCTTTCTCAGATGGTATGTGCCAGCTACGTGAGAAGCTGAGGCAAGGGGACTGTAAGTTTGAGTCCAGCCTGGGCTACTTAATGAAACCTTGTCTCAAAAAAAAAAACTCCAAAATGCTGAATGTGTAGCTCTGCATTTCCTGGGTTTGATTCCCAGAGCTGAAAAAAAAAATGTCTGTGCCAACTTTCAGTTACTATTCTCACCTTTACTATTTTATTTTTACTATAATTTTGTGCTATTTCTAATAAAGCAACATAATATTTTAAAACTCATTTTAACTTATAGTATGAAGTTGAAAAGGAAAGTGTGGTTTTTTGTGTGTGTGTTTGTGCAGGGAAAACCAGTTATAGCTTGCCAGAAATAGATGGTAATCATGAAAATAAATATAATGAAATGAAACTATGTTATTAACATTTAGTGAGGGGCCTCTCTTGCAGAAAGCTCTTAGCCTGAGGACTTTGTAAAAAGGAAGGCATCTGCAGCCTGCAAGCCCCCAAAGGAGGCCTTTTACTTCAGGTCTTGAGTGTCTATATTAGTGTCCCATGGCTGCTACAGACCCAGTGTTTTGAAACAACAGAAATTTGTTGACTCACAGTTCCAGAGACCGGAAGTACAAAATCAAGGTTCAGTAGGGCCATATCTCTCTCTGAGAGCGGTAAGGGCCAATGCTTCATCACCTCCTATGGCTTCTGGCCTCCCCTGTGCCATCCTTAGTGGTCCTTGGACTCTGCTCCTCTCCCTGTTGCTGCTTTCCTATGACACAATGCTCTTCTGTGGGTCCCTTCCTACATCTGTCTTCCTGCAAGAGCAGTAGTCATGTTGGATTAGGGACTCGCCTACCCCAGTGTGACCCTATCTTAATTCACTGGATTGTATTCCTGAAAACTCTATTTCTAGAGAAGGTCACACACTGAAATGTTGGGGGTTAGGACTTTGACATATCATTTTTAGTGGACACAATTCAATCCACAACAGGGTCTTTGAAAGAAAATTGACAAGGGAGATTTTCACCATGTGGACAGTTACTGAATGCCCCCCTTCAAGGGCCCACAGTGGGGTCACTGTTTTGCGAGGGTTGTTTTTCTGTCGTTGAATTTAGGGGTCTGACTTAGCTTAAACAGATCAGCTTGCTCCTATGCTGAGAACGATAGGCTTTGGGTGGGCAAGAGTGGAAGCTGAGAGGGGCTCATGTAATAATCTGGATGAGGTGATGGTGGTGTAATTAGGTGAGGTGATAAGAAATGATCAGATGCTTCCTGCAAGGGTGAGCAGTGAGAGAGGCACAGGGTGACTCTGAGGGTTTTGGCCTGAGCCCCTGGCCCTGGTGGTGATGGCTGGAGGAGGAGCAGGTCTGGGGAAGGTTGTGGTCTATGGGGGTGGACAAGGATGTGACCTCTGCTGAAATGGTAGGAGGGACAGTGGCACTAAACAGAACTCAGGAGCTTGGGGAGTCTGGCAGGGAGATACGAACGAATGTATTAGTTATTAGTGCTTAGAGAGTATTTTAGAAGCCAAGAGACAGAATGGGCCACTTTGGAAGTGTTTAGAGGAAAGGTAAGAAGTCCAAGGATGGTCTCTGGGCACTGCAGGCAGCAGGGGTGGGGGACCGTCAGCAAAGACAGCGGAGAGGAGGTGGCCAGTGATGCTGGTGGAGAATCACTGGACAGTGTTGACCTGGCAGCCTGGGAAGAAAGCATTTGAGGAGGAAGTGGGACTCCCCTGTTCCTGACTGCTCCTGGTGGTTGTTGCTGTGGGAGGGAAGCAGAGAGAAGGGCTCAGAGGCTAGCAATGGCAGACACAGTCATGGGAGCTTCTCTTCTCCCAGTGAAACGAGAATCACAAGCTAAGGGGAGCAAGGAGTTACTGGAAGTTAAGAAAGATGAGAAGGTGTCAAAGGGGCTTCGAGGAGAGCAGCAATTGTTGAGCAGTACCAAGGGCTCCCATGACCAGTGGCATCCCCAGAATTTCTATATTTGAGGGACTGAGGGACCTGGGCCTGCTTGAAGAAGGGAGCTTGACCATGAATTTGCAAAACATCAATGTAAAGTCATAAAAATTTCAGTTGTCCCTACAAAGCGGAGAGGTGAAGGGGACGGAGAGTGTGCTAACCCGAGTTCTCCCTGAGGACCTCTGCAGGGCGGGTCTTACATATGCAGGGGAGGGTCTTCCAGGTAAGGTGAACATTTCAGCTGGAAACCAAGCACCCTCTCTGTCACCAGAATTGTGCAGTCACTAGAAATGCAGCCAATGGCATGAGAAGGAAGGAACGTAATCAGACAGGAGGACACAAGGGAACTTGATGGCCACGTCCCTCACCCAGAAGGAAAGAAGTTCTGTGACGTGCTCTGACACTTCCCCTCTCAGAGTACCAGATCAGACGTTCAGGAAAACGTAAGGGTATAGCCTATGTTTCTAATGTTCTCTGGCTGATTAAACATACACACATGTATGTGCACACACACTGGCACCCATGCATACAAACATGCACAATCATAACAGGATTCGTACATCAAAGTCATCATCTTGGGAGGCCATGAACTTATTGCAAAGATGTTGCCATGGAGCACAATGTTCCTGGAACTCCTTTTTGGGAAATCTAGCTGAGCGTATGACACACTGTCTTGACTGTTCTCTGTGGGGGTCACTCTTTGCATTTCAAGGGTACATTTGATTTCTGGAAACAGCCTAGAGTCATTGAGAGCTGAGTGTAATGACTAAAATTAGGGATTAGAGTTTTTGTGGCCACTGATGAGGTTTGATACAGCTACAATAAAACTTGCTTTGTCTTGTTTAAAAGGGGACAGTTCTTTCATGGGTTTAATAAGACACAGTGGGTAAAGTGCCTAGTGTAGGTTTTGATCTGTAGCAGACATTCCATTATGGTAATTCTTAATATTTCAAAAACAGAGACCCTGAAATGAACGGGAGCATTATTGAAATAAATGATATGTCCCCCAAGGTGAAGGCTTTGAAGGGACAGACTTTATCTAGAATTAGAAATTTCACTAAGTGTGTTAAAAAAAATAGCAGATTAATAATGTCATAATCTTATTTGTTATTCTCATTATTCTCTGTATCAGTCTTGCAAATGGAAAGGCTACAGGGCTTCAGGTCAGAGAAGACGGCAGCCAGGGGAGATCAGAGGAGGGGAATAAGGTTGACCCCTAAGTCACCCTTGGGCCACCCGTGTCTCTACCAGGTGCCAAATAGGCCGAGCGTGTGCTTGCCTCCTCCTGCTAGCCTTGGTGCCTTCTTTGCTGGTTTGCTGATGCCAGGGAAAAACTCTACAGTAAGAAATTCTTGTCATTGGCTTAAACTTCGAAGCTTTCAGAACAAGAGCAAATAGTCATGGAGAAGACAGCAGGGGAGTCGTAGATGGCTTTGTGTGCAGACGGTTACTAAGTCCTCTCCTGAGGCCAGGTCTTCATGGTGGCAGAGCAGAGACAGCAGGAGGGCTCTGGGGGCTTCCTCAGAAAGGAGAGGAAGGAGGGGGCCTCCTCACAGAGTCAGAGGCACTGAAATCAAACCACCTCCTGCTCACTTTTGTGCAGGCTCCACTTGCTATGTGGCTCCCTCCCTGAGGAGCACAGACAGCACTTCCTGTCCCAGGGCTGTGTGGTGAAGGAGCTTAGGCCCATCTTGGTGCCGTGGTGAGGGAGCATCAGAAAGACCTGGTCCTCATCTGTGTTCTGCCTGGCCAGGTAAGCCAGCAACATTGGTTACATCCTCTCTGAGCCTCAGACTTGCACAACAGGAATTGATGGCTTCGGACTTTATTGGTATGCTCTAGTATACATGTACAGTTATGTGCCACACAACATTTCCGTCACTGAAATGAATATGTGAGGGTGGGTCCATAAGATGTATGACCCAGAATGTCATAGCAGTCTGAGTTTGTCTTAGTATATATCCTAGTTTCTTTTCTCATTGCTGAGACAAAATACCTGACACTCAAAGTTAAATAGAAAAAGGTTTATTTGGCTTACAGTTTGTAGAGGTCTCAGTCCATAACTGGCTGGCTCCAAGGCAGGGTGGCTTCACAGAGGAGAACAGTTCAAGGTGGCCAGGAAGAAGCAAAAGCAACAAGGGAAGGACCGTAAGAGCATCTTTCCGCCCTTCTGATACTGTATCTAGGCTACTGGGATTAGGGGGATGTCAAACCAGTCAGTGGAGCTATTTAGTATTCACACACATTTAATCCCAGCATCATACACTCTAGATCTACCCACCTTTGAAAGAGCCCCACCTATGACTACATGGGGCTTTGGGGGACATCTAGACACAAGCCATAACAGTATATTCTATGACATTTGCATGATAAAGTTACCTAACAGTACATTCCTCAGAAAACATCTCTGTCATCAGTGAGTGACTGTATATAATATATACATGCATATGCCTGTGGGTATATTTTTTTTTTTTTTTGGTCTTTTTGAGACAGGGTCTCACTATGTAGTTCAGGTTGGACTTGTGCTCACTTTATAGCCCAGGCTGGCCTCAAACTCACAATGATCCTCCTGCCTCAGCCTCCCTAGTGCTGGGATTATAAGTGTGCGCCACCATGCTTGGCCTGTGGGTACATTTAATACATGTACATGTGTGCATATCATCAAGCTGTCACCCACATGCCTCTCATCTACAAACCAAAAATTGCATGACTTGCAGTTTAAAATATATGAGATTGGGTAACCGATAACACTCTTTCCAGTTCTGATGTTTTAGGCCTATTTTTTAGCTAATCACTGGTTGACAGGTTTAATGTGCAAGTTCAAGGTTGCAGAGACATGTTCCCATAAAGCCCTTAGCACAGGGTTCAGCTCCTAGTAAGAATCCTGTGGCTGTTACTTGTTACTGTTACTCTCATTATCTGGCATAGGATTCAGCATCTCAGAACCCAGGTTGCTTCTTTACCTTTTGCTTTTCCATATAGTTTGTCTTATTTCCTGTTGAATCCTGCAAGTTTTGAGTGTGAGAACAAAAATTCTCAGCAGGGTGGGGCGGAAAATGCTTATCATTTCATCTATTTGGGATGCTGAAGCAGGAGGATCACAAGTTTGAGCCCAGTCTGGGCCACTTAGCAAGACCTTGTCTCAAAATAAAAAACTAAAAAAAAAGGGGCTGGGAGTGTAGCTTAGTGGTAGAGTATTTGCTCAGCATGTGCAAGGCCCTGGGCTCAATCTCCACTACTGCAAAGAAGAAAAAAGATCTCCCAGAAGTTTCCCCTGGTTTTGGCTCCTGAGCTCATTCTCTTTCTATTGATCCATTAAAACCAGAGATCCAGGTGAACAGAGGTCCTGCGCTCACCTCTCACACACCCCAGGCCCGGTAGGCCCCTACTTCTTGGAATTGGGCTTTCTGGCAATTTTTGGCCTTTGAGAATTTTTCTTACTTTTCCACCATTCCAGTGATGCATTTCTAAAATCAATTTATTTTTATTCATTGTATTATTGGTATTCCTGGGGGAGGGTTTTCTGGCCATGGAGGCTGACCCGAAAATGAGAGGTCCTACTGATGCTTCTCAACAGAGAAATCCTACACCTGGAGGCTGCCTTCCCTGCAGCAGTGACAGAGAAGAGAGACTGCCACCCAATAACTGGGAGCAAAGGTCTTTGTTTGGGGTATGGCGGGACAGGGAAGCAAATTGCACAACTCTGAAAGAGAGTATGGTGGCCTGACCTCACCCCAACTCTGGGGTCACTTGTGTGGCGTTGGGCTGACAGCTTACCCTCCTAAGCCTCCTGTGGGCAGTGGCGATAATAACACCATTTGTAGCTCTGGGAAGAGTGACCAAGCTTCAGTGCCTACCATCACGCACAACCTGAAGCACATAGTCAATAAACACTAGCTGCTATTGTTCTCTTTCTTTTCCTCCTTGGAGGTTGGGTGGTTGCAGCATTTCCAGTCATCTGAAAAGGCTGCCGTCTGCACCAGGTGTCTGGGGACCTGGGTCACTGTCTAGCTGTGTGAATTGGGCATGTCACTTCATCTCGCTATTTTCTCACATGTAAACATTCTCCTCCTCTGTAAAACGAGGGGGTGGACTAAGTAATTTCTAAGGATGCTTCTCGCCCTCACAGCCTGTGATTCTAGTAAGAGTGGTGTGAAAAGCAAAATGTAGCCTCCAAACACAGCATTTTTCAGGCAGTCCTCAGTGTGGAAGAGAATGTGTTTCTCAGGGTCACTCTGTCCAAGTGGGATCTCTGGAATTTGGCACCTACGGGTCCCACAGGGGTAGTCTTTTAAGTGGTGGTTGGTTTTCCAGGGCTGGCTCACAAAACCCTGCTTAATTCACAATGAAGCAGAAACACCGCGCATTTGCATTGGAAATGCCAGGAAACAATACTGTCACAACACTAGTAATTAAACAAAACAGAAACACAATTCCACTGAATAAGAACTCATTTTTTATTTATCCGGAATTCTGGTGCTTGACAGCCGCAGGTTAATGCAGGAGAGGAGGAGGTCTATGGAAATGTGAATGAGTAAGTGTGTGTGTGTGTGTGTGTGTGTGTGTGTGTGTGTGTTTGGTCTGCAGAGCTCCCTTGGGCCCCTTTCAAAAGGTTTAGACTAAGGCTGATGGCATAAGTTCTTGAAATGTCTGCATTTGGTTAAAAAATTCAAGGATTCCTCCCAGAGCACTTTATCTTTTTTTCCTTTTTTGCAGTACTGGAGATTGAACCCAGGGCTTTCACACTAAATTACACCCCCACCCCTTTTTTAGGTTTTGTTTTGAGACAAGGTCTTGCTAAGTTGCTAAACTGTCCAGGCTTTTCTCAAATTCTCGATCTTCCTGCTTCAGCCTTTGAGAATGCCAAGAGTATACGTGTTAAAAAAAAAAATGATTACAGGCATTTGCTAATACATGGGCTATGGCCTCAGAGCCCTTACATTTGATTGCTCTGCTGTTGCAGGGGAGAGATGGGCTCAAACACACACACACACACACACACACACACACACACACACACACGCAGATTACTTGTAAGGAGCCTTCAACTTGTCCTGGTTTTGGGTGATCATATCAGGGTCACTGTGGGTCATGTTTTTCCCATCTTGGTCAAAACTTCCCCAGAGTCTGAACAATTCAGGCTAAGGTCCTTCAGTTCCTATCCCAGTACTTTCCTTGCTCCTCACAACTTGCTAGCCTTTGGTACCAGAAGGAAAAAGCCCACGCCATGTGTTTGCATGTGGCCTTGTGTGTGTGGACACCAGGCATTCAGGTGAGTGCGTGTGAGCCGTCACTTGGGAATCTTCCTGGCGAGGCTGTGGTGTGCCCACAAATCTGATTTCAACATACGTTTGTTTGTATATAAAAGTCTAGACTTGGAATCTGAAACTCTGGGTGAAATAGATTTTGCTGCTTTGCAGCTATGTTATCTTAGGCAACACACTGAATTTCTTTGGGGCATAGGTATAAGGATTGTGAGTGTTCAGGTTCCCTGAGGATGTGTGGCCTGGTGCTGACCACTGAGGGTCCCCTGCTCCTGTGACTTGTTGACTCTGGTACCCAGGGGTGAGGCATGACCGCTAGTGACTGTCCTTTACTGACCTTGGTCTTCAGGACTGTTGCCTTCCTGTACTTTCCCACTCACCTATGACCTTGGCCCATATACCATAGTGATTATTTTTAAATATTGTGTGAATGAATGATGCATTGTACCATTGTACATAAATGAATGAATGGCTCATTGATACTCAATATCCAATTACTGAATGAAGTAAGGCGCCCTGGGCATTGATAAGTTCTACCTCACTCTTGTTCTTGTCAGCTGGAGCTGAAATGGGAGGGTACATATGGAAGGAACATAGAGCAGCTGTCTGCTGAGAATAATGCTCATCTCTCCCCACTGTTGGGGAAGCAGAAGAAAGGAAGCTCTCTGAGGATGGGTGAGAGCCTCCTTATGTCCCCTGGATGAACATGAGGAAAAGTAGTGACTGGGAAATCATCTTCTTGCTTCTGTTTATTGAACAACTACTATGTGCCAGGCACCACACTGGCTGCTGGGGCTTAAGTCACAACCCAAACTGAATGTTAACTCCCCAAGAGAAGTTATCACATTTACTCCTTAAGCAAACTGTGTAAGGATCAGATGAAATATTGCCCAGGAAAAGGGTTTACAAACTGTGAAGTACTAGAAAATGTCAAGGATTGTTATGAGGATGATTAGTTTTTCTCCCTCATCTCTGCAGCTTGCCCGGCAGCCTTCTGGTGCAGAGTTGGCACCCACCTTGCCTGTCTCCTTCCTGGCTAATTGGGGAGGCTCTCCAGGCCTGATTTATGCGGACACTCACACAGGCTCCCACTGAATATTATTCTAATCAGACACCTCATTATTGGAAGCCTGCCTCCTCGGGCTGCCTGGACAGGGTTATTACAGGATATTATACAGACCATTTGCATGGCCACCTTCAGGTCATTTCCATCACTTTAAGCTACTTACAGGCCCATTTTCTTCCCCATAATATTTGCCTAATTCGATTACTCTGCAGTCCCAGCCGGCTTCAAATGGAATCAGAAGTTACTACTGGGAGCAAAGTTGACCAGACCCTGACACACCCTCAGTACTCCGGGCCCACCTGGCCCCAGGCGACTGTGGTCGGAACCATGATTCCGGAGCTGGGTGGGGCCTGGTGAGGATAGGGCTGGGGTGGGAAAAAGCCAACTTGCTGCGCAGGCCAAAGTTTTATAGATTGAGGTCATATGAAGGAGGCTTTCTTAGCCCTGAGGTTTTAACTTTGTTTTATTTACTTTTTTGTGGTACTGAGGATTGATGCCAGGGCCTTCATGCTGAGTTTTATCCCCAGTTTATTTTTATTCTGGGACAGGGTCTGGCTAATTTTTTCAGGCTTTTCTCAAACTTGTGATCCTCCTGCCTCAGCTTCCCAGAGTGCTGGGATTACAGGCATGTGTTACCATCCCTGGCTTGAGCTTATTCAGAGGTTCCTACACTGCCTCTGAGGTAGTAACCCTTCTCTGAGGTCACAACCCTTCGCACTCTTTGTTGTAATGGATCGCGCATGTCTGTTCTCCCGCTAGGAAGTAAAGCTATGTGAGGGTAAAGACCACTTGTCTTCTTGACCTTTGGTTTTTTTGGTTTTTTTTCTTTCTGGTACCGGGAATCGAACTCATGATGCTTCTTGACCTTCGTATCTCCAACATCTAGCACGGGGTCTAATGTATAATATCTGATCCATAACTAGATAAATATTTGTTTACCAGCGACTCAGTGAACGGCTCCTTATTGTGACTAACCATTCTCTACTACGTCTGTGACTCCTCAACAGTAAGTCTGCACTGAGCGTCAAAGCTCCTATTCTTTTTGTGTTGTTTGCACTCTCCCTGTGCCAGGTCCCCCCTTTTCCTCTCCTCCCTTTCTCAGTGGTGCTGGGGATTGAACCCAGGACCTAGCACATACCAGGTGAGTGCTCTACTACTGGGCTATGTCTTGTTCTGAAGGGTCCAGTCTGCTACTTCCATTCAAGTCCTGCCTGTGCTGGGTGAGAAGTCTGGGAGTGCAGAGGAGGAGGCATAGAGAGATGCTGATCATTAGGTACTAAGTGAGAGCTGGACAGAAGTAAGATGGTCTGGTGTTCTATTGCACAGCAGGGTGACTATAGATAACAGTTATCGCCTGCATATTTTAAAAAGCTAAGAAAAAGATTCTGCATATTTTCACCACACAGGAATGATAAATGTTTAAAGAGATACATGTGTTTGACCTGATTTGAGTGTTGCACAATGTATCTGTGTACTGAGCATCACATGGGAATCCATTAATGCACAATTTTTGTGTTTCAAGTGTATCGGTTAAATGGAAGAATTAAAAAGAAAGAGAGCGGTGGTTCTCAGCTGAAGGACTCCCAGGGGACTTTAGGCAATGCCTGCAGACATTTGTGTGTGTGTGTGTGTGTGTGTGTGTGTGTGTGTGTGTGTGGTGCTGGGGATAGACCCCAGAGCCTTGTGCATGCAAGGCAAGAGCTCTACCACTGAGTCACATCCCTAACCCTTGTGCAGACATTTTGGATCATCACTGATATTGGTCAGATCTCTTTTATATCTGAGGCTTGGTTTCTTATAAAGAAGAGGTTTATCTGGCTCATAGTTCTGGAGGTTCAAGGGCGTGCCACCACCTGTAGCTCAGTGCGTGACGACCTGTGCCTGATGGCATCCTGAGGGGAGGCACCTGGCAAGACAGGAAGCCAGAGTGAGGGGGAGGGGCCGGTACGGCCCTCTCATAGGCTCCACCTCTTAAAGGTTCCTCCCTGCACCTTGTCACACTGGGGATCAGGCTTCCAACCCATGACCTTTGAAGGGGACACTTAAACCACAGCATCTCTACCAAGGATGTCCTACTGGCATCCTTTGGCAGACCAGGGGCTTATGAAACCCTCTACCATGCACAGGACAGTCCCTCCCAAAAAAAGGTGATCCAGCCCAAAGTATTAACAGTGCTGAGTTTGGGGAAATCTGTCCTGAAGTTAACCCAACACACTGAACAGGAGGGAGGGTGTGGGTTCCCTGTGGTCAGGTGAATTCTGCTGGGGCTTGAGGGGATTCTTATGTGACATTTTCTCTTCTCTGCCCAAGTTCTCAATCATGAACCAGAAAGAAGGAGATCAAAATACCTCCCATTATCAAGAAAACTGTGATTCTGAGGCCCAGAACAGGGCCTTAGTGTGTTACCTGGGGAGATCACTAATTCTACACTATTGAATTGGACTTACTCATCTCCCTTGAAATCACAGGCCTTCCAGGTCACATCCCCAGTGACACAGCACCACAGGCACCCCACCTGGCAGCACATTCGGCTATGAACACTTCCGTGGATGAATCCACTGACAAGCGTAGCACCCCCATGATCCAGTCATCTTCCAAGAGCCCCACCTCTGAACACATGAGAATTTTGGGTGGCATTCTAGACCTAAATCATAACAGCAGTCAAATTAGCCCAGACCTAATGATGAAGGCTCAGTGTCTACTGCTTCTTCTGATCCTGAGTGACAATTATGGTCTGCCATGAGGACCTGGAGTAGGTCAGAGGGTCCTCATATCCAGTCTTCTTTCTGTGCTGAGGCTCCTGGCTAGGCAATCTCTAATCTTCACTTTTCTAATATTCAAAATAGGGATGACAGGGACTGGGGATTTAGCTCAGTGGCACAGCGCCTGCCTGGCAAGCGCAAGGTCGTGAGTTCAATTCCCGGTACCGGAAAAAAATAAACAACAACAAAAAAAACAAAATAGGGATGACAATAGACACTGTCCAGCTTCGGGGTAACATCAAAGGAATCATGATTGAACAGGTGCGTATCATTAGTACGCGTCAGGAGCCGTGCAGAGTTCTTTGGGGGACCACAAAGGCGAGAAAGTACTAGGATGTGGTGGCTGGTAGGAGAGCAAAATCCTGCACATTCTTGACCACAGTCAAGGAAGGAAGCACAGGAGACGTCAGACATCTGGTTTCAGAGTAGAAATGTTCACACACTGGGCTGTGGGCAGCGGCATGTGGAGAAAGTGCCTTTGATTTTGGGCTCTGAGAAATTGTTATTTTTTTTTTTTCCTTTTTTTTGAGACAGGATTTCACTATGCAGTTTGGGCTGCCCTTGAACTCACTTTGTAGCCTAGTCTAGCCTTGAACTCGCAGCAATCCTCCTGCCTCAGTCTCCCGAGTGCTAGAATTACCGGCATGCGCCACCATGCCCAGCCAGAATTGTTATTTTAAAAATATTTAGAAAATGTTAATGTTAGTAACTTATTTTGTAGTATTGTAAAAGTTTTATGCATCTATTTTAGAAAATTTTAGAAAGTTGAAAAACATAGATAAATCAAAAGAAAGAAGCACAGATAAATCGCTTCATAAAGTCTTTGCCCATGTAGGATCATTGAAATGTGTTTGAGTTTGGAGATCCCATGTGGCCACCTCAGCTTCCCTTTTACTTCAGTAAACCCAGTATCTTCACCTTGGGCCTCCTCCTCTTTCCGTCCAGGAAGGAGGTCAACTTGACTGCAAGGTCGAGAAGAGTGAAAACTCAAAAGCCAGTGCCCAGGCTGCACGGCTGTCATTGGCCTAGATTCTGGGCGTGCAGCCCTATTAATTCCCACACAACTGTAGCCATTTCCCCCATACGTGCCAACATGTCAGGAGAGCCGTCCGCAGGGGCCGTTGTTCCCAGTCCCTTGCTGTTTCATAACTTGACATGGAACAGTACAAGTCAACCTTGGAGGTGGCTTACTGCAGTGGGGTGGTGCCTCAGATTGCCATGAGTCCCAAGGACCTGTGCTCAATTCACAATTGCCTCGGGTTGTGGCTGGACCTTTGATTTGGTGGCTTCTACATTCCAAGAGCTGGAGTACTAAGTGCTGGGGTCTTGGAAGCCCTGTTCTGCATGGAAAGAGAGGAGCTGGTACCTTTGTTTGTTTGTTTGAGACAGGATCTCGTTGTGCAGTTCAGGCTGGCCTTGAACTCACTATGTAGTCCAGGTTGGCCTCAAACTCACAGCAACCATCCTGCCTCAGCCTCCTGAGTGCTCGGATTACAGGTGTGTGCCACCATACCTGGGAGTACAAGTGTGATACCTTTGAATGGGTCGTGGTAGCTGGAACACTGGCCATGTCAGAGGTGCCTGTCTTGGCTGAATTTAGAATATATAATCTTCCCAGTGCTGCAGTATGATTAGTGACTCTCCAAATCATGACCAAAATGGACTTTCTTGCCCAGCCTGCAGACTGAGGGCTTGTGGTTAAGTTGGCTTTCATTTAGACAAATGATTTATATGGTATTGCCTGCACCCGGGTGTGGCAGAACAGATTTCTTCCTTGGCTTCTATTGGGCTGTATCAAACATTATAATTTTTGTCACTCTAGGAGGCAAAACTGTGTTCTTTCCTGTGACAACTGAGGGAAGAGGAAATTTGTACAAGTAGATGTTCTGAGGTGAGGAGGACCAACCGCAGATAGCAGAGGGGAAGGACACCCAAGGGACCTCCACACCCTACCTGCCAGTCCTGTCCCCATTCAGCCAGAGGCTTGAGAGCCATCCCAACCTGACCTCCAGGCCTGTGGGGAGGTGTTCACACATGCAGGGGCTGCTCTGGCCTCTTAGTTCTGTAATCTTTCCTTTTCAGGACAACCCTACTATCAGCCCTCAGGCACTAACCCTCCTATTTTGTGGTTATAATGAATAAAAGAAGGAAAAGCCAATCATGTAAGGAATGTCCACTGCTCTGTCATTTGTTTTTGTCACATTTTAACATTTTGCCCTATTTTCTTTGGTTCTTCTTTTTTTTTAATAAAACATTTCAGATGCGACAGAAGCCTGCTGAATACCCTGTCCTAGTCTTACTGTCCCACCTTCCTCCCACTGAGGTAGTAACTCTTGACTTTGGAAGTTATTATCACACCCATAGCTTTATACTTCTTTTTTTTTTTTTGGTCTTCACTATGTAGGTCAGGCTGGCCTTGAGCTCTGTAGCCTCCCAAGTTCTGGGTTTACAGGCATGTGCCACCACACCTGGCTCAGCTTTATAATTTTGCTACACATATTTTTCCATAAATTGCATGTTTATACACACATCTATAACTTTTCATGTACATATGAAGTTTACACATTTTAAGTGTATACAGGCAGTATTATACTAGATAAATCTGAAACTTGCTTCCCCTTCCAACATTATTGAGATTTATCTATATTATTCTTGTAATTCTGGTTCATTCATCTTAACTGCTGCATAATATTCACTGTATTTCTATACCAAAATCATCCTTCTTCTGTTAACAGATATTTAATTTTGTTTTCTATTTTTTTCAGTTGTTACCCTTGGATACCTTAATATTCATATGTGCAAGGAGATGTGCTATGGCTAAGATGACCTGCCTAGAACATGCACTGCAGTAGTCTTCCCTATCCTCTTTGAAGGTGTGTCCCATGTCCTCCAGTGAATACCTGACCATAATAACTCATAATAAAGTGGAAAAACTGCAACAATATGTTGCAACAAAAGGTATTTAAAACTTAAGAATTGCTGATTTCTGAGATTTTCCATTTAATATTTTTGGACTGCATTTCACCACGAGTTAAGAAGCCGTAGAAAGCAAAACAGCAGACAGTGAGGACTGTTTCATAAGTAGGAGCTGAACTGCAGGACTGTGGAGGATGTGCATCTTCTGCTTTAGTAGAGGCGGCTGAATGGTCCTGCCAGAGCCACCAGGCAATGTGTGAAGGTATCTGTTAGTTCATCACTTGAGACGTTCAGATTTAATTTTTTAAAAAAACCTGGTGAGTATAAAATGGCACCTGGTTGCTTAATGTTTGTTTCAGCACTACTGGAGGGGCTTAACATCTTTTCATGATTATTTTATTTTATTTATTTATTTATTTATTTTTAGTCTTTTTGTGACAGGGTCTTGCTAGGCAGTTCAGGCTGACTTTTGTAGCCCAGAACTGGTCTTGAACTTGCAACGACCCTCCTGCCTCAGCCTCCTGAGTGCTGGGATTACAGATGTGCACCACTATGCCTGGCTTTTCATGATTATTGACACTTGGGCATTTTCTGTGAATCATCTACCCATGTTCTTTGCCCATCTTCCCCTTGGCGTATTTGCGTTTCCCATATTCCTCATGTGATTGTTAATCCTAACATATCAACTTCATTGGACTGAGAAACGTGTAATAGATCAGTAGTGCATACTCCTGGGCGTGTCATGGGCGGGTCACAGAGGTGAGGCCTTGGGTGCTATCTCTGGTTCCCCCCACCCTCCTCTTCGGCTCTGCTCCCCTGCTCTTTTCCCTTGCTGCCATGAGCTGAGCCACTTTCTTCCACCCTCCTTCTGCCTTGATGTTCCTGCCTTGGCACCAGCTGACTATGAGCTGAATCCCTCCAGACCAGGAGCTCAGTTAAACCTTTCCTCCTTTGAACTATGAGTGTTGGGTACCGTGTCCAGCAATGGAAAAGCTGACTAATACGGCTCTGTAGGGAATTTCTTGTGTGACCTCACTATGAATCCATTCTTGGTCACATGCTTGGCAACTACCTTCTCCTGGTCTCTGGCTTATCCTTTTATTTGTTCCTGGGCCCTGGTTTTGCAAAAGCCTCTCTCCATCTCTTTCTAAAATTTAAATGAACTGTCTTTGTTTTTCTGGATACATAGTGGACTTCTAAGAGGTGATGATGGGAGGGAGGAAGGACCTGTGTGTTTGGGGAAAAAAGGTTTCTGGCACGAAGGAAGATGTGGGCTGATGTGGGCTAGAAAAGCTCTTTCAGACCCTTGGGGTCCTTTAGAGGTTGGTGGTTATGATAGGTGGTTTGCACAAAGGTCCTGCTAACTTGAGCGACTGTATCATTTTTCATCTAAACTGGGACACTTCTGAGAATGTAGGGGAAACTATGAATAATTACAGTGGGATGATGAAGGAAACTGGGACTGTCTCAGGCCAACCAGGACATAAGCTTCTCTACTTCTGGAGTCTGCATTCCAGGCCTGCATTTGGCGTCCTGCTGCTGCTTTCTGCCTATCTCTGCAGCACCTCTGTGCTCCCCATCTTCCTGCTGCCCTGGAGGACTTTGGGGGACCTTTTCCAGTCCCTAGGCTTTAATTTCACCTCTCTCCACTGGAAAGCTACTTTTATTTTTTTTGTTGTTGTTTTTTTCCGGTACCAGGAATCAAACTCACGACCTTGCACTTGCCAGGCAGGTGCTATGCCACTGAGCTAAATCTCCAGCCCCAAAGATTTTTTTTTTTTTTTTTTGCTTTTCTTCCAGTACCAGGAATTGAACTCACAACCTTGCGCTTGGCAGGCAGGCGCTGTGCCGCTGAACTAAATCCCCAGCCTGGAAAGCTACTTTTAGAGAGCCCAGTTTCCTTTGTATAGATCCCATGAGACACAGTTACCCTTTGGTCTGCCCAAGCTCAGTCTACTCGCCTAAGTTCCCACGGCACTTCACCTTGTTGATATGGACAATAGATTTTCACCTTGGTGTGTGCACCTCCCCCCATTAGCTTGGAAGGGCCTCAGAAACAGGGACACATGTCACACTTCTCTGGCTGTGCCTCCTCTCCCCATCTGTTCTGCTGCTAAGATGGGAGGAGGGGGTCTCTTCTCCCTTAGGGCAGTGGGCTTCTTTTCTAATCATTTCTTCCTGCAGCGTCCGGTGATTGCTGTGCTCCTTACCATGTTGAATTTATCCCTCTGCTTTTGCAGTCATCTCTCCTCTCCGGAGGCTGCTGCGGGGTGGGGGTGGGACTTGCTGGAATCCGGCATAGTAGATAGTTGAGCACATCAGCATGTCACAGTGCATATTCAAGCTTGAAGATAAGCATCTCGTCATAATGCAGAGCAGAAGCCTCTAATTTTAGGGATGTACATTGTGGCATAATTAAGAGGGAAGGCCTGTCCTTGGGAAAGATTTGCAAAAAGGGTTTGTAATTGCAAGGACATAGAATTAGTTTTAAGGCGTCTTGACTCTTGTGATAATCTCTAGGGCTTCGTTATCAATTCATGGCCAGATGATGTTGCTCTCAAGTGGTGAGCAATTGGCATATCAGAAGTCTCTGGCATCTTGTGGTGAGGTGAAGCGTCACTGACCAGAGGTGGATTTTGTTTATAACATTCTGGTGAGGATTTATAGGTCCATATGGCTTGACATTCCTGGAAGTGACCTCAGAATGGTGAGTCTAATACCATGAGATATTTTCCTAGTAGGAGTCAAATTGGTTTTGCTACTGTTGCTTTGATTTTAGAGATTGTTTTTGCTATTTGTTGCTTTGATTTTAGATATGTTGATTTGATTTGAATCCAGGGCCTTGTGTATGCTATACAAGAGCTCTACCACTGAGCTACATATAACCAGCCCTTTAAAAAGTTTTAGTTTGGAATGGGGTTTCCCTAAGTTGCCCAGGCTGGCATTGAATTTGCAATTCTCCTACCTTAGCCTCCCAAAGAGATTACTGATGTGCACCATTGCACCTGGATAATGTTGGCTTTTTTTTTTTTTTTCCCAGTCCTAGGGATTGAACCCAGGATCTCTCAGGTGCTTAGCAGGCAGCTACCACTGAGCTACATCGCCAGCTCCACTGTTGCTTTTGGAAGAAGGAACACATCCTGGGAGGGAGTTGCCCCATGAAAGGAAGGCTGGAAGCTATGTTTCGTTCTGAGAGCAATACATCACCAGTCTTAGCGATCTCATCTTGTGGCAGAAGAGGCACAGGGGTGGCTAAGTAGAGCATCCATGATGCAGTGGTCCAAGGAGTTGACTGTGAAATCCCTTCCGCACTTCGTTCAGGATTTCATGGGGGCCTCTCATTCACTTTCCTTCTGCTGATTTCAACATCAGAGTAGCATCAAAATATGGTTTCCACCTGGAGGACATTCTAGGAGCAGTACAAGTCCCCATTTTAAAGTGCTCAAGTCTGGATGTCAGTGAGTGACTATTATTCAATGATTCCTGGCAGTATTTCTATGAATTCACTTGTTTCCCCCTGTGTTTTGAGATGAGGCCTTACTGTGTTCCCCAGGCTGGTCTTAAAATCTTGGGCTCAAGGATCCTACTGCCTCAGCCTTCCAAACAGCTGGAACTACAGGAACATGATACTGGGCTTGGATTCACTTTTATCCTTTTTGTCTTTTTGAGACAGGGTTTCACAGGGTTTCACATGCCGTTCAGGCTGGCCTTGAACTCACTTGTTAGCCGTTCAGGCTGGTCTTGAACTCACAGTGATCCTCCTGCTTCAGCCTCCCAAGTGCTGCTATTACAGGCATGTACCACTGTGCCCAGCTCCTTGGATTCACTTTTAATAGACTTGGGTGGGATCTTAAAAGAGGGGAGAGGCGATTTGCTGTCAGGCTGGTACATGTATAAATGTTGTACTAGATTTAACGTATTATACACAGGGCTCTGTGGGCTCCATAGAGTCCTAGCAAACCATCAGGCATTAGCATCTGCAGTATTCACTGGGCTGATGAAATGTTTCCACATTGCCTGATTTAATGATATTCAATGCTTTGACCCTCCTTCTTTTCTTTTCTTTTCTTTTCTTTTCTTTTCTTTTCTTTTCTTTTCTTTTCTTTTCTTTTCTTTTCTTTTCCTTCTCTTCTCTTTTCTTTCTTTCTTTCTTTCTTTCTTTCTTTCTTTCTTTCTTTCAACTGAGGGGCTCACACATGCAGGACAAGTGTTCTATCCTGGGCTACATCCCCAGGGTTTTAAACATTTTTTTGATATAGGATCTCATGATATTGCTCAGGCTAACCTCAAGCTTGCAAGCTTCCCACCTCAGCCTCCCAAGTAGGTGGGATTTCAGCATCACACTGGCCATGCTGTGTCTTTTCAGACCACTTTAACATTCTGCATTCTAAAAATATTTATTTATTCTCTCATCAAACATCAGGGGCAGGGGCTGAGGATACAGCAAAGATCAGATCAGACGGAGTCCCTGTCCTCACGGGGTTTGCAGCTGAGCGGGTGGAGACAGTAAACAATGAAGCAGGATGGTAGTGATGAGCAGGAAGGGAGGGTGTGTACCTGTGGGTACCTGTTGCAAGACAGCCTTGGCCTTGACTGTCCTCATGAACGCCCGCCTCTCCGAGGATACTGGAGGAAATCAGCAGGCGCCATTCTTTCGCTTAGCGCAAATCAAATTCTCTGGCCCTGGCTGTGGCTCCTCCCAGGGGGGTCAGGTCTGAGGTTGTGCTGGAAGTAGGAGTCCTTTGTTGCTGCACCCTGAACATGCACGCTGACCCTCAACTGTGGGGGACAGAGCCCTAGCAGGCCAAGCTTGCTGACTCTGGAGAGACCCCGGGCCCAGCTGACAGCCGCCAGGGAGCTGGCATCATGGCATCACCAGAAGAAGAAATGCTGCACAGTTTCCCTAGCATGCCTCCTGGGTCCTCTGACTGTGGTATTCCTAGTGGTGAGGGCTGTGCCCGTGGGCCCTGCCCTTCCCGGTCAGGTCTCGCGGGAGTTGCCCTTTCTGGGGTGGAGTCTGCTCGCTGAAGCCTCGGAGCTGCAGGAAGAGCACTGTATGTGGGCACCCAGGCTGCCAGGGCGGATGCAGACATGTGTCATGGGAATGGCAGAGGCCGCTTCTGGAAGTTCTGAGGGGCGGGGTTGTCATGAGAACAGAGCACACTTGTGGAGGACTCTGTCCTGCATGCTGTGCCAAAGCTTAAACATATCACCCCATTTCCAAGAACACGGGAATAAACAAACTCAGTTTCTCCCCTAATCTCAACAATCAGCACAGAAGACTTTGTTGACGAAATGTGGGAGATCCCTCCCACCAAGCAGTAAGTCCTACAGGACACAGCAGCTAGGTGCCCCCTAATTGCATTCAATTCTTCCCCTATCCACCTGGGGAGAGTATCAGACCCCACAGGCTGAGGGCTCGGTCGCATGGGACTGCCCAGCTTCCTTTTGGTGCCAATTGCCCAGCCTCAGGTGGTTTTACTTGTGTTCCTGACCAACTATAAATTGGGGGTTCCACAACCTTTCTTTGGGTTTAATTTGCTAAAGTGGCTCACAGACCTTACGGAAGTGCTTCTATGTAGAGTCGGTAAGGTGTGGAAAGGGGTGCAGCGCTTCCACACCAGCTCCCAGCCTACTACTCTCAAGGAACCCCCACATGTCCTGCCATCCTGCTCTCCGATCTCTGTCCTTATGGATTTTTATGGGGTTTCATTACACAGGCATGAGTAACTAAATCATGGGCCATTGGTGACTGACTTAATATTCAGCCCCTCTCCCCAACCCCTAGGCTAGGGAGAGAGGCAGAAACCTTCAATTTTTTCCTCTCTCTCTTTGTTTTTTTTGGAATAGGGTCTTGCTATGTAGTCCAGGCTGGCCTTGAACTCACTATATAGCCCAGACTGGTCTCAAACTCATGGCAATTCTTTTGACTCAGCCTCTGGAGTGCTGGGATTACAGTCACGTGTTACCATGCCCAGCTGAAAGTCCCAATTTTCTAATCCTGCCTTGGCATTTCCAGTGACCAGCCCCCATCCTGCCCAGGGCCTGCCAGCCAGCAGCCATCTCATTTGTGTACAAAAAAGACAATTAGCACTTTGGACATTCCAAGGATGTTAGGAATTGTATGCCAGGAAGCTAGAGAAGACCAGATCTATATTTTACAACATCACACCGTTAAATCCCCAAGTCCTCTGACAGGGGTACATCTTGTTAGCTCTGTTTTCTAGAGAAGAACCTTGAGGCTCAGAAAGGCTAAGTTACTTGCCAGAGGCATAGCTGCTCATGCTTGGCTGAGCTGGGACCCGACTGCTCAGATTGCTGAGTCTACCGCCTGGGTTCTTTCTGTCGTCCATGCCATGTGGTCTTGTCCTGCCTTCTGCAGGACACTCCAGACTTTCCTTGAGCCCATCAGTGTCAAGCTTGATTTAGGTAAGGATGGTGTGTTGGCTTCCTGTCACTAACACATACCCGAGATAATGAACTTTTCAAGAGAAAAAGGTTATTTTGGCTCACAGTTCAGAGGTTTCAGTCCATGGCCAGATGGATCCTGTGCTTTTAGGCCTCTTACTGGGGTGGTGGGAGGGTGCTGTAGAGCAAATCCATCCACCTCATTGTTAGCCTGGGACCAAAGAGAACAAGGAGGGGACCTGGATCCCACAATCATCTCCAAGAGCACAGCCATAGTACCCAAGAGCTTCCACTAAGTTCCACCACCTAAAGATTCCACCATCTGCCAGAAATGCCACAATGGGGACCAAGTCTTTAACACATGGGCCTTAGGGGGACATCTATGCAAACCACAGCAGATGATCATGGAGGACTGCCTTGTGAGTTCCACATCCAAGAGGAATAAGCAGTTTACCCTCAGGAACTCCCCAGGTGTCTGTGCAGTGCCCATGGCCCTGCTCTGAGCTAGCTGTGCACCTCCCCACAGCTAGGTGTGGGTCCTGTTCCTCCATCTTTTTTTTTTTTTTGACAGTACTGGGGATCAAACTCAGGAACTTGCGCTTGCCAGGCAGGCGCTTATGCCACTGAGCTACATCCCCAGCTCATCTCCACCTTGATCTTGCTGCCACATCAGGGCCAAAGAAGGGCCCTTAGGGAACCCTATTAGTGGTTCTTTGGCTGTGCCCCAGGTGAGTGCCTGGCATCCCCAGATGCCCTTGAGCTCTGGCCTTCTTCTGAACTCTGTTGGGCATGCCTGGCCCAGTGAGCCTTAGAAGTTCAGAAAGCACAGGGTGCCCGACCATCTGGAACACCCTTGGGGAGGACCCAGTGCCCAGGGCCCCTTCTTCCAGTTCCTTCTTCCATGTTCTCTCTCACATCTCTACTCTGCCTTTCTTTGGGCCCATGAAACCCCTCCCATGATGGGATCTGAAAGCCAGACAAAGAACCTTGTCCCCGCATCACTGAAAAAGACCCACTTACCCACAAAGCAGGGTAAGATGCGCCCAGGTCTTAGACACATGCAGGGTCATCTTCCCTCTTTGAGAGGCAGTGAAAATGCTTTCCCTTCTTCATGTGATGCAGAGAAGTTTCTTGCTAAAGCAGCAAAAGCTAAGACCAAACACAAAGTGAGCTCTCCTGGGTCACCCACTAAGCTTGGTCCAGTGGATCCCTCTTCTGCATAACAAGCAGGCTCTGTGCTGTGCCTGGACACTGGCCAGATCCACAACCTCACTGCACATGGGACAGCTGGGCCCAGAGAAGGGAGGGGACGTGCCCAGGGCCACTCAAGTGACTGGTGCCAGAGCTGGGACAGAGGCCGAGTCTCCTGACTCTGAGGTCTTTGGGGACTGACATTGCCCCAAAGCACCAGAAATAGAATACATGAGATGGAAAACACTGGGAATGAAGCCTGGCCCATCCCAGCTCACCTGATGGGTCTTGTGGTGAAGAAGGTTCTTTCCACCTGGCCCCAGCTCCCTGACTGACTCCTCGCTGGGAATAATGCATGGCCCTTGCTCAGCCCCTTTCACATCCATTAGGCCACCAGCCTTGGTTGCTCAGCGAGGGCTGGGAACACTCCCTTCCACTTTGTAGATCATGAAACCAAGCTGCAGGAGGTGAAGTGCCTGCCCAAGGCCACGCAACTGCTGTGGAGGGGGATGAGAACGCGTGTCTTTCTGCTCCGAGTCCCCTTGGAGAGGCTGCACAACAAGCAGGCTGGCTTCTGGCTTTTCTCTCTTCTCCTCTGCCCTGCCCCTCTTTGGGAAAGCCAGGGAGACATTGCGCTAGGCACTTCTGCCCTTTGGCCTGTCTTCTTTCTCTTCCTTATCCACACCCATGGATTCCCTTTCCCAGGTGCCTTCTGGTCCCTCCTCTGGGTCTTCTCATCCCTCAGGCCTCACATTCCTGCTGCCATCCCGGATCCTCATTTGCACCTTTGCTCCTGCTGCTGGGACTCAAAGGGGTAGCAGGAAGGGCTCTGGGCTTGGGTCTAGGCCCCCTCTGAGTTGCTTCTCTGTAGCTCATTTATTCGCTGTCTGTGTCTGGCCTCAGTTTCCTCCTCTTGGGAATGGACAGTGCTATCCCTTAGCTTGGGGACTGATTCTGTCAAAAGAGGGTTGAAAAATAAAACTGAGCTTAATCCAGATAGCGGTCTGGTCTGCTCATTTGCATATGAACATCTCATCTGCCCCCAGCCCTGGCAATTTGCATCTCATTATCCAGGTGTGTCCTTGGCAATGTCCCCCTCTACCCATGGCCTGGTCTGGCTGGGATCAGCTGTCTCTTCTTTGGCCTGAAGAGCCCTCCTCCTGCTTTCTTGGCCCCAGAAAGGCGCCTGGCCTTTGCCTGCCTCTGACATCACAGCTGCAGGTTGGTTCCCAGGTGCTCGGTCTGTTCACCACAGAGCTATCTATCCTCAGACTCAGTGTTCCCATCCATCAAAGGGCACCCTGAGGTTGTCCCGAGGACCCATGGGATGACATGTGGAATATGACTGTAGACAATGAATAAAGTGATAGAATGCAGTATGTCAAGAGCAGGAGGGAGGTAAGCAGGGTGCCTGGGGCTGGGGAGGCAACATGACACCGGGGACCACATCTGAGGTGCCCTCTCATTCATAAACACACCTCCTCCCAGGTACCCCCCAAGAAGGATGTTCCTTACCTGCTGCTCCTCTGGGGCCTGTGTCACCTCCCCCTGACAGGGGACAGGTGGCTCTTGTGGGTGGCCAGATGGGCTGTAATGGCCTCTGAAGGGCTCGCTGGTGTTTTTGCAAGCCAGGCCCTGCTCTCCACGACAGCTGCGCCGAGGGCTGGGGTGGCTGGTTCCGCAATGCAGGGCTTCTCAGACTTGTGGTGTCAGCTCCACCTGAGAACTTGCTAAAAATAAAATCCCCGCCCCACCTGGGCCCTGGGAATCAGAAACTCTGGGCAGAAATAACACCAGCGACAAGTTCGTGTCCAGTGTTGGACAACGGGAAGGGCAAGAGAGGCTTCCTTAAGGGACTGAAAGAACTTCCCTGAACAGAAAGCAACTTTCCCTTTCCCTTCTACTTCCTTCCATGAATTTTTTGGTCTTTTTTTTTTTTTTTTTTTTTTAATTTCTATCTCTTTTTCTTCTTCCCACCTAAGACATGAAGTCAACCTCCAGCAGATGTGATCCTAGAGCTTAAGTGGAAAGATTTCTAACACTGCTTCCACCCTTAAAAAAAAAAGAACAAATGACTAACACATATTTGAAAAGAGGTCCAAATACTATTTATTTTATTATATTTATTCATTTTTGGTACAGGGATTCAACACAGGGCCTTTACACTGAACTATGTCCCCAGACATTTTAAAATTTTTTATTTTGAGGCAGGGCTTCACTAAGCCTCTAAATAGCCCGGAGTGGGCTCAAACTTTCGATCCTCTTGCCTCAGCCTCCCAAAATGGTGGCCTATAGGCATGCACCACCATGCCCAGCTAGGTCCAAATAATATTAATCAAAGGATGCGCATACAAACAATTGAAATACAACTTTAAACCTCATCAGGATTGCAAAAGCAAGGCAAGTGGACAGATAAAGATCTGTGAGAATGTGAGGGAGAGCAACCTCCTGACCCAGGTAGGGGTATACACTGCTCCACTGGTTTTGAAAAGCCATCTGGCAAATTCAGTGCTATTGTTTATCTATTTTAGTTAACACACCATACGTGGGGCTTACTGTGCTTTGGGCTGTTCTGGGCAGTGACCAAATGCTGCCTGCTGCAGTTTGACGGTGTCCCTGAGAGCTCGTGATGAAAACAATCCCCAGTGCAGCAGTGCTGGGAGGGCTCTGCTCTCATAGGTAGATTAACACCTGGCCAAGGAGCAGCTTATTATCGCGGGAGTGGTTCTCTGACAAAAGGAGGAGTTGGCCTTCTTTCCTCTCTTGCTCTACACTCTCTTGCCCTTCTGCCTTCTGCCATAGGCTGATGCAGCAGAGCCTCTTGCCAGCCGTGAGCCTCTCAACTTTGAACTTCCCAGACTCTAGAACTGTAAGAAATAAATTTCTTTCTCTATGAATTACCCATCCTCAAGTATTCTGTTAAAGCAGCACAAGGCGGTGAAGACACCAACACAAATAATTCCTAACTTAGAAAATTCACTACACTTGTGCCTGATGACCCGATGATCCTACTCGTAGGAATGAGTCGGAAAAAGTCTCACAGCGAATGAAAGGACGTGAGGAGAGTGTGCTGCTTGTGGCGGAGGCGGCTTGAGCCCCTTGCTCTCCCTCAGCAGGGGATGGAAAAGCAAACAGCACCTGCATAGGTGCTGTGGGATCCTATGCAATCTTGGCATCAGCTAACCAGATACGACAGCAGCAAGGATAGCTCTCCAATGCGGTACACAGTGTAGATATGGAATAGCATTCACAACACAATACCACTCAAAGAAATTCAGCACACACACTCAAAGCTATACTTCATAATTCACAAGGATATATGCATATTTAAGGACGTGCAGAAAATATATCCAAACATGTGCCTATGGGGATGAGATGGATTTGGAGGGAGTGGGGACATTGGAGAAGGAAATGGACATTGGAGAAGGACACTGAAGGGCCTTGCATGGACCAGACATAACCTGCCTGATGCCTCGTACATATGGCATTTCCACTCGGTTCCACAGCCACCGTGAAGGAGATAGCCTTAAGACTGAAACCTATAGCAGAGAAGTGACACTGCCCAACGCAGAGCCTAGTGTTGGCCCTGGGTGTTCCGTCTTCCATCTCCTTCTGTTGACCCTGGATAGAAGCCCTGGGCATGTGGCTGTCTGTCTCAGCCTTCCATTCACAAGCAGGGTGGCCTGTAGCAACGTCCTTTCCCTTCTGGGCCTCACCCAGGTGTGATCTTGAGAGGCCCTTCCCTGGCCTGGGAGCCCAAGGTCCCACTTGTACTTCTGTGAGTCCCATCCTGTCTTCTCAGTGCTTGGTGCTCTCTTCCCAAGTGTCCTACCTGATGAGAAATGGAGCAGATCAGAAACAGCCTAGAAAGCAAAGAGAGGTGGCTCACACAGTCCCGCATCCCATCCAAGAGCCCAGAGCAGGTTCAGGGTCGCGTTGGAGAGAGGAGCAGTGGTGGTGGTGGTAATAGTGGGCATGGCAAAGAATAGATGATTATTTAGTTTGAAGTGTGGGGAGGCTGTGGAGTCCAACTCCATGATGCTGGCTTCTGGTGAGGGTCTTTGTGCTACATCAAAACAAGGCAGAGGGCACCACATGGTGAGACAGAGCAAGTGTTTCCACTAATGTCAACCTGGGTCTCCATCCTCATGACCTCATGTGATCTAACTGCCTCTCAAAGGCTGCCTTCAAATTCGATCTCCTACAGATTTGGGGAGTGAGTTTCCAACCCCTGAGCTTTTGGGGGACATATTTATATGGTATATACAGCATAGCACCTGTCCCGAGGGATTCGTAGTTTAGTTTTAGGTTTATCATTTAGACTTATAGTTTAGTTGTGCATGCACACACATACATGCAGAGGTACCCTCTAAAGAAACATACACAAGCAGGGAGAAAGCATCAAAGGACAGTCGGGTTCTTGGGTTCTGTGGATGTAACTGCGTGTTCGGAGAAGTAAATAGTGCAGATTGGAGCAAATGAAAAAGATTGCTTCTTTATGGTGGAGGTGTATTTGCCTCTTACGCTGTGTGTCAAGGTGTTTCAGGAGCGGCTTTCTAGGCCTGGGAGCGGCATGCACAGAAGACAGGAGGTGGAGCCACAGGAGCCCTGTTTGCTCAAGGGACCCTGGGAGGTGGGAGGGACTCATCTGCCTGGGATTGCGCTGAGTCTAACAGAGAAGGCTCAGTCCTGGAAGGCACAGGCAGGCAGAACTGGCTGCTTCTGGACTGAAGGAGGGTGGAGCCATTGGGTTGCCAGTGCTGCTGTGCCTTGGTTGGTCTGGGCCCCAGCGGGAGTTTCTGAACCACTTGGCCAAGTCTAGAGGTCTGAGCAGCGGTAGGAGGGAGATCAGGGCACTGCAGGGGTCTCGGGGGTCTGGCAGCGCCTCTTCTCTGCTGCTGTGAACCAGAAATGCCTCTTCCTGGCCTCTCCCCTCCACATGCCTGCCAGCGCCTTCTCCACCCCGCCCCCCACTTTGGGATAATGATGTTGCGCCTTGGAGGCTTGCGGTGGAGATTAAATGAGGCCTCTTGTTTCTTAGCATGGGGCCTGGCACTCAGAGTGCATCCCATGATGGAGGCTCCTGTTTACAAGGCTCTTCGGTCTCCATCCAGCTAACGTCTCAGCTCCCTGGAAGCTCAGCTCGGCTGCTGTCTGAGGACTGGGGCCTCTCTGAGTTCTGACCTACCCTGGGCACACTTGTGATGTTGCACTGGGGATGACACACCTACACGGCCAGCTGAGGTCCCCCTCCACGCATGAGCACTGCTGCAGGACCAGGAACTGTGGCTCGGTTAGTGTCTGTCTCCCCAGCCTCTAGGACCTTGCTCCTAAAACAGGGTCCAAAAAAAGAAAAATGAATGAAACTGTAAATGCTTTGTAAATTGGAAGGAATCTACAAAAGTTACTTAATATGCTTCTCCAGAGAGTGAGCCTTGGGCAAACACTTAATGAAGTAAACAGAGCTGGATTTCAAGGCGAAGGCCAGATTGGAGCTCAGCCTTTGGGGATGGTTTTGGGGTTGGGGACCACACCTGCCACTCTTTCTGCAGCCCCCTCTGCCAGCCCAGCAGCTCAGGCCCCCCTGGCTCCTGGCAGCAGCAACCCTGTCATCTTCTTTTCATGGGAAATTTACTGCTCCCCCACCCCTCCAAATGGTTTTCCTGATTCTAAAATCAATCAGTGTAAGACATTCAAACTTCAAAGAGCAAAGAAACATTTTACATGGAAAGTGAACAATCCCTTCTCACCCATCCTCACGCCCAACGAGCTAGCCACTTTTACCGGGTGTGCTTAGAGACGCTTTCCCCGGCGCATTCACTAACTTACTTATTTACTCTACTTATTTATTTGTTTTATAAAGGCATAGCTCTGCAATTTCCTTGTATCACCTGGCAACACATTGTGGACATTGTTATTTTTTAAAATCTATACCTCGTTCTTTTTAATGGCCCTGCGGTGTTCTGTGATATGAGGGAGGCATCGCTTATTTCATCAGTCCTCCACTGATGGGCCTCTGGTTGGGCGAAATGGAAATTGCATTTTGAAGGAGGCATTTTGGTGAGGGCGCTGGCCAGCTGTAATGAAGGCTTCTCTAATGGTAAGATTCCGGGCATCGCTAAGTTATGTTTCTTTCCTTTCTTCTTCGGTTTCCTTCTCCCTGTTTGTTACATTTAACTGGGTCGGTGGTGAGATGATCTATCCCCGAGCCCCCACCCACACCCCAGTCTCCTTTCCCTGTGGGGATGAGGCGCAGCTCAGGTCCCAAGTCCTCCCCCATCCATCCCTTCCTCTGCCAGCAGTGCCAGCCTGGAGACTGTTTGCCTTCCCTCGCCTGCCAGGATCTGGCAGCCCACCTGCCTGGCTCCAGCCTTCTTGTTTGTTCAGCTTGGGTCTGGCAATGGAGGGTCTTGACACACAGCAGGCTTTGGGGAGGGCCTGGCTTCAGGCACACAGTGGAGGTGAGGAGGTGGTGGCTCGCAGAGCAGATATGATTAGAGAGCAGGTCATCCCATCCCAGGAGATGGGCACCCAGGGAGGGGAGCACTGCTGTTTGTCAAGGCATTTGGCATTTGGGAAATTCGATGTTGCAAACAAGGTCTCATGCTCTGTTGTCTATGAATATTCATGAGGAGCTGTCCCCGCGGAGCAGCTGGGATTCCTCAGGGCTTGCTGATGAACCTCTCCCTCAGGTGCAGGAGAACTCGGCAGCACAGAGTGGGAGGCGGTCTGCTGCACCGTGCCTGTCTTCTCTCCCACCCTCCTCCAGCCCCTCTCACCATGGGAGTATGAAGGCAGAAGCAGAGGGCCAAGGCCTGCGGACCCCTGTTGGCGGTGCTGGTCTGACCTCTCTAGGCCTTGAACTCCACTCCGCGTCCTTCTCTTCTCCCACGGCCCACCCGCTGGACCCAGCCACCACCGCTTCTTGGCTGCTGCACCCCTTCTTGGCTAAAATTCTCAGGCCACTCTTGGCACAGCAGTCCTGGCTGGGCTGTTCACCTCCACAGGGCCCACCTGCTTCCTGAGCTTGGGGATGGGGCCCGTGTCTCCCACAGCCAGCCGGAAACGTGTGGGGATCTACTTTCCAAGCCCGATTCAGGGCATGAGCCCTGGTGGCTAGCACCGTCCTACAGGGACCACAGAGGGGACACACCAGTGGGGACTGGCAGTGGGAGGGGGTCCCAACCGTGCGTGGGGATGGACGGATAGCAAGAGGGGAGAAGAGAAGAATCTCAGAGGTCATCTCTGGGACAATGGGCTTCAGCTTTTTCTTCTTTATTTCTTTGTTTTACAGCCATGAAACCTTTTTTTCCCAGTGAAAAAAAGCCTTACAAATAAAACATGCAGGATGACCTGAGGGGCCTGGGGTCACCCCTGTGAACTCCTCCCCAGGTCCCTCAGCAACAACGCCCGGGCAGATTGCCTTCCAAGCCACAGTCTTCCCAGCTGGCTTACTGTATAGGTAAAGGAAAGAGGCTCAGAGAGGGATGCATCTTGTTTAAGGTCACACAGCTCTGTAGTTGCAGCAATAGAATTGGAAACCAGGTCTCATGTGGCCATCAGGGACCCTGTCCTTGCTGTGCTCTGAACTTTTGAAGTCTCTCTGCTGAGTTCTGGGTCACCTCAGCGGATGGGGCTCCATTTCCCTCCATTTTCCACAGCTGGGTCCTTTCTGATACAGTAGGTTTGAACTCATTTCTCCTTTGAGGCTTTTAAAAGTGAGTAGACTGGGAGAGGAGGAGGAGGGTTGGACAGAGCTGGGTGGGTAAAAAGAAATGGAGAAACAGAGAGAATTGTTCTAAGCAGAAGTTGGTCTGGAACACTGGGCTCAGCCTCCGGATCTTGTCCCATCCAGGTCGAGGATGACCTCTGGGGAGAGGCAAGGAGGGTACTGCTGCTGGAGGTGGGAAGGAGCCAGGGCTTCCACGGTGCTTACTGCCTCTGCAGACCTTACAGGGGCCATTAGTGCAGACTGTGGGGCTGGCCGGGCTGTGGCTTCTCTCATTACGTTCCCAGCCGGCTTCCACGGACATTCCCAGGCCCTGGCGCTGCCAGCCTGCTGTGTACATACACAGAGCTGGCTCACTCTCTCCTCCTGTGTCTGTGATGGCTTTTGGAGCCCTTCCCAGCCGCTTCCCATCTTCCTGGGCTTTTGGGGGAATTCCACAGGAAGCTCATTGGAGGGGCCTCAGCCACTGAGGATGGAGAGAAGGGAAGAGGAGGGTGGGGAGCAGGACTGCAAGGGGAGGAAGGGCAAGTGTGGGCTCCTTGGGGAGGATTTGCATCTGGCTTTAGCGGAGCTTCTGGGATGGGCCTGCACCCAAGGAGGTGGGCAGGACTGGCTTGGCTGGGACCGAGGAGCATGAACCTATGGTGTTGCCTCGTTTCCCATGGCACCTGGGGCCAATTGCCCAGTGCTGCTCTAGGTCTCTGTTTCCCCACTGGGAGGAAGGGTGGTGTCCTCACCTTCCTTTTCTGCTTTGAGAAGTTGTTGGAGGGTGACTTGTCTTTGTCCTCAAACCACGGGGACCCGAACAAAGCAAAACAAACGTGCACGCATGACAGCACCTTGAGCTAGGGCCCCTCCACCTCAGAGGAGAGTTGCCCAGAGATTGGCTTTTGCGGGGGCCTGGAGAATCTGGACTGTAGTGGCCTCTGATGCAAGTGGAGAGGGTGAAGAAACGTTAGCATTCAGGCCAAGAGCCTGAGGTTGCTTGTGGTGGCCGAAGTGGGTGCGCTGCCGAGCCCCCACTCAGGCTGGGTGAGGATGCTAGTGGGGCAGGGGTGGACCCTGAGTCTTGATGGTCAGTAGCCCTGGCCGCAGAGGGACTTCTCTCTCAGCTCACCTTCCCATCATTGCCACATGAAAGATCTCTAAGCAGAAGCTTTTGTACATTAGGACCAGACACTGAGTATCATCAAAGCATCCAAATGGTGGCACCTCTAGATAATGTCATCTTGTTTCTATAGAAACGGAATTTCTGGAATCACCTAGCTATGTAGTACCACATGCCATGTCCTCTCTCTGTGCCTCAGTTGCTTCATTTCAAAAGTGGGAGGGCAGGGTTGCTGAGAGTTTAGGCCTCATTATTTTCTTTTAATTTTATGGAAAAAATGTAAAACAATTTCATAACAAAATAATAGTTAATGCATTACACGTTGTTATCTTTAAAGTAGTTGCTCAAGGTATGAGATATAGGCATAAATTTTTTTTTCAATGAAATTAGTGCAAACCTTCTTTTTCAGTGAACTAAGAGACACTCATAGTACAACTGACTTGCATTTTTTCCCTTTTCCCTACTGTCTTTTCCCTTTTTACCCATCCTAGTTCCTTTTTTCTTTTGAACAATTTCTTCCTATTTTACAATATCTATTGTAATTTCCAGTATCTATTGTATAATAGATTTTTACAATATCTATTGTACATTTAGACCTTATTTCTCTTTCAGTTTCTCACAGCAGAGAGACAATACAATGTTTATACAAAGGAGTCTGATTTATTTCCCTTATGAGTATGGTCGCAAGTTGCATCCATTTATCTATAAGTCTCAAGTTTATCCTTCTTTATGGCTGAGTAGTACTCCATTATATAAAAATACTACATCTGTTTTATACATTCCTAGTTTGATGGGCATTTGGTTGTTTCCAAGATTTATTTATTTATTTGATTTTGAGACAGGGTCTTGCTATGCAGTTCAGGGTGGCCTTGAGCTCATTTTGTAGCCCAGGCTGGCCATGAAGTCACAATGATTCTACTACTTCAGCTTCCTGAGTGCTGGGATCACAGGCGTGTGCCACCATGCCAGGTTCCAAGATTTAGCTATTACAAATTGTGCTGCTATAAACATGAGCACACATATATCACTGTGGTATGACGTTTTTAATTTCCCCAGAAGGGAAATAGCTGGGTCAGATGGGACCTCTAATCCTAGTTTTTTGAGGAATCTCTACACTGATTTCCACAGTGGTTGTACCAGTCTACACTGCCACTAACAGTGGAGAAGGGTTCCTTTTTCACTATAGCCCCTCCAGGATTTGCTATTGGTTGATTTCTTGATGGTAGCCATTCTTTCTGGGATGAGATGATATCTCAGTGTTGTTTTAATTTGCATCTCTTGAATGACCAGTGATGTCCAACATTTTCTCATATATTTATTTGCCATTTGTATTTCTTTATCTGAGAAGTGTGTACTCCTCTCAGATTGGGTCTCATTATTGTTAAGGGTGTTCCAATTCAGCACTGATGTTTCAAGTTGAAAAACCCTTGCCAGAGTGTCCTCTTCTACTTTGGAGGTATAGCAGCTCTCTGCTCACTAGGTTTCAAGAAAGCTCCACCAATAAGACCCTGATGAAATGCTCTTGTAGCTGATCATGTCTCCCAGAATGGTGCCCCAAGTCCACTGTTCAGACTGGCATTGCCTTTATAAGCCACTGTGTCTTCTCAGCTAGAGACAACATACCCTTGCATCAGCCAACCATCCACCCACCCATCTACCCATCCACCCAACTATCCACCCACCCATCTACCCATCCACCCACCCATCCACCCATCCATCCATTCATCCACTCACCCACCCACTTATCCATCCAACCATCCATCCATCCATCCGTCTGTCCACCCATCCATCCATCTTATAAATAGTTATTGGGAGTGCCCATTGCTAACCAAGTGCTGTTGGGGTGCTAGATATGCAGTGATAGGAAGGCATATCTCCTGCCAGGGAGTTTATTATTGGAATTTGCAGATGGGTAATATACAGCAAATATAGTACAAGTGCACAATTTTTTAATTAGCCCTAGATTTAATTTCTGCCTCCATCACTTACTTAATAATAACCCGTACGATCTTGTATGAGTTACTTAAGTTCTCCTCGGGAGTATAGATACAGACCCCCTTCCAATTTTGGGGTCTGCTGTGTCTCTTTTGTGCCCACCTCTTTCTGCTCTCTCCTTCCCTCCATACCTCTCCTGCCCTCATCTCTGCCAATCCCTTTCCTACAAGCAGAGTGGGGAAGAGATCTGCTCTCTCTGCCCCTTTGTGCCAGGCTGGGGTGGGATAGCACCTCTTTTCTGGGTGCTGAACACCTGAGCTTTGCTGTCGGGAAATTAGGGCCTTTGGAGGTGAGCTGCCTCTGGTTTGCTTTCCTCTGGGGCTTCCACATGCCTGTCCATGTGTTGAGAATTTGCCCAACCACCACCCAGATAGGGTTGTGCCAGCCGGAAGTCCTGGCTGACCGTGGGCAGCACAGAAACACAGGGAGCTCTGTGGGGGCGTGGAAGCAGGTGTTCAGGGGTCTGCAGAAGCAAGGAGGTCATCAGGAGGAAGGCCTTGCCCCCAGGGCGAGCTTGTCTGATGGGCAGAGCCTTCCAGGCTGGTGTCTGCGCTGGGAACCTCCGTGAGAGTGAGGAGAAAGAGGCAACGGGAGAGGAGTCTCCAGACATGCTGCTCCAGAGTGGGTCACATGGCCAGGACAGCCTGAAGAGGAAGTCTGGGAGGCCGTACTTGTTGGATGACTAAAGCTCAGAGGAAGGCCTTGCTGCCCTTCTGCCATGTCCCCTTCTGTTACATTCGAGTCCCCTATTAAGACGCCCCGCTCCTGCCAGCTGGGTGTGGTGGTGCATGCCTGTAATCCCAGCTACTCTGGAGGCTAAGACAGGAGGATCACAAGTTCAAGGCCAGCCTGGGAGATTTACCCAGACCCTGTTTCAAAATAAAAAATAAAATAGGCTGTGGCTATAGCTGAGCGGTAGAGCCCTTGCCTAGCATGTGTGAAGCTCTGGGTTCAATTCGAATCACTCTTGGCAGAGGCCCTAACTTCAAATGACATGAGTCCCTGCCTTTGAGGAGATTTAGAGGTTTGCCAAAGGCTGGCTGAGCGTTGGAGGGCCCCACGCAGATGCAAGGGATACAGGCGTCCTAGGGACAGGGGACAGAGCACAGGTCAAATAGCGAAGACACAGGCCCGGATCACAGCCTTGCTAGCAACCTCGGGAAGCTTGTCGTAGCAGGCTGGGGCAGAGACCCCATGACTGATCCAGCACAGCCCTGCTTGTGCTGGCTGAGCGTGGAGCTGGGGTTCTCGCTTTTCAGCTGGGTGGCCTCGGGTGGGCGACTTATCTCTTCAACCTGCCGCTCCGTCTGTAAAACAGAGCACTGGAAGGGGCTGACCCTGTAGCCTGCGACGAGGTCCTGGGGCATCTTTGGAATGGTGCAGTCCTCTAGGAAGCATGGAGAGGAGTAAGGAAGGTGCTTTTCCTGTGGGAGGGGGCCTGTGTCCATGCTCCACAAAGCTCCTCTCCTTTTGCCTGCTACTCCTCAGGCTGCAGATCAGTGTCTTTCACATGGAGCTTCTTTTTATCCCCCCTCTTACTCCCCTAATCTCAGTCCATCTTTGTATCTCTGGCTGCTGCCGTGTTACTTCCCTGCCTATCTGCCTCCCATCTCACGCTCTCTGCTCGTCCCAGCCTCTCCCCACCCCTCTATCCCCATCCTCCCTCCTTCCGTCTGGCCAGCACTCAGTCCTGTGGTCTCCACCCCTGCCCATCACCACACCCCTCCCCTCCACCTTCACCCCCGGGACACCCATAGCTGAGTCCCCTGCCCATCTCCCTGTACCCTTCTTTCTCTCCAAAGCCCTGCTCAGGGCCCTGCCTGGCACTCCACCCCCATCAGCACCCTGGAGTGGAGCAATGCGGGCAGGTGGGGGCGAAAGCAGTCTCTGGAGACAAGGCTGAGGGTCGAGCCTGCTAATTCTCCTGCTCTGGGTAGAGGAGGCGGAGGCCTCATTCAATTATGTCACATCCACTCAGCCGCTCCGCCCTGGTGATACAGAGCAGCCTGCTCGCCCTTCCCTGCCAGCACTAATGGAGAGAGATCTCCTCTTGCCTGGGCAGCCACAGGGTCCTCCTGGACAGAGGTGGACCCGGTCTTCTGGCCTCAGGGCTCTTGGCCTGCTGTGACTTGTTCTTCCCTCTAATAACACTCCATGGTTGGACTCTGCAGTTCGTCCCTCTCACCTCAGGTCCTGGAGTTGGGTCTCTGGGGCCCTCATTCCAACACTGCCCCCTCCGCGTTTGTCACTGCCTGCAGGAGCCCACTTTCCCATGAGGCATGAGGTCCGAGAGCGAGTGGATCAGTGAAGCGACCAGAGGGACATAGGCTGGGACCTTGGTCAATGCTGCTTCTCAATCTGGGAGACCTCAGGTCATGCAGTGGTGTTGATTTCTAGCACCGAAGTGTTTACCGTCTGCAGCTATGCCAGCACTGTGGGAGATTCCAGAGGAGCCCCAAGCCCTCCTCTCCCTCGGCCCAGGAGAGGCCAGCAGAGTTGGAGCAATTAAGCCGAGAGCCTGCTGCAGACAGAAGAGGATGCAGAGACAGTGGGGTCGCATAGCCAGAAAGCAAAGGTCTACTGGGAGTATTGGGTGGCAGATGCTTTTGTGTATATGCTAGTTAGTTCTTACCAATCGCTATATGTCGGGGCAGGGGGAACTGAGGCCCAGAGATGTGAAGAGACACAGGCAGCTGGTGACAGAGCCGGTGTTCAGGGTCTTGGGCCATGGCATTCTTGTGGTCTTTTTCCACTCTCCCCTAGGAGCTCCTGTGGGGAGGCTCTGAGACAGGACTCTGGGCAGAGGGAAGGAGGAAGGACCGCACAGGAAGACTGAGCAGAGTATGAAGCAGGAAGGAAGACAATGTGATGGGGAGCAGTGGCCAGGAGGGCACTCTGTGGGGGACACAGAATAAGGGCCAGTAACCAAGGTGGGCTGGTCCTCACGTTTTGGCAGAGGGATCACCTGCAGGAGAATGACCAGTAAACTAGTATAGCAGAATGAATTGTGCCCCCTTATAAACAAAAATGATACAGCCAAGTCTCAACCCTGATACCTGGGAATGTGACTTTATTTGGAAATAGGATCTTCATAGATGTAACAAAAAATTTCAAGATGAAATTATACTGGATTTAGAGTGGGCCTCCTTGTATGAGGAGGGATAGGAAGAATTGAGACAGAGCATGAGGCCACATGAATACAGGGAAGAGAGTGGAGTGATGTGGCCACAAGCCAAAGAATGCAGGGAGCCACCAGAAGCTGGAAGAAGCAGAGACGGATGCTTCTCTGGAAGGAAGGAGTTCAGCTCAACCTATCTTTTGATTTCAGATCTCCAGCCTCCGGAAGTGTGAGAGAATAAACTTCCATTGTCCTAAGTCATCTGGTTTAGGATAATTTGTTATGGCAGACACAGGAAATGAGCACAGAACAGAATCGATCTGTCCAGCCCAGGGAAAGTGACAGGCAGGAACAGGGGGTAGTTACTGTCTTCAGGGAAGCTTAGGCTCCAACCCTTTTTCCCACTGGAGACTCTGGAGGCCTATTGGGGTTTCCCACACCTGGCTCACAGCAGTTGGCCTGGCCAGAGACTGCATCTCTTGCTCTCTGCCATTGACTAGGGAGGACATGTGAACCCCAGAAGGAAGGTCCGCAGAGCATCTGTGGGATCCTGTTAGAAGCAGGCCCTGCTTATACTGTGGGTGGTAACACAGAACATGCCACCCTTGAGAAGATCCTGTAGAAATGCACCCTGGTTGGGATGTGGCTTGAGGGCAACACCTAACAATTCACGGGTTGGAATCTTGACCTCCAGAGTGGTAATGTCAATGAGTCCTTTAAGGGGTGGGGCCTGATGGGAGGTCACAGGTCACTGGAAAGCTGTCCTTGTAGTAGAGAACCCATGCAGTCCTCTTGGTGGGACCCCAATCTTTTGGCTTTCTGTGTCACCATGTACTATCTCTCTAATTTGCTTCCACTATTTTGATGTCATCCTCCATGAGGTTTTTGAACATTTACAATTCTGAGCTGAATAAACCTTTTAAAAATAAAGTACTCAGCCTCTGGGATTTGGTTGTAGCAACATAAAATGGACTAATACAAAACATAAAGAGGTTCACTTGTGATTTTACTGACCTGGTGGCTCCATGACACAGTAATAAAAAGAATGAGGAGCCAGTAGTGGTGGCACACTCCTGTGATCCAAGCACTCTGGAGGGCTGAGGCACGAGGGTTGTAAGTTCAAGTCTAGCCTGGGAAGCTGGAGACTTAGCAAGATCCTGTCTCAAAATAAATAACAGAACAGGATGGGGGCTGTAGTTCAGTGTGAAGACCCTGAGTTCAATCTCTAGTACTACAAAAGGGGGGACAGTGGGGAATGAGGGGTGTTTCAAGGTGAATATATGGAAAGGCCACTGGCTCCAACTTCTGTCTCCCAGAAATCGTCCCTTGGGGCCACTTCCTGGTATAGAACCTGTGGGCTGAATAAAATAGCATTTTGCTCCAGGTGGGAGATCCTCAGGCCAGCTGTTCCGTAAGACTTCGTTGATTTTCTTATTTCCCTCCCTCCCTACTGGCCCTAAATGACAAATGGGACACACGTCAGCAAAGGTTAAGATTGATCTTCCTGAGTGACTTCTGGGTCCATTTCCAGCTTGAATGTCAAGAGCAAAATTAAACAAGATCAGCACGAGTTTTGTTTTGAGAGGAGTCTGTGATGGATTGAGGTTCATGGCCAAGCGTGAGGCCCAGATGTCTGGGAGTTAAAGAAGTATTTTAGGGCAGTGTCTTAAGGCAGTGCTCTGGGCTTGCACTGCTCTCAGGGCCTGTGCCTGGTGGAGGCTGGGAATGTGGGCGAGAGACAGAATGATGGAAAAGGACAGCAAGGAGGGGAGGCGAGGAGGCCAGGGCCACTCATGTGACCACGCCCATCTTTCCTCCTCGCAGAGCTCTGTTGGTTGTGGCTTTTTTCTGTGTAGAGTGTGAGGCGTTTTCCAGCTCATCCTGCCTCGGAGCCTTTCTAGTTCACGTCGGTCTTCTCCCTGCCAGCCAGTGAGAGTGAGAGCCGCACAGCTTTCCAGGGCCCAGGCTTCCATTTTGCTCCCAGTTTGTTTTTTAAAGGACTACACTTCCTGAGGCCCGCTGCTGTCCCTCTTTCTGTCATTTTCCTGTACATGGCTCTGTCTCTTTTTTGAAACCCCTCTTTTCTCCTTGCCTGGGAGCACACTGGAAACTGTGTGCATGTGTGTGTGTGTGTGTGTGCACTTGCGCAAACGCGTGCATGCGTGTACGTGCACATCCACTCATGCAGGTGAGCTCAGCATGCTGAGCACACCCATCTGCCAGAGCCTTGTTTATAAAGCCATTGTCTTTCCTCCCTGTAATATGCCTGCTGAGCTTCCAGAGCAGTTGGCCATAGCAAGGGTCTCTGGCCAGGTCCAGCCAACACCTTCTCCTGCTCCCTAGCCTTCTGTGCATGTGCTCAGACCCCAAGACCCCCCTCATGCATCAGCTCCTAGGGCTGCCCCTCTTGGACAGGATTACTGGAAGGGCCTGGAAGGAGGTGGCCCAGCCCTAGATGAGGATGCTGGGGCTGAGGATGTGGCTGCTAAGGTCCCACAGACAGTGAGTGGCAGAGTTGGGCTGCAGCTGGACCTGTCCTGTGGATGTCAGGCAGGGACTGTGCTGCTGCCTCTCCAAACAGGCTCTGCTAGATATCTGTCTTTGCTTTCTAGCTGTGAGAGTTGGCTCTGTGGGAAGCATGGGGTGGGTGTGGGGCTCCTATCCAAGTCCTGTCTATTTCAGTGGAGGTGGGGACCAAGTTACAGAAGAAGCCCTGTGTAGCGACCTCAGGGTCTGAGTTCTGTATTTCTTACTTGTTGCCCTGAGGTTTTGGTACTCAGGGTATGTGCAGGTCGCCTGCCCCTTCCCGTAGCCTGGTGGTGCTGGAGTCCCAGGCCCTTGCCTAATTTACCTTTCCTGCAAGCCTGAGCATCACACTTAGTGTTCAGGAACATGGTAGGCTGTGAGAGCTCCTCTCCCCAGAAGTCACGGTGACCCTGCAAGCCTCCTTCCTGGTCCCCATGGCCTGACGTTCCTTTCCTGCTAGCCCAACTCTTCTCCTGTCCCATCTCTCTCCTCTCCAGGGCCCCCCTGATACCTTGGGCCTCCTGCAGCTCTCTGGCCAAGAGTCACCTGGTTCTTTCCTTCCCCCATGTATCCCTGAAGCTCACTGGTCAGAGCCCCTTCTCCCTACGCTGACTCTTGGGCACTATCTCTGTTAGTCCAGGCCCTGCCCCATGTGGAGTGGGTGGAATATGAGAAGCTTCTGTCTTTAGGCTCAGGGCCTTGGCCCACCTGTAGCTACTCATCAAAGGTCCATTTCTTTGACTTAAATGCAAATGTGGTCACATATGAAGACATTGCTAGTTCTGGTGTCTCAAAGAACAGCAATTATTAGTTAGATTGCCTGGATCCATAATGTATACATAGTCTGTAACATCATGAGCATACAGTATCATAAGTCATACAACATCTGTCAGTTTAAAAAATGATGACTGGGCATGGTGGCACATTCCTATAATCCCAGCTACTCAGGAGGCCGAGGCAGAGGAATTCCAAAGCAGATTCCAGAGCAGATGGGGCAATTTAGGGAGATCCCCTCTCAAAAAAAAAAAAAGGGCTGAGGATGTACTTCAGTGGTGGACTGCTCCTGGAGTCAATCTCCAGTGTTGCAAAAGACAAAAAACAAATGAAAAAATCAGACTGAACAAGAGAATAAGAAGGGCTTTATTGGTGAAAATGAGGTGTTTACATTTCCTTTTTTGTCTTTTTGAGACGGGGTCTTGCTATGCAGTTCAGGTTGGTCTTGAGCTCACTTTGTAGCCCAGGCTGGTCTCAAACTCGAAACGATCCTCCTGCCTCAGCCTCCCGAGTGCTGGGATTACAGGTGTGCACCACCACTCCCAGTTTACATTTCTGCTTGTACTCAGAACTAAGAATTTGAGAAACAATTCTTTGGGGAACCTACAGTGCATGTGATCGTCTAGGACAGCATCTCAACCTTTCTGGCATCGGGGACACAATTTTTCCTATGGATGGGGTGAGGTGGGTGGTTGCCTTCGGGATGATTCAGGTTCTTAAAATCTGCAGCTCACAGAAGGGTTCAAGCACATATGGAAATCTATGCCCACCTGACGGGAGGCAGCAGAGCTCAGGTAATCATGCAAAGATAAAATTTAGCCCATTGCTTGCTGGGTGGCCTGGTTCCTAACAGGTAGGACAGGACCAATCCACAGCCGGGGGGTTGAGGACCCCTGATCCAGGGAGAAGGTCAGTAATCTTCTTAAGAAGTCCAGATAGTGATAGGTTCCTGCCCGGGTATGAGTTGCTGAATTACGGTGGTGTCAGTCGAACATGGCTGAAGCCCAAAACAATAGCTTATCTTCCCAATGACCCCCCTCCCACCTTTTCTCCTCCCCTCAGCCCAGAGTACAACTTCCTCTGGTCCTTCCTACGCCTGCACACGCCTGTGAAGAGACCCCCAATCAGCTCCTGATACGTCACAAAGCCCGCCCCTTAAGCGCTGCCCCTAGCCAAAGTCTTTATAAATCCCAGCTCCCTTGTCTAGCCCCAGAGGAGTCCTACCTGGCATGCTGCCTTCTCCTCTCCGTGTCCAGAGTAAAGGCCTTCTTTCTTTTGTTTGGTTCTTTTCTGCTCCGGAAACCTAACAATGGGAAATAGACTATAAATATAAAAGATGACCTACAGTCGTGTTTGTGGACCACCTGGTCTCAGTCACAAGACTCAATTCAATCATCGTAGTGTGAAAGCGGCAGCAATGAGATGAGATGTGTCCCCCTAAATTTACGTGCTGAAGTCCTAACCCCCAGAACCTCAGAATATGACAGTAGCATGCGGAGACAGGGCCTTTACTGACTTACTTATGTTAAAATGAGGCCACTTTGCCCTAATCCAGTGTGACTGGCGATCCGGACATAGACACACACAGAGGGAAGATTGTACAAGACCACAGGGGAGACCGCCACCTACAAGACAAGAAGGGAGACCTCAGGACTTTGAGAAAGTGAATTCCCTTTTTTTTTAAATGGCAGTCCAGGAACATAAACACGAATGTGGCTGTGTTTCAATAGAACTTTATTTATGAACACTGAACTTTGCATTTTGTATTAGTTTCACATATCACACAATATTATTCTTTTGACCATTTAAAAATGTAAAAATGTACCTTAGTTTGCAGGCTGTGCTGAAAGACAAAGCAGGCCGCGTTTGGCCCAGGGGGCTGTGGTCTTCCAGCCCTGGCTAGTCACGGATGTAGCCAGCAGGGTAAGCTGAGGCTGGAAGGGGAGGGCCGTGTCCATATAGCGAGCAGCTTGAGAGTTTCTTGAGCTTTCAATTTAAGGGAAAGTGGGAGCCATAGAAGGTTTTACAGCTTGGGAGTGCTATGACTAAAGTTGAATTTTCAGGCAAAGCGTATTCTCATTGAGCTAGACGGTAGGAGCTTAGTATTTCTACTTTCTCACTGAGGCTAGAGCGACGCTCGGGCAGCTGAAATCCCATTGTTTTCTTTAGATTTCCTTCTTCTTTTTCCCTTATTGGAACATTTTGCAATAGCATAATGAGAACTTTGCCTCCAGTAGTTGATACCCATCCTTTTTGGACTGTAGAGGCTCTGGTGACAAGATCGCAGCTATCTTTTCTCCAAATGCCTGGAAATTAAGCTTCTGAAGTCTTTAAGACATGCCTCTGCTGTCCTCTGTGCGCTGATCTCAACTTTGAGATGACTTCTCACCTCTTTCTTCTCTTCTCCTGTCCCTCCTGTCCCTGGTTTCTGTCCCTTCCAGTTCCCAGGGATTTCTCCTTGGTGGGTCAGAACTCAGACCAAGCAGGCTGCTGCCTTCGTCACCTCAGAAACACTCTGGGGATGAAGTTGTGCTCCGATGTCTCAGGGCAGGAAAGTGGCATCTAGAACATGCACTGGCATCTGAGCCACTGACCTGGTCCTGAAAGATAGGCTGGGGAGGCAGGAAGGAGTGTGAGCCTCCCCACGTCACAGGGATGCAAGGCCAGCTCAGAGAGGGCAGCAGCCCATCCTCAGCAAAGTCAGGAGCAAGAGGCAGTCTCTGCAGCAAAGTCCCAGGACTGCAGGACCCCTAGCGCCCCTGTGGGGCCTGGGGTGGGAGCTCTGCCTGTGTCAGGTAGTGGACCCCACAGCCAGCCATTGCCACCTTGTACAGACAAGCATCACCACCTCTGCTCTAGACACAAGAGCCTTTTAACCACTTCCTGCTCATGCCCTGCTTCTCAGCCATTCCCCACGGTGCCTTACTGTGGGTCCCAAATTACCAGGGTCCCCATCTGGCTCTTTCTCTATACATAGCATATATGTGAGTAGGGGATCTTCTTTTTTTTCTTTTCTTTTTTCCACTCTTTCAACTATTATTTCAAAACCAAGAATAAGGGAAGGGGAAATGAAATGGGGTATTCAAATAAACAGTGATGAATTAACTTCCCCCCCAAATTAGTTAAGCACAGGGGAAACTCACAAAGATGAGACATTGGACACCATGTTCATACACCCATCAGCACTCCAGCCCTGAATTATATTTGACATTTTTCCTCGTCTCTCTGAAACATCTGTACTTGAGACCCAGCATGATTCCGTTTCCTCCGTGAAGGTGTCCCGGCCACTTGAGTCTCTCCTTCCTAGACCAAAAGGTCTAGGTTTTCCTGCTGCACCCCAGTTGGCACTGACTCCACATGATCTGCATCGGCTCCGTGTGGGTGCCTTGTCCTCCAGAGCTCACAGGGACACGGGTGTCCTATAGGTCACTGTGGGCGTGCAGCGTGGAGCTGTTCAGCCAGTCCTGCAGGGAAGGGAAGGAGGGAAGGAGGAAGACAAGGAATGAGGGGAAGAAAGGGAGGAGAGAAGGAAGGAAACAAGAAAGGAAAGAGGCAAGGAGGGAAGAATGGGATGAGAGAGGGCAGGAAGGCAGGAAGGCAGGCAGGAAGGAGGGAAGGAAGGAAGGGAGGGAGGAAGGAAAGAGGCACGGGAACAGAGGAAGGAAGGAGGAAAAAGGAAAGGAAGGCAGGAGGGCAGCAAAGGACTCCATGCTAGCAGCTTGCCTGATGCTTGGACAGACACTGGTGCGGGCTCCCGGAGAGGCAGTGAGTGGGGAATGAGGGCGCGTGTGGTGGGCAGCCAGGAGGACACCAACTCTGGATGGAAGGGCGGGCCATGGGCAGGGCCAGCCCTACGGTGGCAGCACCAGCACCTGAGCATGTGAGGGGAAAGGGGTGCAGGGGAGGGCAAACCCTCCCTCAGCTAGGCTTATATGTGCTTCTCCCAGCTGGGAGAGAGGAGCTGCAGTGGTAGAGGGGTGGAGGTGGGGGTGGGGGTGACTGTTGATGCCTTTGGTGACAGGAGATAAATGAATCCATCCCAAAGAGCGGCTCCTTTTCTACTACTGGAACAGCCCTGCTCTTGACTTCACTGCCTTGGGGTTTTAATTAAATGTCAAATATAATTTAGGGCTGGAGGACTGATGGGTGTATGAACATGGTGTCCAATGTCTCATCTTTGTGAGTCGCCCCTGTACTTAACGAATTTGGGGGGGTTAATTCATCACTTTATTTGAATACCCCATGAGAAAACAATTGATTTCCTCTTCCTTTATTCTTGGTTTTGAAATAATAGTTGAAAGAGTGAAAAAAGAAAAGAAAACAAGATCCTCTACTTGCATATATGTTATATATAGAGAAAGAGCCAGATTGGGACCTGGGTAATTTGGGACCTGCAGAAATATGTATATTTGGTCTGCAGTTTTTCTGCCTAAATCAGGCTTTGGGTGGCAGAGCTACTGACCCATATTTTCTGCTCAGTGTCCCAGTCAAGATGTCCCTCCGACTTCCTCTGTCCACTTGCAGACTGAGGAGGAGGAAAGGCCCAGGACAAGTATCCCGGTCTCCACAAGCCAGTCGCAGACTCAGATTGACACTGTCACGGTGCATGTCAGGATACTGAGGTTGGAGAGGGAAGTGACCTGCCTGGCTCGTAACCTGCTTTGGCTGCCAGAAACACCCTCTGCCCCCTTCTAGAGCAGCAACTGATTGAAACCATGCAGATCACATGAAAATAATTAGAGTAACTTCATTGTAATTCAACTCAATGAGTCATACATGGTGAGATTGTTAGATGTTGTGGATTTTACAAAGAAGTACTGGGTTCTACTCACAGGACATCTTCTCTCTTTTTTTTTTTTTCTGGTACCAGGAATCGAACTCATGACCTCGTGCTTGCCAGGCAGGCACTGTGCCACTGAGCTAAAGCCCCAGCCCCATCATCTCTGTTTTTAATGGGGGTCTTGGAGTCTTTCTTTTATATGATCAACACAATTATTTTCCAAAATACAAATGCTCTTGCTCCCTTGTTGAAAGCTGCATAAGGTCCTTTGAACTTTGAATAACCTAGTAGCCTGTTAGGCTCCTAACTTTTCTATGACACACCTTTCCCTCTATTCTATAAGGATCAGTCCATTCTCCAGGGTCAGTCCTCCCTTTCTCTCTCTCTCTCCCTGCCTCCCTCTCTTTCTTTCTTTCTTTCTCCCTTCCTTTTTTTTTTTTTTTGCACTGGGAATCAAACTCAGTGATTGGGCTTGGGCTTGCCTGGCAGGCGCTGTGCCACTGAGCTATATCCCTGGCCTTCTTTCTTTCTTTCTTTCTACATGGACTTGCTATGTAGCTCAGTCTGATCCTGAACTCACTCTGTAGCCCAGGCTGGCCTTGAACTAGCAACAATCCTCCTGCCTCAGGCTCCCAAGTGCTGGGATTACAAGTGTGCCCCATCATGGCTGGCACAGTTATGATTTCTTCTACACACATCTTTCTGCTTGAAATCCCCCATGTGGGTTGACCAGAATTTCACTGGGCCACAAGGACAAGATATTGCAAATAGGCTTTAAGCCTGTAGGACCTCATTTGCCTCAAGCGACAAGAAGGCAGCCTGTCTCCAGGTATTGCTTGGCTGTTCAGGAATCTGTCAGAATCCCCAGTTCCTTCTACTGCCCTCAGCTTGTTGGCTTTTCCTCCTTGTGCTCAATACCTGATGGTCACAAGATGGCCATCCTGACCTTAGGCATTGTATTTGCATTCAAGACAGGTGCAAAGGAAAGGACAGCAGCAAATCCATCTGTTCTTGCATTCAGGAAAGCAAATGTTGTTCCCAGGCCCTTCTCATGTAGCAGAGCTCCTCTTGCATTCACTGGCCCCAACGACATGCCCACTGTGCAGGCCTGAGAGGCTGGAGAGCCAGCACACAGGCCGATGGCTCACGGAGCATCACCTAAACCCTATGCAGAGGCTGATGGCTCACGGAGTATCACCACCTGAACCCTATGCAGAGCCGGGTCCCAGAGGAAGGGGCTGGTGCAGGTGATGTGTCTCAGGATGCCTCCTCTCTTCCCCAGTGGTGACACTTTCATCTTTGCTGACATGGACCTGCGGTCAGCCTCCCTCTTTCTTCCTCCTGCTGCCTGGTACATCCAGGGACAGCCCTAGAGTTTGGAGTGGAGCTGGTCTGTTCTCTACCTGTTTCCCTCATACCTGACGTTCACGGAAGAGTTTGCTCTGGGAACTTCACCTGCTATCATTTGTATCTCTGTGCCTGAGGGATTTTCTGGAAATTTCCATTGCCTACCCGAGCCAGCAAGCCAGAGAGCCAGGGAGCCAGCATAGGCTGGGAGGGCAGAGGGCTTAGCACCCCTCAGGAGCAGCCTTCAATGGTGCTGATGGGAGTGGGTTGATCCATGCTTCTGCTCCCTCCATCCTGTGGTGGAGAAGAATTTGAGGGGTGCTTTATCCTGCTCCCTAGAGCTGCTCTGTGGAATTGAGCATCCTCCCTATGGATGTATCTGGCTTAATAAAATGCTTCTCCTGGACTCCTGCCCTTCTTTTCTGCTGGTATTCACCATTTTTCCCAAGTTAGCCCTATGCTCTCTGGTCCTTGGCTCAGGAGTGATCACTGCTTCTAGAGTGATCAAACTGGGACAGGGTGGTCATCTTCTCTGCATCTGTAAAGCAGACCCTCAGAAGTCCTATGGGTATGACCAGGCAAACAGCTGGAGAGGAGAGCTGTACACCCAGAGTTGAGCAGGGTTAAGTAAGAAGGCAGCTGTGGTGGAGATGCTTACTGCTCACCAAATACCAACGTAGGCCTCTGTATTTGCTGCCCTCTTTGCAGTTAGGTGGGGCTAAATGACTAGACCTGACCAACGGCTGTGGGTAAATGTGACACATGTCACCACAGGCAGATCTCACATGAGCGAGAAAGAAATCCTGTTACTCCAGCGAGACTTTGATCTCTGTTTTGTTATCACAGAACAATCTAGCTGAACCCATCCATCCACCCATCATAAAGACCTCCTTTGGAGCTCTTGCTCCACTGTGCTCACAGTAGGGCGGTGCAGAGAAGCCAGTCCTTGCCCTTGTTCATGTATCATGACCTCACTCTTGCGAAGCAGTGGGCAGTTCTGACAGCACGTTACTGGCTCCAGCCCAGGAGGAAGTGGCTCCATCTCGGCTCCTTTCTCCTTGGTGGAGCAGTTAGGCAGAAGATAGATTCATGGTACTATACAGGGTGGAAGGCACTGATGTCCCATGGTTTCCGACTCACAGTTGGGAACATATTTGACATGAGCATGTATCACATCCCTATGTACATGTGCACACTGTGATCAGTGTTGTCACTGGCAATACACTCTGATATTTTGCATTCATTTTGTTAAAGTATGCTCTTTAACCATGCATTGAATTGATTTTCATGACCCTCTGAAGGCACACAACCTTCAGTTTGAAAAAAACTCAAGGTGGACATTAGGGACAATAAGAAGGTAGAAAATGGACAGAAATACTGTGGGCTACAGATGGTCTAGGAGGACTTCTAGGAGGAAGAGTCCTTTACCAGAATCCTGGAGGGGTGAGTGGGGCTCAGTCGGTAAAGGAAAGTCTTCTCTAGCCTTGGGAGTCAAGCATAGATGTGTGATTAGCCTCTCTGGGAGAACAGATGGCGGTGAGGGGTGGGAGACACGGAAACAGGCAGGGGAGATATTTAAAGTAGCCGATACCTGGAATAGCTCTAGTGCCTGGAACAGCATGGACTCTGGCCAATCAGAATATGTGTCCAGTTTTGTGCCGTGGCAGTGTCATAGCCAGCGTGGTTTATCCAAGGCGTGATTATTGCTAACTGAAAACAGAATATGTGTCCAGGCTGATCCCCCTGAGCAGCGGTGCTGGCGTCATCTTGGAAAGCAGCAGGTGAGAAGAAGAGTTAGGACAGGAATGGCATGAACATGAAGTGGGTGAAGGTGGGGATGGCAGGTCTGAGTACCAGAAGTTCCTGTAAAGTGGGAACATAGTTCTTTGGTGCCGTCCTTTGAAAATACAGCACCATTTTGCACATAGCCATGAGCTGAACAGTCATTTTGGTCAATGAGGGAGCAAATACAGAATGATGGTTCTGTAAGGTCACAGTAGAGGTGAAAAATTTTATTACCTAATCCAGGTGGGGCAGCACATGCCTGTAATCCCAGCACTCTAGGGGGCTGAGGCAGGAGGATCACAAATCACAAGTTGCCTGAGCAACTTAGTGACCTAAGGATATCTTTTCTCGAAATAAAAAATAAAAGGGCTGGAGATGTAGCTGAGTGCAAAGGCCTAGGGTTCATTCCCCAGTAACACACACACACACACACACACACACACACACACACATGCACACGCATGCATACGTGCACGCACCGATCACCCAGTAACATCGTAGCTGTTACACTGTGGTAGTGTAACACATAACTTTCGTGTTTGTAGTGGTGCTGATGTCAATAAACTTGTGTTGCCAGTTGTATAAAAGTATCACACTTAGAATTATGTACAGTGTATGATTCTTGATAACAGTAACAAATGATCCTGGATTATGCATCTGCTATACTTTCTCCAGTCATATAGAATGTATTCCTACTTATGGAAATGTACCCTGTAACCAACCGGCTGCAGCCTCACACAGCTTGTGTTTACTCTCTCCTGATTGCATCAAGAGGCCCCGTGCCGCGACTGACCTAGACCATGTAGGTCTGCATGAGGCAATGAATGATGTTCGTACAGTGATGAAATTGTCTACTGATGACTTCTCAGAACGTGTCTCCGTGTGCCAGGCCCAGCCGTACATACCCGTAAACCTAGTGCTCAGGGGCCTGAGGCAGCAAGATTGTAAGTTTGAGGCTAGGCTGTGTGGTGAGTTCAAGGTCAGCCTGGACTACTTAGAAAGACCCTGTCTCAAACAAGCAAACAAACAAACAAACATGCAAAACCCCCGAAGAACAAAAACCAACCAAACAAAGACATCTTCCTGCTGCTAAGTGACACATCACTGGAATTGCAAACCCCAGAAGATTCTGAACACCTTGTCCTCTGTGTACTTGCTGTGTGTTGGGGTGGGGGTACGCAGGTACCCAGCCTCCCCAGCTATCATGCCCAGTGCTGTTGGACTGGAGCCTGAAAAGAAGGCCAGGACCTGGCTTCTGGTGCAGTAGCACAAACTCCATTTTCTTTTCATTTCAGGGCCTAATAAAGGAAGTACAGCAATATGTACCCCACTGCCCTTGGAGCAAGCCCTGAGTGTGTGCCAAGGAGCAGGGAGCCATCCCCTTGGGTCAGAAAAGCAATCATGGGCATAGATACTGCCTCCGGGCTGGGGTGGGATGTGGGGACCACTTTCCTCCCAGCTCCCTTGAGAAGGGAAATTTTTGTTTAAATAACACAAATGTAATGGAACTGTCCGAAGTACATGATTTTGGCAATGAAATTTGTGGAATCTAACTCGTGGTTCTCTTAGTTTTATAACAGAGTAAAAATAATACATTTTTCATCAAGATAGAAATAAAAACAACCATGAAAATCTAACACTTATTGTGTGCTGATTAGATGCCACAAACTATCCTAGGTACTTTGCATCTCATTTAATTCTCATGAATGTCCTCTGTGGTGCATCCTATTATCATGCTCATTTTGCAAAGAAAAACAGTGACAAACTTGGTGTAACTCACCTGACAATGACACTCCAATCATTCCCAGCATGGAGAGAGCTGCCATTACAGTGTCTGAGAAGGCTGTGCCCCTCCCCCCTGCAAGCACTTTGGTTGTGCTGTTTGTGATCCCATAATGGCAAGGCATGTGGGACTGGTCAGTACCTCTACACCTGCATTAGGCAGGTTTTTGTTACTGTAATGAAATACCAGAGGAAGGGTACTTATGAGGAAAAGAAGTTTATTTAGCTCACAGTTAAAGGGGTTCTAGACCTGAGCCAGGCAGGGTGGCAGACACCTACAGTTCAAGCTACTCAGGAGGCTGAGGCTGGAGAATCACTTGAGTGTAGGAGGGTTTTTTTTTTTTTTGTCTTTTTGAAATGGGGTCTCCCTATGCAGTTCAGGCTGGCCTTAAACCCACTTTGTAGACCAGGCTGATCTCACACTCTCAACGATCGTCCTGCCTCAGCCTCGCAAGTGCTGGGATTACATGGCACCATCATGCCCAGTGAGTTCAGGAGTTTGAGACCAGCCTGGGCAAAATAGTGAGACATCAATACACACACACACACACACACACACACACTCACTCACTCACATAACCATAATGAAAAAAGTTCAAGGTCTGGTCAATTTTGAGAAGTTACATCTTGAACTAGGAAGCAGAGACCCAAAGAGACTTCAGGCTTGCTTCTTGAATAACCACTGACCCTTGAGAACTTACAAGGAGTGGCCCAGGCACTTCCTTAATCCCTTCTAAGGTCACATTCCCAGTGACCTAATTACCTCTTAAACGTTCCATCACCTTCCCACACTACTGCTTTGGGGACCAGCCTTCAACACATAGATCTTTAGGAGATACTCAAACCAGAGCAATCCCATTGCCATGCCATGGAAGGCCGAATCTCCCCTACAGACACGACCATTTTATTCTCCTATCCTACTCTTTTTCCTTGAGTTTTCTCTGCTGGAGCCTCTTTCTTTCTCAAGAGCTTGGGTAGGAGTGAAATGAATGGAACTAGAGCTCAGGAGCACAATAATTCTATCATTTTCTGTCTCAGTCCCCTTTCTCTTGCTGTATCAGAACACCTGGCTCTAGGTAATTGATGAAGAGCAGACGTTTGCTTTGGCTTGCAGTTCTGCAGGCTGGGAAGTCCAAAAAGGTGGAGCCAGGCTCTTCTCAGCTCTGGTGAGGGCCTTGTGCTGCTTTAATTCATGGAGAAAGTGGAAGGCCAACTTGTGCATGGGAAAAAGAGGGAGGGGGCTGAGGTTCTGCGATTGCTAACCTGTTCCTGCGAGAGAGGCACTAATCCACTCACGACCTCAGTGTTTCTCACTGGACCTTGCCTCCTCACACGGCCACAAGGGCCATGAAATTTCAATGTGAGTTCAGTGGGGACAAACTATCTTCAACCTGTGGCATTTTCTCCAAGGTCTGGTGGGTCCTCCTGTGGGTGCAGGATGGCGTGGGAGGCTGAGGGAGTGGGGTGGGCAGACATCTGGGAGACAGTCTGGCAGTCTGGCTTCTTCCTCTGCCCTGTACACAGCTACTCATACTCGGGCGGTCTGTGAGTCAACCAGGTCCTCCTTGAGACTCCATCAATCCCAGGGTCCTCCCTGCCTTTTCAGTCCCCCTGCAGGTCAAACTCTGAGCTCAGCAATCAGCACTCCTTTCCTTCTCAGCCCTGTGTTTGTTGACAATGGGCCACATGTGGTCCTCACTGTCTGGGTTGTGCAGAACGTGTGGAGTGGGGTGTCACACATGGAGACCCAAAGCTGCAACATTCCAGCAGGTGGCTTTCAGGGTTCCTCCCATGGAGGCATCCTCATTTGTCTACATTTGCTTCTCCCCGGCCTCAGTGAGTGTTCCGGGCCTCATTTGTCTAAATTTGCTTCCCCCCCGCCTCAGTGCGTATGCCGGGCTTGAGCCCCTCACTGACACTTCCTAACCATGTGACCTTGGGCAGATCATCCCATTTCCTCAACCCAAAGTGGGGATAATCATACTTTGGAAAGTTGCTGTGAAGATAAGATAAGATTTATGTAAAATGCTTCACAGGGTACCCAGCTTCAGTAAATGGCCCCAGGGTACCTGAACAAACCTGGAGTCAGGAAAATCCAGTTTCCATCCTGGCTCTGGGACAATTTGGCTACTGGGAACCAACCCTTGCAAGACTCAGTGACTGGGGAAGGATGGGGCCTTGGCTGCCTAAGCCTGGCTTGGAGAGGAGGGGTGGGAAGACAAGGAGGACACCTTGAGAGGATGGAGTGACCTTGAAATTAGAGCCTTGTTAGCTCAGGAATGATGGGCTAGGGAGGGGCTCTGGCACGTCTCTCTTCTCAACTTTAATTACTATAATTCTGCAAAGACTTGAGTCCAAGCCTTGGAATTCCTCCTCCTCGGAAGCTTGTGTCTTTGTAGCGTCTGCAGACAAGGACATTAGCAAACTGGCACTCAACGCTCCATCAACTCGCCAGGCAGGGAGGGCCGCACTGACAGATGGAGGTGTGTTCGCGGCATGGGTCAGAGCCTGCCTGAGCACCCTCCCCGGCGCCGGTCTCCCCTTTCCCTGAGATCCCATGGCTGCTTAGCCAGAGTCACAATTACAGAGCTATGAAGATGTCTACTGCCTCTGGGGGGAGGGTGGGGCCTTGGAGAAAGGAAGAGCAATTCCGAAAGAGGCAAAAGGAATACGGCATGGAGAAGAGGCAGGATGCTGACTTTGGGCCTGTCTCTCTGTGCTAGGCAGAAAGCCTGTGTTGGAAGGGCTTTGAAGCTGGATATGTTGGCACACTCTTGTAATCCCAGCACCCGAGAGGTTGAGGCAAGAGGATCATCAGTAGTTCAAGGCCACATAGTGAGCTCAAGGTCAGCCTGAATGATGCAGTGAGACCCTGTCTCAAACAAAACAAAACAGATGAAACAAACACAAAAGAGCTCTGAAGTCCTGGGAGCATAGGCTCTGGGGTTCTGTGCGTGCATGTGTGCGTGTGCACGAATGTGTGTGCCTCTGATGGAGAGTGACGGGCAGCGCCAGGTGGCAGGGCTTGGAGAAGCGTGGCTCTTTCCCAGCAGCAGGCCTGGAGAGCCTGGTACCTTGCCTCACTTTGGAAGTGATTACTCAGTCATTTCAATGTCGATTCTTGGCGAAATTCAAAAACAGAGGACTGAACTGGATGATTTGTGCGTTCTTGGAAAAGAAAGGTGATTACTAGAAGCCAACACGAGTTCACTTAGAACACAGCGGAACTCTCGAACTCCTTTTCCTCCTGTGATACCTGTGTGATTGGTAAGCCAGCACTACCAGGCACTTCTGCTCGACAGGGGCTACTGGGGTGGCGGCGGCGGAGTGAGCCTTCTCTTGCTATTACCCTGTGCACAAGGACCTGGGTTTTGCAGGTGGCCCTGTAGGTCGTCCCTCTCCTGTCTGTTCTGAGTGTGATCCTACATGGCAGTAGAGGGGTTCCCATGAGGCGAGGAATGGAGCCCCATCCTCACACTGATGTACTGCATTGGACGGCTGGACAGCTCCCTAGGAGGAAGCTTGTTGGGGAGAACAGGAGTTAGCCCCAGGGTCAGGCCTCCAGGTCATCAGCAGAGGTGCTGCCGTAACCCACCGTATCTCAGGGTCAACTTAGAACTCTGGGAGGCCTTTGGGGGAAGCTGCATTCTTCTGAGAAAAGGTGCGATGTTTACTTAGTGGTGCACATCTGTCTCTCTAGCACTTCAGAGGCTGAGGCAGGAGGATCGCCGGAAGTTTGAGGGCAGCCTGGGATACATAGTTCAAAGCCTGCCTGGCCTGGATAGGAAGACAGTCTCAAAAAAAAAAAGTGCAGTGCTTGGATTGTGGACAGATTTGATGTCCTCTGTTTTAGCCCAGAGAGATGTCCTAGCCCCCACCCAAATCAAGCAGAAACCATGATAAGGCCAAGCAAGAATAGCCTGCGTTTCTGCTCCCTTTGCAGGGAGCAGTCAGGTAGCCTTGAGGAGGGTGGGGTTTTAGACAAGCACATGCAACGGGCGACTCTGAGAACGTCTGGGAATGAGCTCCTTGATTAAGTGGGTGGGGATTTCGCCACTATAACTTGGCTGAGAGGAGCTGCGACCTCCTTTTCTACTATAGGCCGATGAGCCTTCACTCTCTGGGGTGGTCCATCCGTGAGCAGGTGGTGTAAAATCAGTCCTGGCAGCCTTATGCTTTAATGAAAAAACGAAGCCGGGTGGGCAACACACTCGGGTGGACGCAGAGCTGCTGATAATTCCCCTGCAGGGGGCGCTTGTCTCTCGCGCCTCCATCTCCATGGGGAGGGGGCCCCAGTGCTGCTCCAGAGTGCTCTGCCCTGACCCTGCTCATTTCAACAATTTCATCTGCGGAGTGGATGGAGGCGCAGAGAGCAGGATTATTAAATTTTTAGATGACAGTTAGAAGGGATAATTGAGGTCCGAAGAGATAGCTCAGGGTTTGAAAACATCCTGACAAGCTGAAATGATGCCTGAAACAAACAAGATGAAATTTAACAGGGACCGGTATTAAGCCCTATATTTAGGTAATAAAAATGAATTATGTAGGTACAGTATGGAGGAAGTATGACTTGGGAGAAATTCAAATTAAAATCCTGCAGCCGGGTTGCTTTGGGCTGCAGACTGCCTGATGGGGGCAGCAGAGAGCAGGCGGCTTTAGGGACAGCCAGAGGGTGTTGGGCCAGGTAGATGGGGGACTGTGCAGGTCAGTGGTGGACATGGGATCCGAAGAGGACAACCAGTGATCAGCCAAGCCCGGGATGGGCACTTAGGACTAAGTTTGGGGCACAGGCTCAGGCATATGGGTTGTCTCCAAGGGGTACGCGGCTGCCTGACTCTGCCGGTTGGAGGCTGCCTGCTTTGGCCAGTTCTCTCCTCAGCTGGAATTGAGCCAGTCTGTGAGACGGAGCAGAGACTAGGAGTAAGAAAACGATAGATAGAGAAGGAGCAGAAGAGTGATAGCCAGGATGAGGGCTGGGGAGGGGATGCAGAGGGTGTGGGGGTGGATCTTGGTGGTGCTGGGACACTTCAGATCCTGGTTTCAGTGATGGTGACATGAATCAATACATGGGATAAACAGGACAGAGCTGTAGATACACACTGAGCCAGTGGATTTCCTCACCTTGTATATTTCCTTAAATTATAACTATTCAGTGAAATTGATCAAAGGTCTGGGACCTGTGTATTGTTTGTATAACTTCCAGTGACTTTTCCAGTGACACTTCCAGTGTCTTTTTGAGACAGGGTCTCACTACGCAGTTCAGGCTGGCCTTGAACTCACTTTGTAGCCCAGGGTGGTCTGGAACTCACAATGATCCTCCTGCCTCAGCCTCCCAAGTTCTGGGATTACAGGCATGTGCCACCACACCTGGCTTATTTTTTTAATTAAAAAAGAAAGTTAAGCTCTCCTCTGCAATGAGTGTGGGTAGCAGATCTCCACTCATTTCTGGGGGCAGTAGCTGAGGGTGCAAGAGGTGGGGGACAGGGTTTGTATGTAGGAGCACCCCAAGGTCCAAGGCACTTGAAGCGCTTGTGTCAAGGGACCTAGGGCATGGCAGTTATCAAGAATAAGCAAGAGGAGAGAAGGGCTGACCCTGAACGCCCAGGTGGAGGAGGCCTGGGATGTTTCCCTGAGTTTGGTTAGGGGCTGTTGGTGGGAGATGCTTTCAGTTTGAACCCTGGCAGGAATATTTAAACAATCTGATCCTGCCTAGAAAAACGCCTAGAATTCTTTAAGAGAGGGTCAAGCAGGGTGCTAAGGTCTCCTGGCTTGGGAGCTTAACAGAGGTTAGCACCCTGGGGAGATACTTCCTGTCTCAATTCCTGTCTCCCAGGGCACGGGCAGAAGGCGGGGTGGGGTCCCTCTAACTCTCTGTCTCTCTCTTTCTGTCTGTCTGTCTCTCTGTCCTGTCTCCGGCAAGTTAGTTCTTGCTTCTGTCACAAGGAGGCACAAAGCAGAAAGTGCAGCAGGACACTCCTAGCTGGGGCTCCACAGGGGCCCTGTGTCCACTGAGCAGGTGGTGGTGGTTCTGCCTGCCGTGTGGCTAGGGCCCTGCTCTCTGCTGGCTCTTACTCCTCTCCTGGGGTCCTGGGGGACCAGCCACTGGCCTGTTTCTAAAACCAGGGCAATTTGAAAATGGATTTTCTGGAGAGGACAGAAGTGTCAAGTACTTTCCAAGGTGAGGGAGAGGCAGCCCCTCCCTCCCTCCCTGATCGGAAACCAGGCAGCTTTCCGAGTTTCTCTTTTCTCAGGGTTGCTTGTTTATGGGGAGGGTTCTCCCTGCCCACCCCCAGCCCTGCTCCAGCCCGTAAGCCTCACTTATGCCTCTGTGCGCTTCTTCCCTCATTCCTGGGGCTTCTTTCCTGGAGACTCTGTGGCTTCCTTTTTGGCCAAGGAGGTCCGGAGGATTCAGGCTCTGCAGCTGACAACTCTGCCATCACCAGTGGTTCCACGAAGTGTCCCAGTCCACTCCCGCTATAGCATTCTCTTGGGCCTTGGCTCTGCCCGGGTCGTGCAGAGATGGGTCTTGGAGGGACAGCCCCATTTCCCCCAGTCCAAGCTGGGATCTTCTTCTTCCTCCTGCTCCCCTAGCCCAGCTCCTTTGTATCTTTAGTATGCTAGGGAGCTGGCCCCAGTGTCACAGAGCTTGATCTTTCCTTGTAGCAAATGCCCAGGAAGGACCAGCTGAGGGAGGACTTGAAGAGATTGGGAAATCCTGTGGGGCTTAGGCTTCAGTTAGCAGGAAGGAGTAGAGGGAGAGGAGGCTGACCACACTCCTGCTAGTCCCCAGACACCAAGGAGAAAGGTCGGTTACTTACACTCCCAGCGTTCACAGATGGTGTCGTGTGTGTTTGGATTTGGGGTCCCTGTGCTCATTAGAGAAGAAGCCGGAGATGAGGCAGTGGTGGTGCAGATGTGAAAGTGGTTGGACCACAAGTTCTTGTTCAGCCCAGCTGCTGATCATGTTGTGAGGATGATCATCCATGTTGTGGCCCGCGTTGGGGAGCAGTCAGGCCTAACAACAAATGTGGCCCAGTTGTACCCAGGACTTTGAGTGGCAGCAGTTGTGGCCTTTGGGGCATCAGCTACCAAGTGCTTGTGCAAGATGATGCTGCTGCCCGCGGTGGGGGAGGTGAAGCCCACTTGCTGGAATCCACTTCCCCTCCTCCCACCCCCAAGGCTTTCCAAGGAAGTCATTGCAACATTGCTGTCTGAAGGTCACACAGGGGCGCCTGCACTAGCAGCCAGACAGCTATGCCAGGATGTGGGGATCCATCCAGGGGACATTGGGGGCGCCCCGCGAGGGAACGAGGTGGGGCGTGTTTACCAGAAATCATGCAGATTGAAATGTTAACAGCTTGGTATCTGCTGGAGATGCGCCTGCAGATGGGAGTTTCTGTCCTTTCCTGCTGCCCTCAGGAGAGATTTCTCCCCACTTCTCAGGGTCTCCCTCAATCTGGGATGAAGAGGAAAAAATCTGGACTATATTGAGCATTCCTGTACCATGCTGGTTGGATTTTTGAGTTCCTTCTGTCTTCCTCCCCTCATCTGGCAAATGGGCACAATGTTCTCTTGGAGCACTCTGAGGCATCTCTCTGAGGGTGAAGTGAGATATTGCATTCTTAAAATTCATACTTCATCCTGTTTCATCCCACAATGCACTTGAGGCAGCTTCTAAAAATACCTGTGATACAAAGAGATAAAAATAAATACTATGTGAAATCATTTCACAATTGTACTCTAAGCACGTTTCCTTATTGTCACTTGTAGCAGGCTGGAAGTGATGATAGGTGTACTCCCAGGCTCATTTTCAACTTCACCTTGGCCCTTGAGGCCTTTATTGAAAGCAGGGGGCTTTCAGTATAAGGGGGCTCTGACCCTCATGCTGGCTATCTAGGGTTGGTTATTGCTGACGGGGTCTGGGTGGCTCTGGAGAATCAGCCTGACTCCTCAACTGCTCTGGACAGAGGCACTGCTGGCTTTTCTGGTTTTTCTCCGGTACCGGGAACCGAACTCACGACCTTGCGCTTGCCAGGCAGGCGCTTTTGCCGCTGAGCTAAATCCCCAGCACCTACTGCTGGCTTTTCTGTTAGCAGCAACACCTCATCTCTGCTGTCCCTCTTCTCTCTGCCTGGCCTTGGGTTAGGGGTTTGAACACAGAGAAGAAAAGTGACCAAGTCCCTGCTTTAGGAGCTCCGGAGAAGAGCCTGGAAGTGGAAGCCACACACGAGGTTTAGCTTGACCTGAGAAAGCTGACCAATTCCTTCTTATTTCAATTCTTGGTCCCTAAGGTGGACAGCAAGACACCTCCTCTCCCTGTCTCACAGCAGTGCTCAGAGGATAAAACAAGACTGTGCTCTGATAGGAAAAACTGCTATGCAAATGCAAGAAATCAGCAGTGCTATTCAGTGCTGCTCAAAAGTGATCTCAAAAATAACAGAGCCATTAGGATTTAAGAGCAGCTGTGACCAAGAGGGTTTGCCTTAAATACTTCACCAGAGTATTTCTGAGGGTGTTTGCATAACTGGGATCCCAGGTCACGGAGATGAGCTCTTTTTGCAGAGACATTGGAATGCCCATCAACTTCAGAGCCTGTGCCAAGCATGGAACATGTCCCCAGCCCTGAGGTGGCATTGTAGGTTGAGAGGCTGTTGTGGGCTGAGTTGTGTACCCCAAATTTATATACTGAAGCCTTAACCCCAGTACCTCGGGGTGTGATGACTGTGTGAAGAGCAGGTTTTTAAAGATGTGATTAAGTTATAATGAGGCCATTAGGGTGGATCTTAATTCAACGTGACGGGTGTCCTTATAAGAAGAGGAAATTTGGACACACGAAGAGACATCAAGGATGTGCAGGCACAGAGCAGAGGCCATGTGACAACACAGTGAGGAGGTGGCTTTTCTAAGCCCAGGAGAGAGGCCTCAGGAGAAACTAGACCTGTTCACACCTTGATCTTGGACTTCCAACCCTCAGAAAATAAATTTCTGTTGTTTAAACTGCTCTGTTCGTGGTATTTTGCTATGTCATCCTGAACAAGCTAATACAAACACATCCAGGAAAGTATGAGTTATTCCCTCGCTCCTTTAATAAGTACTTATGAGCCGGGTGCAATGTTGGGTACAGGAGTTTCCAGGATGAACAAGAAAGATGTAGTTTCTGTTCTCAGGAAGTTTAAAGTCCATTGAGGACAGCTGTCTTTGAGGTGGGGACATGGAACCAATACTCTGAGAAAATAGGGTGATATCTCATTATAGATGCATCTGTTAAAAAAGGAAAAAATACGTATACACAGACAGTTAAGATAGTTATACAGCTAGATTCTCTTAGATCATTAAAAAGAAAGTTTTGTGCTCATATTGTGTAGAAGAGATACCATGCCTGTATCTTCTACTTTGAATAACTTCTCAGAAGACAATGTATCAACTGTTATAACTGTCCTACTAACCTGTTTTGAAACTTGGTTTCACTGTTATGTTGATCCATAAAATAATAAAAAAACAAAACCCAGGGGGGCAAAAAACTGAGTAATGCCGACTTCATGTGGTAGAAACACAGAGAAAATAAAAACCAAAGAAAACAGGAGCTTAAATATTGCATCATTTGTCTTATATGAGAAAGCCAAAATATAAATAAAGAGCGAAGTAAAAGATAGACAATAGGAAACGGGGAGACAGATCTTTTGCAAATGGGAAGGGGACCGAGAGATGGAGGGAGACAGGAAAGGAGGAGAAAGGATGATAAAAGAATAAAGACGTGCCATGTACACTCACCAAGACCTCGAGATGAACACAATCGTTATGTACTGCAAACATGCACCAATGGCAATAAAAAGAAAAAAGAAAATGAAAGTGGCAGGTTTGGCAAAGGGGGGGCTTAAAGAATCAGGGGAGATAAAGATCTCTGCTCCGGGGCAGTTTTAGATCCCACAGGAAGAGATAGCTCTGTGGAAGGTGCTTGCTGGCTGGGGAACTGGCTGTGCTCCAGGGTGGGTGCGCTCCCCAGGGACCTGCCACCCTCCTGCTCCCGCTCTATAGCTGCTGGGGCTTGGCTGGCCCTTCTGCGGTTATTTGCTGCCATTTCTCTGGCCAGATGGGGACCGCTGGCTGTTCATCAAGTTAGCAATTAACAAGTAATTCATTAGGCACCTAATGAACAAATTATTAACCTGGCAAGCCATGTCCAGTTGCTGACTGGGGAGAGAAATGGCTATTAATAAGGTTGTGGAGTGGCAGCTGTGGTTTGGTGGCTAAGGCACTGGGCGGGACGACAGGAGACAGAGGTCCTGGATTCTTGGGCCAAGTGGCTCTCCCTCTCCAGGCCTTCTTTGACTGCCCATGTAGTGGGGGTAATAAAACCTGATTATTGGCAAATTAAGTGTCAGAAACAGTCTGTGTGAATGCAGAACATGGGATTATAGAAACTCTAAGGGCCCTAAGTTTAACTTGCTGTGACTACCTCCTCAAGTCACTGTAAGCTAAACCAGCACTGTCACCGTGACCTCCTAATTGGTAGGTACAGTTGGCCCTCTGTATTTACCAGTTCTGCATCTATGCATATAACCGATCGTGCTAAAAAGTACTTTAAAAGCCCTAATCCCAGCACTCTGGGATAGTAATGCAGGAGAATTAAAAGTTCAAGCCCGGCCTGGGAAATTTAGCAATTTAGCAAGACCCTGTCTCAAAAAAGTAAAAAGGGCTGGGGATGTAGCTCAGTGAAAAGGCCTGGATTCAACCCTCAGTCCTGGGGGCAAGAAAAACTCCATGGTGCCCATACTGAACGTATTGAGACGTTGTCTTTCAACATTCATCCCTCGCCTGTATGGTATAACAACTGTTGACATAGTGTTGACATTGTATTGGGTGATCTAAGTTGTCTAGTCAGAGAGGATTTCAAGTATATAGGAGGCTATGTATAGATTCTATGCCAATATACCATTTACCCAGAGATTTTAGCACCCTTGGCTTTTTAGTATCCACAGGGTACCAAATCTTCGTGATCACGGTATCTCCCCTGCCAGGTAAGTATAGGGTACCAAATCTCTGCAGTTATTGCGGAATGACTATCTCATTCTATGCTTAGCTATGCCTGGAACTGTGTAGAGGGCCGGAAGCCTAGGGAAGAGATGTGTCATTTGTCCCTTGCTCTCACAGAGCCGATGGTTTGGTGAGGATATCAGATATCTGCACACAGTAAACTAACTAGAGTAGAGCTCAAGTTGTGCTAGGGCTCAGAGCTGAAGCACTTCACAGGAGACACAGGCATCAGCTGGGATGAAGGGGAGCGGCTCAGACGGGAGGGCAGGGACTCAAAGCATGACTTCATTGTGTTTTTCTGCTTATAAAAATAACATGCTCTCATTCCCCCGATCTGCAAATAGAGGAAATTGGAAAGAAGAAGATAAAGATAATCTGTAATCTCATCACCCTCAGACAACCGCTGCTGACATTTTCATGTGTATCTGGGGAGGGTTTTGACAGGCAGAGATGGGGAGGCTGTTTGAGGTGGAAGACAAGCACGAGTGAAGGCCTTGGGTTGCTGACGTGGAGACGTGTGATGGGCACTTTGGGGGTAGAAGTGTCTTGGAGCAGAGTGGGGTCAGAAGTTGGCCTGGGAGAGAAAGGCTGGGAAGGGCAGTGGGGCCAGACTGCAGGGGTGGAGAGGGTGGGGGAGCTGGGGAGCCACGGAGCCCAGCCTCAGGCCAGACACTCCGCTCTTCCATAACACTCGTGATGCAATGGAACTTATTGATGTGGCTGCCCCACTTAGCAGAAATACTGTGAAACCCTCTGCAGCAAAAACAGACAAAGATGGGGCTGTGGCAGAACTGTGAAAGGGAGCCTGGAAACAGAGAAAGAGGCCATGGGGACTCCTGCTTGTTGGCCTGGACCATTTCGAGGGTATCAGCAAGACTCCTCAGGGGGCCAGGGCCAGGGGTCTGTCCTGTTTCGTCCTCCATCCAGCAGGTGTGACTTCCCTCAGTCCCGTTCCTTATGTCTAGGGAATACCTGATCCATGGCTTGCTATTTTTTTTTTAATCATGATACAGCAGAGGAGTTTTAGTTGACAAAATTCTTTTCTGTAAGTTAATCAAAGGACATGACGGGTATTTCTATTATCCCTGTTCTAAAGATGAGGAAACTGAGGTGCAAGGAGGTAAAGGCACTTACCCGGGGCCTTGTGGCTAGTGATAGAGCCAGGAGGAGAATCCAGATCTTAAAACTGCAACTGTGTGTGTGTGTGTGTGTGTGTGTGTGTGTGTGTGTGTGTGTGTGTGATTAGTTGGCCTGTTCCCCTATGGGGAATAGTCTGATGGTAAAGTGAATGGTTTTTGGAGACAGGATCATTCTACGTTCAATTTCTGGCCCCAATATTTAATGAATTGCAGAATACAAATAACCTTGCACGTACTCTTTATCTTCACATCTCAAATGGGCTCAGGATGCTATTTATCTTCTTGGATTACTGTGAAGTTTAAGTGAGATAATAAGTGGGTTTAGTACATGGTACACGCTCAATTAATGTTAGCTACAATTATTATTGTGAGAACTGCACTCATTGGAGTCACAGAAATAACCCAGATCTCATGGTGGTTCCTCAATTCTCTGCCATGGTCGGTCACTCTGGAGTTAAGAAGAATGCATGTCCATCTTGGGTCCTAGAGACTGCTTGGCCCTGAGAAGGCCTGACCAAAATTCCCCCAGTGACCCACGGGTAGTCAAACACTCAAGTGCCACAGGATACAGGCAGCTGTTCTTTGGTCTATGCTATGGAGACGCTGCTGCCACCAGAGATTCCGTATATTGTCAGACATCTACTGGTGCCAGTGCCCTTAGACAGGACCATGTCATTGATCCTGACCAGTGGGCTGTGCAGAGGACGACAGGTGTCACTTCTGGCCAGCTCCCCGCCCTCCAGTGCTCTCTCCTGCGTCCATGACTGCGGAGGCCTTGTGTTTGTGTGCAGTAGCTACAAGATGCTGGTTCACCAGTCAGCCTGGATCCTGAGTGCTCATGTGGCATGGAGGCCCCTGGGAACCCCACTGATCAGCTGCACAAACTTCTGTGGTTTTAATCCTCTGAGACTTTGTAGCTGTTTGTTTTCACAGCAACCAACCTAACCTAGCTTAACCAATACAACTCATATTTGTTGGCCAAAGTCTGACATCTTACACAAACACATTGCACGGTGTAGCTCTCTGACTTATCACAGACCCTGCATGTCTCTCCAGCCTTGGGATAATTAGATGGGTGCAAATAGCTTAATAAATTACATCTTTATGAAATGACATCTCTAAAATCCGCATTTCTGCCTATACCCATTATTCAGTCTGTTTCTCTCCCTGGTACATCCTGACTGGATCATCATCGCTTACAAACTTTCCTGTTCTTCCTGTTTGTGCATCTACCTCTCCTACCAAGCCCAAGCACCTCCCTCCCGTCTTGCTGAAGACAGAGGCAATGTCTTGTAGGTTTTGCGTCTTGGTTTAGCACTAGGGGCAGGAAATACTCAATACATTGTTTCTTTGAACAGATAGGAAGGAGGTCTCAGACTGCAGAAGCAAGGGGAGGCTTTGCCTTGAACTCTGGGAGGGTCAGTTCTATGTAGGGGTGGTGGGGATGGGAGATGTGCTAGGTCCCCTTGCTGCCCTCTGACTGTGTGAATACCTGGGGTTCACATAATCCCAACCTCGGGGTGCCTCTGACAGGGCCAGTTGTGCGGGCATGTTGTGTGTGGCTGGCTCACTTTCCCACCTGTGTGGCCCACTTAAGCCTCTCAGTATGCCCTTGGGCAGGTCCGACATCAGTGTGTCCTCTTGCTTCTGGCTCCCAGCTGCTCCTGGGGTGAGGCTGGTGATGGGTGGGGCATTTGCTGAGGAAGGTACCCATAAGAGCTAAATGATATCTTGGAAGAAATAGCCCACTCCCCTAAGGGCGTTTTCTACCTGCGATTTATTTTAATCTGTGGTCAGGATTCCAGCAGGGGCTGTTTATTTTTTTTTGGCATAGTAGGTTTCCTCCCACAATCCCTTCTTTATCTATTTATTTTTTTGTCTTTTCTTCCGGTATCAGGAATCGAACTCACGATCTTGTGCTTGCCAGGCAGGTGTTTTGCCGCTGAGCTAAATCCCCAGCCCCCATATCCCTTCTTTAGAAGTGGGTAGGATTTTCTCTTCTGAGAGCCCATAGACTCCCCCCACCCCCTGGCCTCTCCTGGCACGGTGGACATGACACAGGTCAGCCCATGTGCCATTTGAAGGGTACAGGGAGCTGCCTCCTACACACCTCACAGAGCCCCAGAGGCCAGGCTAGGACAGGATCCAGGATTGAAGGACTTCGTACTTGGAAACGCTTAGGTCAACCTCAATGCCTACTCCAAGTGGCTGGTTGTGGCTGCTTGGAGTGCTGCACTGAGAGGTCTTAGCTGTGATCAGCGTCCAGTCTGCCTGGCTGGGAGAGGGAGTGGCATGTGAGTGCCGCAGATCCACCATCTTGGCTCTCATTTGAACGCCTTTCCTCTGATTAGAGAGCCATTGCCTTGCATTAAGGCCTAGCCTCTTTCTTAACATTTCTTTAAAATGCATATGCGTCAGGGAGGAGTAATAAGAAAGTATTGAAGAGTTCAATAATTGATTGAGATTGATTGCCAAAAAAAGACCATTATCAGTTTTGCTGGTTCTGGAAAACACAGTGCACAGTGAGTTAAAATAAATAGATTAGCACTCTGCTTAGCATCTGTGTACCAGACTGTCTTCCAAAGCTGCGGCTGGCAGGGAGGCAATGGTGGAATGGTCAGTCTGGTGGAAGTGAAGGTGGGAAACTCGAGGTACCCCCCCTGCCCAAGTGTGAGAGGTACGGCATAGGAGGTGAGAGGTGTGGAGACGCTGGCTCCGGGATGGACACACGACCCGTCCTACTCTCTCTCACCTCTGTTTAGAAACCGCCAGTCTTGATGTCTCTCCAGGGCGGTGCCAGGGTGGCTCTGAGTGCAGAGTGCGAGGTGTCCTAGAGCCTCTGCCATTTCTCTGTGGCCTGTGTCTCCCTCCCTTTCCCACTTCCGGGCAGGGGGTGACTTAGGGGGAGAACTGATCTTGCTACTCCTACTTTTGTTTCTTCAGATTAGAAAATTATTGGGGTCATGGGGCCGGAGTGTAGAAGGGGGCGGGGATTATACCACTGACAAGTAAGAGCAAGGCGCTCCATTGTGTCGATCGGGAATTCTAACGAGTCTGACACCCATTAATGTGCTAAATCTTTATAGAATTAGACTTTAAAGTCAAGAGCATAAGCCAATCTAGCTTGAATTAAAAGAACTTAAATGGCAAAAAATCCTCTGGTCAGATTTATCAATTTTTCCTAACGAGAGCAGAATGGGAGAAAGCAAAGTGTTTATTATATGGGTCAGTCAGACCACAGAGAGTCCAAGAACAAGGTAAGTGTTTGGAGCCAGGCCAGGGATCCTGGGCCTGAGTCCCTGTGCTAAGCCTATATTGGATGAGAGGCATCCTTTGCCCATTCATTCATTCATTCATTCAAAAAACACTTGAGCACATAGGTACTGACCTCCAAGGATATGGTGACCATGAAGAGATAGGTTCTGTCTGCATAGGACTTTGGGTTGAGTGAGGAGTATAGATAAAACATGGGCATTTTAACAGAGTAAGAAGACTGTTGAAAAGATAATACCCAATGCGACCTGGGGGCCTCAGTCTCCCCACCTGTGAAAAGGGAATGTTCTTTAAAAAATTTTTTTTGGTGCAAGGAATCGAACTCAGGACCTTGCACTTGCCAGGCAGATGCTTGTGCCACTGAGCTATATCCCTGGCCCCATGAATGTTCCTCTTTGCCAGCAAGTCACTAGAGTAACAAGAACTATCCCAAGTAGTGAAGAAAGATGAAAGCTCTTGTGGTGATTAAAGGGAGGGCCATCCCAGATCTTACTGTGAGGCATGGGCCGGCTAAAAAACCCATCTTGGTGGCTTGTGCTTGCGGGGTGTCGCATACATTCCAAAGTGGTGTCTCATTCAGCATCTCCGCTGATTTTCCTGCTCCCTTATGAGACTGGCAGGGTGGAGAATTGCTATCCGAAAAGACCCAAGGTCACATGGTGGTCCAGTGGTGGAGCTGGCAGCTAAAGCCAAGTACACTTTGCTGGCCATTGTGTGGGTGAGTGGGATGGAAGATGAGTTGGGCGAGCTGCGGCAGAGCACAGAGAGGAGCAGATAAAGATTCCAACTGCACACACGCCCTCCCTCCCTGTCTTTCTCTGTTAGGAAGGCTGTACCGGGAGCTGACATGCCACTGTGCTGGGACAGCGTGTTACCCCCAAGTGGTATTGAACTATCCTCTGGGCAGGCAGCAACCCAGGTCACAGCTGAAACCCAATCCTTAGTCCAGGTTCTTTCCACCTTCACTGGTTGGGTGTGGTCCAGGCAGCAAGAACAGGAAAAGATAGAGCTGCTCTGGGGCAAAAGCTCACTTCCTCGGCATAGCTGTTGGACCGTGCTGTCAGGAGTGGAGACCCACAGTCCAGCCAGCCTCTTCCTCCCCTGTTTTGGAGTAGGGAGGGAGGGAGGGCCTGTGCCCCTGGGAATGCTTTGTGCATGTGGTGACTTGCGCTGGGGTGTGAGAGGTGATAGAACAGCCTCCATCTGCCCTGCTGAAAGCATACAGCATCTACCCAGGGAGGCGGATACCCAGGCACTGGCTGCCCAACCCTGCTGCAATTGGTGGTGGTGGTGGGGAGGCTTCCAGGACACTCTCCCTATATGTCACATCTTTGCGGCTATTTATTTTTGTGGCCATGGAAGTTTCCTTCCATCCCTAAGAGCCTAGAGCCTGAAGGCAGATGATGGGCCCTATTCTACCATTAGTGAGTCATTCTTTTGGATGAAACACTACTCCCCACCCCCATGCCCAGTTTTCTACCCTGGTGAGAGGGATAGGCTGATAGGAAAGCCCTGGTGTGGAGGGCACACAAGCCAGGTAAGGAGAGAAAGTCCTGGACTATGAGGAAAGCAGCTCTCCTCCAGAGCGAGGGGGTGGGCATGCAGGTAAATGTGCTCATTTGCCCAAATGCCACCTTGGGCCTTAGAGGGGAAACACTCTCGCCCACATTTTCTGCACCAAACCTCTTGTGAGCTGGCTTCCAGGCCTAGGAGACAGACAGAGCTGGGCCTTTGGAGTGACAGTCCATCTCAGACCTACCACTGGTGCTCCACCCATCTCAAAAGAGGCTGGGCTAAATAAAGCCAAGGTCTCAGTGGGGAGCTGCTGGGGCTGAGAGCTTTCCTGGGGAGCACTGGGCAGCAGGAGCTGGCTCCCTGCGGCTTAGCAGAAGCAGTGACAGCCCCCTCGCTCCCGTAGGCCTTGACTTGGAGTATCCTGGCAGATGGCCAGTGCCCACGAGCTGGGCTGGGTGTGTGTGTGCTCTGGAGAGAGGCTGTGGGGTTGATCTAGGCAGACGGGTGCTCCCAGGCACTGCACTAGCACCAGGACAAGGCTGCGCGTGGCCAGAGGGTACCAACTGCCCCCAGAGCAGTGCAGTGGGGCAGTGGGGAGGGTGGGCACTGAGCGGCGCTATTTTAGGTTTACAGTAGCTGGACAGAAGGGCTGTGGACTAGCTCAGCTCTGCTGCTGTGGGGAGCTTTGTAGGGAGCAGGTGAGGATAGGGTTGCAGTCTTCCTGGGGTAGGTGGTGAAAAAGTGTGCAGGCCTGTCCAGGGTGACACAGGGACAACGTCCCAAACTGCCTTGGGTGCTTTTCCTCTGCCTCCCTGGTCCCCTATTGTGTAAGAAAGTAGAGGAGAAGCCCAGCAGTGGGGCTGGATGGCTGCCTCCTCTGCCCCTCCCCTCTCCTTTCTTTCTTTCCTCCCCTCGTGGTCCCTTTCATTCCTTTCCCTTCCTTCTGGGAGAGGAATGGAGAGCTCACTGGCCCAGGCAAGGAGGGGGACCCACTTTCCAGGCCAGTCCTTGGCTGTACTGTGACCTTGGCCATGGCATGGGCTGCGAGTCTGTTCGCTTAGCAAAGGAGCGAATCTGGCCTTGTCCTCCTCCCAGGATGTTGTAAGGATGTCCAGCATGGAGGTAGATGGGGTGCTCTGTGCAGCTACGGCACCCTGCTCAACTGGCCTTGATCTGTAGCCCCCGCAAGGGAGCTGCAGCACCGGCAGCTTCCTCCCCCTGGAATGGGCCGTCTTGGAGCTCAGGGCTCCCTGGCACGGGTAGGGCTGCAGAGAGGTCTCTGGGGCCCTGGGGGGAGAATAAGTAAAGCCAGCTCCCACCTCCTGCTGGTGATTCCAAAGAGAATGGAGCAGTGAGAACATGGACTGAAATCAATTAGAGAAATCAATGCCCGAGTGCAGCCTGCACCCTGCTCCCCCGCCCAGTCTGGTAGCATCCACCTCAACCGGCAGCCCTGCTCCCTCTTTGGGAATCTGTTGGTTTACTTAAATCCCTGGTGGTATCTGGTATCGTCCCTAGACTGGTTCACTCCTGGGCCGAATGGGCGGGGCCTCAGATGAACAGTAACCCTGTCCAAGACTGGTGGTGAGGGGACAGCCTGCATCAGAGGGAGATGCTGGAAAGCCTGGGGATGATACAGGCCAGGATGAAGAGCTGGGCCTGTGCAGCCACGCCCTGCAGACTGGACTCTGTTGTCTCTGGACTTGAACTTCAGGACGAGGCCCGGCAAGGCCCGTGGTCTAGATGAGAAAAGGAATTTTGAGCCTCATGATTTTTTTCACTATTGCTAAACTAGGCTGGGGCTGGGGATTACCTCAGATGTTCTTAACGCAGATATGAAAATTTGTAGGCTGGGACATCTGTCACTTTGCTCATTTATATGAGGCCCAAAACTGATCAATGAGGGAATCTGGATTTTGGCTGCCTGAGTTTGGAAAATGCCACTTAAAATATGACCTTGGTAAGTTGTATCCCGTGTTTTGCCTCTGGGGCTATTACTGTAAGATTATTGCTAGAGTTAAAAAGTAGGCTGAGCATAGTGATACACCCCTGTAATCCCAGCACCCGGGAGGCTGAGGCAGGAGGATCACCTTGAGTTCAAAGCCAGTCTGGGCTACACAGATTTTAAGGCTACTTGTTTCTTCTGATGGCAAACTCTGGGAAGTCAGGGCTGTTCTCTCGATCCTGGCCTGGATTTTCTCTGAGTGGAAGATAATTTGTCACTCTCCCTCACCAGCATCCTGCTAATTCATCTTTAAAATGTAGTGCTTCTGACAACCATCTCCTCCTGTCCATGCCCACTATCACTTCCTGCTTTGGGTCCTTATAGTGCAGACCAAGGCTGTTACAATTGACTCCCTGGTCAATTGGTCTCTGGTCTCTGGTCTCCATCCTTCACACAGGTGTAAGATCAGTCTTGCTAAACCTGCTCATGTCACTCATCTGCCCAAACACATTCAGCTGCTCCTAGGGGCCCATGTCCACAGCTTACAGTGCTTGGTCTTCCAGTGTGTCCAGCTGGATCTCCCAGATCTTCTGCCAGGCCCCTCCAACTGCTGAGTGTTCCTTTTGCAGTTCTGAGCATTGAACGAAGTGCAATCCTCCCACCTCAGCCTCCCAGAGTACTGGGATTACAAGTGCGCAGCCCGGAGGTTCCTTACACCTTCCTTACCACTGTGGCCTTGATTGGGCAGTTCCCTTGCTGGGATGTCCATGCTCCACCGAATTCTATTCGCGCCTCCTGGTCCTAGTGAATCCACCTCCCATGAGCAGCAAGTCCTCCCGGACAGCTCTCCCTTCTCTCCTGGGCCCCAGCACGCCCCTGGCTTGCTCCCTGTCTTTTCATGGGTGCACAACTAACCCCGTCTCTAAAGGCTTCCCTGGCCAGTGTACACATGCCCTGTTCCCCACTGCCTTCGGCACTGTGCCGGGGACACAGCGAGTGTTCAGTAAGTCTGTGCAGGCTGATGGATCATGCGATGCCTTGGGCAGGACGCTGTCTCATGCCAAGGGCATGTCTACCTTCCCAGTGCTCTGGTTCTCCACAGGTCACAGCTACATGGCAGAACAACTTTTTCTTTTCATTCCAGGTGGATTTCTACCCTGGGGCCACTGGAACCCTTGGTCCTCCTCTTTCTATCAAAGGAAAGGCAGGGATGAAAATCTGGCCACCTGACAGGTGACCACCACGTGTGTGCCCATTCGTGGTGTACAGGGGGTGGGGGTGCTGGTGCACCCACTCAAGGCCTTCTTGCTTTCCCGCTGCATTTGCCCTCCAGAGGAACCCCCCACAAGACAAGTGGGACCACAGAGAGGAGAGAAAGGAAGGGAATTCAAGGCCTAAGTATTCTCTTTACCTCCTCTGGAACATCACAGCTCCTCATCAGCATAGGGAGGGGCTGGGCAGGGGTTCAGCGGCCTGTGAGCCAGGAGCAGCTGGGTGGGGTCCATGAAGTTGGACAAATGGACAAAGCACAGAGGTCTTGGAGGGTGTGTGAAAGTGTATCACTACCTTGAGAGACTGTACCCAGGCCCTTGTGCATTCCAGGCAAGGGCTCTACCGCTGAGGTGCATCGCCAGACACTATGTATTTTGAGATAGAGTCTTGCTACCCAGGAAGGCCTGATACTTGTGATCTTCCTGTCTCAGTCCCCTGAATAACTGGGATTACAGATGTGGGTCACCACGCCTGACACGGCACCACTTCTTAATCTCTGCTTTGTCATTTGTCACTTGGATTTTACTGCCTGTCCCACATCCTTCATTCTCCTCCTAGACCCCTGGGGGAAGGGGCAAGCAACTTTCTGTGAGCCAGGCAGACACTGTGTTTGCTGCTTTGTGTGGAGTATCTCATCTGATTTCCACAAGGCTTTTTTTAAAAAAAATTCTGCATTTTACAGATGAGACGATTAAGGTTCAGAGAAATTAAATTGGCTCTGACTAGTACATTTTCCAGTGCAGATCCTAGTACAAGGTGTCGGGGGGTGTCCCATACATAGCAGATGCTTAGGAACTAATGATGTGATGCTAGACTATGTCATACCCAAGAGCAGCTCAGGCGAAGGTTGGGGTTGGCTGGGTGGGGGGAGACCTCTGTACAGACTGGAGGGCGAGAAATCCAGCCTCAAGGTGCCACAACAGGCTGAATGCTGGTGATGGTGGCTGTCGCTCACTGTCCTTGTGAGAGCTGGGTGGTCCTGAGTCCCTGGAGGGTCTCCAGGCCTTGATCTCCTGCCACCAGCATCCCAGTCCTGGTCCCCATGGAAACTTCGTGGGGGCCATCCTGGGGTGTCCACTGCTGCCTTCTCAGCCTGTTCACTGAAAGGGGGAGAGGGCAGAGCTCCTATATGTTTCACAGAGCTCTCCTTACATTCAGCTGCAGTGAAACGGAGTTTATACACACATACAGTATTCGCATCACCGGAAGGCCTTGGGAATACCGGAAGGGAGGCTGAAAGGTTTTTGTTCCTTTACTTAGTTTTCAATGGCTGGGATTCCAGGCTCAGGCCACTGGTCCAAGACTCCCTGGCAGGGTAACTATTGCTTTTTCAAATTTTAACTTACACTTGTCTGAGGCCAGTCCCTTAAGTTCTCCAATGTTTGGACCTATGCTAGGAGATCTTGTTAGGTGTAAAGTCATTTTCTGGAACCGGAAATCGCAGAGGCGGCAGATCGGGCCGTCCTCACGCCTTCTCTGCTAGCCCAGGGGCAACCACTACCCAGCCAGCGAGGCAGCTCTAGCGGGCACCACCCACCTGTAGGGCAAGAGGATGTAGTTGGGGATCGAGGGCCACTGCCTCAGAAAGGCCAAATAAAAGGGAGCATTCGGAGAATGAGTCTCAGGCCCTGCACTTCCACAGCTCAGAGAAGCCGCGTTCCCGCCTAAATCCACAAGATGGAAGTTGCTCCCTCTAGCTTCTCCACTAGCTAAGGCTGCAGGCTTTGCGATTGACCCCTCCCCTCGCCGCAAGTCCATTCCTAGCATTTACCCTGTCATACAGTCTTGTTATTTAAAAATGTATTTCGAAAGGCATTTCCAGCTACACCTTAGATGCGGCGCAGATCTGGTTTTGGGCAGCACGGAAAGTTTACGAGGCGCTGCGCGCACACCTCCCCAGCCCACTGCGTGAGCGCGCGGAGCTGCGCGCCAGGAACGTGTGCGCGAAAACCCAGTGCTCCCGGCGGCTCTTAGTAGCCGAGGGTGTATCAGAAGGAAGTGTGGAGCTGGGGTGCCCAGTGCGTGGGAGTGTGCTCCCATGCGCGCCGCGGCGTGTGCACCCGCGCGGCTGCAGCCCGTCACCTCTCCCCTTCTGGTCTTGCCGGAACGTGTCAGCAACCTCACTTCTCCTTCAACCCTTTCCCCTCCAGGCGCTTCTGAGCGTTGTCAATTCCGTGGTTAAAACACGTTGGTGAGCCCGGCCCATCGACAGATGGATCAATCGCCCCCTTGGCGGCCCGGAGAGGGGTCCCCAGCCGGAGGCTGGAGAGGCGGGAGCTGCCAGCTGCTTGGGGACCAGCTCCTCGTAGCTCAGCGGGCCCTGAGCGCCGCGCAGGGTGGGGGTGGGGGGGCGGTGGCTACGGAGCCCGGTACCGAGACCTGGCGGGAGTCTGTGTCGGGCGCATCGCCGGGGTGGGGTGCAAGTCCGCGCAATCATTCCGGCGCAGTTCGGAGGAGGCAGTCGGGGTGCACCAGCACCGCCACCTTGTCCTGGATCTAGGGGTGGGGAATTCAGTCGGGAAAGGGAAGTCTCCAAGGGCCGACAGGCTGGGCATGCGGGGAGCCAGAGCGCCGCGGTGCGCGGGGAAAGTTCCCATGTCTGCGGGGAGAGCACACGTGCGTGCGCGCGGGGCTAGACTGGAGCGGGCAGGCTGCGCGGGGCTCGCGAGCGCGGGGCGCTGGCGCCGCAGGACGTCCTTCGTTCCCTGGTTCCCTGGGGACACGCTCTGTTTCGGGTGTCTGACAAAGGGACACCACGGCCCGCGAAGGGTGGAGCCCCCTCCCAGACCGGGACCCGCAGGCCGGGGGTTTCCAGCGCCCTGCCCCCTACGCCACCGGATTGCTGGGGCTCCCGGGGACTCTGCATCCCCAGCCTCCCTCAGCCTCTCCAGGCTTCCGAGACCCAGCGGCCCAGGGCCCGGAGCAGGGGCAGAGGCAGAGGCAGAGGCAGTGGAGATTGGAGAGCTCAGCCTCCGCGCGGCCAGGAAGGAGGCTCTGTGGGGCCGGGGAGGGTGCGGAGGCTTTGGTGGGTTTGAGCTCGAGCTGTCACCCTGGAAGCCGGTCAGTCTCCGGCACAGGCAGCAGGTCAGTCCGGGGAAGGGCGAGCGGCTGAGCAGGGGGAGACGGCGGTGGAGCTCTCCCTCCGGTCAGCGTTCCCCCGGCGCCACCGCCACCGCCGTGTCGCCGCCGCCGCTGCAGAGTGTCGCTACTCCGCCGCGCTCCCGCGCCCCGCGCCGCCAGCCGCCTGGGAGCCGGAGCGCAGAGCCCGGGGCGGAGGAGAGGGGCGCGGGCGCGAGAGCAGCGGCGAGGGAGCCGCGCAGGGGGAGGGGGCGGGCGGAGGGAGGAGCAGGGAGAGGGGGAGCGCGGAGGGGGAGGAGAGCGAGGGAGAGCTGGAGAGAGCGCGAGCGGAGAGCGAGAGCGAGGGAGTGGAGAGGAGCGGAGAGGGAGGGCGAGGAAAGACGCGCGCTGAGACACACGGCCACTGGAATTCCATTAGGAAAAAAGTGAGCGAACGAAGGTTAGCTGAAGATTTTTAAAAAAATCTTTTCTTCATCTTGGTGGGAAAGAAGGGACTCCGGTCTCCTGTCCTCGGAGCACCGACTGGATTGTTCCCGACGCTCACACCCGTCGCTCACACCCGTCGGTGGATTTCTTTCCGATTTGCATTTGTTCTGACCTCCTCCCTCGCCACCTCCCTCCAGCTCTGCACTCTTCGATCGCCTCGCCCCCCACCTCCCCAGTCCCCCGGGAAGCGCAGGGGTATTGGACCCGCGGGGGCTCTCCTTCCCGGACGAGTGGAGGGGAGGGCTGACCTCAGGACCGGCTGTGGGCTTAGAAAGCAGCCAGAAACAGCAACGTGTGCTTGGTTTTGGTGGGCAAGGGGGGGCGTCGAGGGGCAGCCCACCGCCCGCCTCCCACCCTACCCGCTCCAGCCAGAGGCGAGAATCGCAGGACTCAGGATATCATCAGGCGGACAGGCTGTGATCTCCGCATTGGATTCGGGGCTGATTACCACTGCTTGGCTATTATTATTTTTTAAAATTTTGTTTCATTTTTTTAACCTAAGAGAGAAAGACAAAATAACTGTGGGATTTATTTAACATGATCTTGGCAAACGCCTTCTGCCTGCTCTTCTTTTTAGGTGAGTACCTGCGGGCGGCCGCGCGTTGGGGCGCGGGCAGCAAGCCGGGACCTGGGACGGGGGAGGGGGGCAAGCGGGGCAGGCGCCGCAGGATACTCGCGGGGAGCGCGCAGAGGGGCGAGCCTGGCTTCGGCTCCGGCGAACCGAGCTGGCCGGGCGGCGTGGACGCGGGTGGAGGGAGCAGAGCCGCGGCTGGCTGGCTGCGCGGGGCGGGGGGGATTGGGAAGAAGCCTTCCAACATTCATACCACACTCGCTCGCTGTCTCTCTCTCTCTCTCTCTCTCTCTCTCTCTCTCTCTCTCTCTCTCTCTCTCTCTCACACTCACACACACACTCTTCACGCGCACGCTGTGATGGCACTCATTTTCCTCGAAATAATGGGTTCGAATAGCTGCAACTTAAGGGAGGGAAAAAAACTCGATCTGGAAGAGAAGAGGGAAGGGAGAAAAATCTTGTCTGTCCCACCTTTCCCGGTCGGTGCCGGTGTCGATCGCAGCAGAGGGCCAGGGTTTGTGCAGGAGCTGCAGGTTGGACATCTGCGGGGAGCCCCAGAGGAACCCCCCACCTGCCAGTCAGCCTCTGGAAAATGCACCCCACCTCCCCAGTCCTTGGAACACTTTGCAAGTTTCTCCCTACCCTTGGCCTTCCGGTCCAGCCAGACCTGAGCCCGGTGGGTGGGCAGCAGCGGTGCACGGCTGCCTCTACTCCCTCCACCTCTGGGGTCCAGGCCCTGTAGCCAAGGGTAGGAGGGGCGGAGAAAGCCAAAGTTTCTGCGGGAGGAGACGGCGGGGGATGAAGGAGGAAAAGGGACCTGGACAAAGACCACTGCTCATTCTGTAAGCCCCCTCCCTCGGGGCAGGAAAGAGGGGCTGCTTTGTGCCCCTGAGCCCCAGTGCATTCATTCTCACGCCCCTCGCCCTCTGTTGTGCTGTGTGAAATCTCAGCTGCTGGAAATGGCTCTGGAGAATGCGGGTGTCCAGGTGCTGGGGAGGAAAAGAGGGCGTTTGAAAGGGTTGGTGCTGGCCCAGAGTCCTGGGGGAGCTGCTGCCCTGAGAGCAGGTGTTCCTGAGAGCGACCTCCTGAACTGTGTGTGTGTGTGTGTGTGTGTGTGTGTGTGTGTGTGTGAGTGAGAGAGAGAGAGAGAGAGAGAGAGAGAGAGAGAGAGAGAGAGTCGAAAGAGCACAGGGCTGCTTCAGCGCGGTGCTGCTCCAGGCATCCTGGCTGGCTGTGTAGCTGGTGGCGACCAGCCTGCCTGGGAAGAGGGGAACACAAGTTCGCCCCTTTCTTCCTGTGGGAGGGGCTCCGTGAAGGCCCCAGTGGGGAGGGAGATGCTGTTGGCAGAAAGAGGTTTGTGGTCTAAGCAGTGTTCCCCAGACTGGGGCAGAGGATTGGGGTCCCCGGGAGTCAGTGTTGGCTGGGTCCTGGACCCCTTGCCTCGCCCCACTCTGAGTTCTTCAGGGACAAGGCCCTGCCTTGGGGTGTGGCCTTCCCCATCCTGCCTCTCTAAGCCAGCGGCAGCTCTGTGGAGTGGGAGGGGCAGAGGGAGGCAGCTGGACAGTGCTATGGGCACTTGGTGGCCCTGTAGCCCACCCCACAGCCCCTTGGAAGTGGACGCTCATTCTGAAGGAGCTCTTATAAAACCTGACCTTTTCTCCCATTGCTGCTTTGAAAACAGCTTTCTGGGGCTTAGAATGATCAAGGCCAAGAAGAAAAGAAAATTGTATTTCAAGCGAAACAGCCAGATTGCTTTGCTGCTAAGCTACATACTTCCTAAGCGAGCAGGAATCCCAGGTGTGGGTACCTTCCCAGGGCAGGGGTTGAAGGAGAGCACCTCTGCCTCGCCTGGACCCCCATTTTGCAGGAGGGCTGCCCCCAGCTGAGGAGGCTGAGGCATCAACTCTCCTGTTTCCCAGAAGGGCACTAGCACTTCTGCTCATGGTTTGTGTGTGCGTATGGGGGACGAGCAGAAATGCCCACCAGTGTCTGTGGTCTGGGGCCTTCATGGTGAGAGAGGAGGGGCCTCTGCTGGAGAGGAAGGTCCATGTCCTCTTGGGTCATAGCCCTTCAGTTCCCTGTCCTTTGAGAAATCCCTTTCTAAGCTGGACCAAGGGCTTAGGCGGGTGACCACAGGGCTCCAGCAGGCTCTTGACAGGACAGGGTGGGCGGTGTTAAGGCAACTTCAGCCCTAGGGCCCTTTTGTTAGCCAGGAGCCCATAGTTGGGAATTGGTTGGAAATCCCACTCAGGACAGAGGCTTTTGGGAGCTGGAGACTCTGCAGACAATTTCAGCTTGGGAGATGGTGGTGGGAGCTCCCAGAAGCAGAGGCTTTGGCGGTCATCCTCTGTTGTGGAGAGACAGGCCTTTTTGCCAGCCATCCTGACCTCCAGTGTTGGTGTCCACGGAGAGAATGCCATGGGGACAGTGACTTGAGTTGGGGCTGGTATGAAGGGCCACTTCTCAGTGACAATCTAATGCGCAGTTCAGGGGGTGGTACTGGATACAGGAAGGCGACCAGAGCTCTGTGTTGTCTCATGGTACCCCCATATTTCTAGAAGACGCTCCACATGTCTGGTCTTGGTGGATCCAAGTTTCCCCCCATGCAGGGTTGGGAAACATCTCCAGAACACCTTTTGCCCTCTCCTCTCCTAGGATTCTTGGCTAAAGGCTCTAGGTTGCCTTGATTCTCTTCTCTGACCAGGCTTGATTGGTCAGGGGGCCAGGGAGCTGATCACAAGAGCCAGGGACAGTTGGTGAAAGGAGGCCCCAGCCATTTGCAGAGAACGTCCCTACCGCATCATTGGTGCCAGTTAGCAGGAAAAGAGAGATTTTACTTTTGGCCTGGGGGGCCTATCCAGGATCATGTAAGGACCATCTCTTGGGGCTCTAGGCTCCACCTGCCGGGCAGGCTGTGCCCTTTTCACCCCACCCCTAAGGCTAACATCCCTGCATGAAGCCTGCTGTCAATCCTGAGCCTACAGAAGGCTGAGGATGCGAGGATATCCCAGTCTTAGGTCTCATGGACAGTCAGAGGGGGGCCACCCACTAGGGAGCCAGGGGCAGGTCCATGGAGAGCCCAGGGCTGGCTGGTTGGGACGGGAGCCAGCAGGTGCAGGTGGGGGTGTTGGCTCAGCTGCTCCTGGGTGCCCTGGAGGCACTCAGTCCGGATTGGGGACGTAGGAATCTGCTGAAGCTCAGAAAGAAAGATGCCACCTCAGCTTGTGTGCAGGACGCTCTCTCCAGCCCGTGTCTGGGCAGTCTCCACTGCCTGTGCCTCCCTCTCTGAGCTGGTTTCTGCTCCGGTCTTATCTCAGTGTGGCCATATCCTCCAGCTTTTCCTGTTGCGGGTGGAGGTGTGGTCAGTGAAGAAGAACATCTTTGGCCCTAGCCCCTAAGCCTCCCCCACTTGCGCCCAACCTCTGCTCTTCTCCTTACAGGTCTCCCGTTGGGTAGGCCTCCTGCCCGGCTCCCTCTGGGAGAGATTCCTTTTCCCTAGGGGCGCTGGGGAGTGACCTGCTGGCTGTGCATTGCTCTACCCCTAGGTGTCGCTGTCCCCCTGCGTTAGCTACCCCCTGAGCCAGCCTCCTAGGGAGAAGGCCTGAGATTGGTGCTCTGGGCAGGCATGGGGGGTTTCTGCGGTATTCTGAGGAGGGGGTTAATGACCTAAGATTTTATTATTACGTTTTGGGGCTGGAGGAAGTGGAGTAAGTCTCTCAAGTCATTTTATGGATCTTGGGAAAGGCAGTCCTGGCTGTGGCTGTGGGGTGGGGCCTTTCTGGGGCAGGGTCTGCAGTTAGGGGCTGAGGGAGGACAGGAAGATGGGAGGAAGACGTTCACATCTGGAGGGAACCATTTTGAGAATGTGGCTTTGGAAAGGGTCAGGCCAGCCTGTCCTTGCCCTTCTCCTCGGAATCTCCTTCCCCACCCGCTCCCTTGTGAGGCTCCTGGGGCAATGGATGAGGAGGGTGGACTGATGGGTGCTCCTTCTTTTGCAGAAGTGAGGCTGCTCTGAAAGGCTCCCTGAAGGAGGGAGGTGCCTTTCTTTTTGCAGTTGACTTATCATTTGGCTTTTGGAAGGAAGAACAATATAGAAGGGAAGAAGGTTTCAGGGGAGGGAAGGAAAGAAAACCAAAAAGTGGAGGAGAGAGAAGCCAGGCCATTTAGAAAGGAGAAGAGATGAGTCTGCTGAGAACAGAGCCCTTGTCTTTTATTTGTTGGATTTCTGCTTTTGCAGTGCTGGGGATTGAACTCAGGACCTCGGCACTGAGCTACGTCCCCAGACGTCTGTAATAGACAGGGTCTAAGTAAGCTTCCCAGGTGGGACTCAAACTTGCAGTCTTTCTGCCTCAGCCTTTCCAGGGCTGGGATAACAGGTGTGTACTTGGGAGGCAGGAAGCAAGAGAAGCCAACTGGTAGAAGGAGGCAGGGAGGAGGGCAGAGGGAGAGGTGGCAGTGCTCACCTGCACACAAATGCATTTCCTAAAGGCGGGGCTTGGGAGGGGCTTGACCACAGCAGGCCTATTCTCAGGCCTCCATGTGGTGTGAGGTTGGACTAGAAGCTGTGGAGGGGCTGCTCCTGGAAGGGTCGCTCCTCTCTCCTGGGCAGCCTCGCTGGCAGGGCTGGGCTTATCTCTTACTGTCTTCTTGGCAAGTCTCGCAACTCAGAATGAGGAGGTTAGGGCTCAGAGGGGCTTCTTCTGCCTCTGTATGTGCCACGGGCTTGGCATCTCTTCTATGGGTCTCAGTTTTCCTGCGCTGCAGGGTCTGAATAAACTGGGCAGGCTCTGAACGTTAATGACGTTTTGGTGCCTTCAGGGCATGATGGAGGAGTCTCTGCCTGGAGCGGAGGTTTGTAGGGGGCTGGGTGGCGTAGAACGGAGCTCCCGCTTTGCACATGCAGCTCTTGGGGAAGCCGAGACAGTGCACTCTGGGCCGCTGCCATGCTAGACGGACTGTGGTCTCCAGAGAGGGCCTTCTTGGCTTCATCGTGCTATGCTCCTAGGCCTTTACGGAGGAGGAACAGAGCCCAAACTGTGGAGAGGGGGAGTATGACAGCCTCTGGGGGCCCCAGGAGGGCGGTTTCTGCTGAGCCGTCCAGGTGCCCTTTGGTGCAAGATGGGTGTGACCTTCCCAGGAGGGCCCGAGCCCCAGGCCTGCATCTCGGGGCGGGGAGTGTGGCGGCCCTCATTCATGCTTGTCTTCCCTCCCCACTACCCAGACGAGACCCTCCGCTCTTTGGCCAGCCCTTCCTCCCTGCAGGGCCCTGAGCTCCACGGCTGGCGCCCCCCAGTGGACTGTGTCCGGGCCAATGAGCTGTGCGCGGCCGAGTCCAACTGCAGCTCCCGGTACCGAACGCTGCGGCAGTGCCTGGCGGGCCGGGACCGCAACACCATGCTGGCCAACAAGGAGTGCCAGGCAGCCTTGGAGGTCCTGCAGGAGAGCCCGCTGTACGACTGCCGCTGCAAGCGGGGCATGAAGAAGGAGCTCCAGTGCCTGCAGATCTACTGGAGCATCCATCTGGGGCTGACAGAGGGTAAGCGCCCCGCAGAGTCGGGTGGGCAGTGGGAAGGCGCGAAGGGGCCGAGACCCAGGAGGAGGACTGGGTCATGGGGTGAATTGTCCCTCCCCAGACAGAACCTAGGCCCCAGAGTAAGCAACCACCTGCTGAGGGTGGCTTTGGTGACAGCTGAAGGTGGTGGGCAAAGGAGAACCAACGCTGGACAAGAGGGAAATGATATGGGTGGGAAGGAAGAACAGATGTTCAAGCCAGGACCATGTGAAGGGCCCCTTCTTCATGAGAAGTTGAAACAAAGGGCACCAGGACACTAGGGAAGTGAGAGTGAGGAGAGAGGAAAGGTGGCATGTGCCTGCCAACAGGGGTGCTGCCCAGAGAGACAGGGCATCCTCTGCCACTCCTGCTGCCCTGAGCCCTGGGACCGAGCCCAGAGCCTTGGTCCTGGACATCCACCCTTCATGTGTCATGAAGTCGTGTGGCTTCCATTCACCATACCTGGCCTAGGTATTGTCTACGCTGCTTGGGTGTGGGCAGCAGAAACCTGGGGCCCCTCCCTCAGCGGTACCCTGTCCCTGCCCCCTGCAGACCGGGGCGTGGGGATTTTGCATGCTTTAGGAGACTGGAGGATGCTCATTTATTAATTCAATAGATGTTCACTGAGGGGACGGCCTGCTAGGTGTTGTGGGAGCAGCTGAGAGCACGCTCTCAGGGAGCTCGAGGTCTGGAGCTGGGTGCAGTAAGGGGACTTCTGTCATTTGACAGCGTGGGTGCTGTAATGGGAAGGCACAGGGTGCAGTAGTCACACCTCAGGTGGACATCTAACCCGTTATGAAATCTGAAGAGGCTTCCTGGAGGAGGCCACGTCAGAAGAGAATCCGAAGAGTGAGTCAGTTGAGCGGGTCTGGTGGAGGGACCGGCAGGGCCTGGGCCCCAGGTGAGTTGAACCTTCCTGCAGAACTGCCACAGGGTAGAGCGCAGAGCAGAAAGGGTGTGGAGGAGAAGTCGGGGACAGGGAGGTCGGTGCGCAGCAGGGACCCTGAAAGCAGGGAGCTGATTAGATCTGTGCTTCACAAGAATGTCTGTGTGGTGCTAGTGAAGAGTCGCTTGTAAGGACTGTTCAGAAGCCACTGTTGGGATACAGGCCAGAAATGATGGTGGCCGGACATAGACAGTGGTAAGAAAGGGCAGGGTAGACCTTAGCACTGTTTAGAAGGCCGAATCAACAGGTCTTGGTGACTGGCGCCTCATGAGATGGGGGAGAGAGGGGTCGAGGGGCACATCCTGTTTTGGGCAGCTGACGGGGAGATGCAGTGGTGAAGGCTTTGGGGGACGAGGGCAGGGCATGAAGGGGTTATTTGGGGCCATGTGCCCCTTATCATGGGCCATGTCCTGCAGACTTACGTGTCTGGAGCTCAAGGACTTGCAGAGAGAGAGATCTGGAAGTGGACATCAGGCTTTGGGTGCTAACTAGAGCCCTGGAGTGGGTGCTATCGGGCAGGGTAGTGATACAGCCCCTGGGGCCAGTGACTTAAAGGATCGGGGCAGGAACGGGTGACTCAGGGGGCTCCAGGGTAGAAGTTCAGGAATGGGGCAGTAGACAGGGAGGGGCTCGTTCCCAGCAGAGGCACACATTTCTGAGGGAGAGGGAGGGACGCAGTGTCTCTGGCGTCCTTCGGTGAGCTTCTGAGGTGGCTGCTGGGGACAGGAACCTGATGAGGGAGTGGATGGGGAGCTGGGGGGTTGGAAGTGATAAGCACAGACAACTTTCCACAGAATTTTAGTGTGAAGAGGAGAGAACAAAGGATGATAGGTTTTCTTTTTTAAAGATGAGAGGGGGTGGAGCGATTTAAATTCCAGGGTAGGATGGTGGTGGCGGAGACCCGGAGGGGAAGAAGACAGGAGTGTCCTCTGTGGACTGTGGCCCTGGTGGAGCACTGCGGGTGGGTCCAGGGCCGGGTAGGGGATTAGGCTTAGATCAGAGAAGAACTCTCTCCAGGGTGCCGGAAGAGGAGGAGGATTCCAGCTGCAGGTCTGGAGGCTGCAGATGGAGGGATTCTGAGCAGGCACTAAGGTGGCTCAAATATGCTGTGAATATAGGAATAAGAAGCGCATATAATTATTATTAGTATTGCTGCCATTAATAACTGTAATTCCTCATGCTTCAAGCTGCACTTCTCCCTGGCAACCTCGATTCCTGGAGCTACAATAGGCAGAGAGGGAAACACTGTCCTAAGGCACCTGCACTTTGCTCACGGGGGACAAGGGACTGTCACTCAGAGGCTGACTCTGCACAGTGAAGGCTCCTGACTCCTGAGCGCAGTAATTTTGCTTCCTTCTTCTCTTCCTGGCGGCCTTCAGCGTCAGCCTAGAGGACAGTAGGCAGCAGGCTGGGGTGGGTTTGCCTGGGCTGCAAAGTGGACAGGGAGGGACAGGGCTGCTGGTAGAAGAGCCGTGGGCCGCCCGGTGCTTTCGCACCAACAGCCCTGCCCATCTCTGTGGCCCCGTGTGGCGTTATCAGCGCAGCATGCTGCAGGGCCCTGTCTGGAGAGGTGATGTGTTTCTCACTTTGAGATAGTGATGAGCTGCTCTGTGCTTTTCTTTGTACGTTGCTGAGGGTCTTCAAGGCCCTTTTAGACTTGGGAGCGTGTTGCTAAAGATGACTGTCTCTGGTTCCAGGCCATAGGATGAGTTTTTTCTTTTTTAACTACTTTATTCAGTGACCATCAGTTAAGTACTTACTGTGTGCCTTTGAGAGCGGTGGCACTGCAAGAAGCTGGGGTCCCTACGCTGGCCACTTCCAGGCTAGGAGAGCTTTCCCATCCCCAGCTTGCCCCCTTCTGCTGAAGCCTGCCTTTTCTCCCCTGGGGGTCCACATGCTCCTGTGTCTTGGACTCCAGATCTGTCCAGGAGGCCTTTGAACAGCAGATCCTGTCCCTGTGAGTGACAGAGTCCACCTGAGAGTTAATTATTCACAGCTGGGGTTGAATGGTCTCCCTAGGGAGGCTGCGAGAACCTCCCCATGCTCTGTAATCGCACTTAATAGCAGGCTTGGGCCTGGGCCAGGGAGGGCACGGAGGGGAGGAGAGATCTGCGTGGGTTTGAACTCTCCTTCCCATTCTTGGCTTCCCTTGGCCCCTGCGGGTGGGTGTGATTCACCCAGGTTTTGGCTCAGTGTTCTCCCTCCGCCTGAGGCTGAGCTCATGGTGCTGGCTCGAGGCCTCTGCCTGCACTGGCGGTGGAGGAAGGCAGGTGGGCTGTGGCAGGCAGGTGGCCTCTGAAGATGTGGCCACGGGGCTCCCAGAGTCTGAACTGCAAAGAAGCTGGGGAGAGCTTGGGCTCACCCCACACTGGGTGGGAAATCTGAGGCACAGAGAGGTGGAATGGCTGCTGGGGTACACAGTGAGCTGGTGGTAGGACCCAGGCTTGGGCCCAGGGTCCTCACAGAGTGTCCAGGTCTCTTTAGCTGGCCTGTGAAGTTCTCACGGCTGGCGGCCCACTTCCTTCTCTGCCTTTACCTCCGAGAGTTTTTATACAGTGCTGTCCCTGGGGGCCACATGGAGATTCAAAGCCAGGTGACACTGAAACAGAGACTCTTAATCCTTCTACAGTGAAGCGCAAAGTTGTCTCCCATGTGTCTGTTCCCAAGATCTGACATCCTGGGCCTAGGATTTCCCATTGGCCCAATCTGCTAAAGGAACGGCAAGTTTGGGTGAAGGTAGAGACTGGGTGAAGCTCCTCCAGCTGCTCCTGGGGGCGGCTGTTCCTCCAGGGACCCTCTTAGTCACTGGTCCTGGCTGGTCCTACCCAGGCATGGTGCTGTGCTACGTAGCTAGGCGCTAGGTGCCTTTGGGAGGGCCAGCCGTGGCAGCCAGGACTGCTCCTCCGAGAGGTGGAACAAAGACAGCGCTCAGAGAGGAGGGAGGTGGCTGCAATAACACCGCGTCAGTTTGCAGACAGTGTTCTTGGTGGCAAAGCACTTGGGCCCCGGAGCCTGGGTTTGAAGCCTGGAGCTGCCGCTTTCTAGCTGCGTGACGCTGAGTCACTTTGGGCAAGTTACTTAATGTTTCTCTCCCTCGTTTCTTGTCAGTAAAGGAGGGGAACAGTTGTGCCTACTCTCAGAGCAGTGAAGAGAGGATGGGATTGAGCCGAAGTGTCTAAAGCACACTCAGGAGTGTGGGCACCCTGAAAGCACCTTATTTATTATTATTATTATGAAAGGGCTCCCTAGGCTGTTCTAGCGTTTGGATCCAATAGGCAGCAATGGCCGGGGGCCCCAACCCTCGGAGTTTCCTAGGACAGGGTGTAAGTTAAGTGCCAGTGGGTGGAATGGAGGTGACTGAGGTCATCAGGGAGCAGGGTTTGGACAGGGACCATGATGATGCCAGGCATCTGGATGAGGCCACTGGTCACCCCTGCATGCATTGTGTGTGGCCTGGCACATGGGGTGCTCCTATGAGGGAAGGTGAGGGGTGGAGGCCATCTCACCAGGAGTGCGCACATTTCCTTTTCTGCTCCAGGGCTCTGTACCTTTCCTGGGGGTCTGCTGGCCCCAGCAGCTGGACTCCTTCCTCTGTGAACCTCACAGGGCTTGCTGCATCTGCATTCCCAGGGGTGGGGACCACGTGGCTGGTTGCGGAGCCTCCTGCAAGAGCATTCTGAGGCCCCTCTTCTGAGGGCTGTTTCTTCCTGCAGATGTCCCCACAGGTGCTGCTCACTTGGGCTCCCCACAGCCAGGGGGTGGCTGCTCATGGAGGAGGCCCCCACAGATGGGAAGTGGTTACTGTTATGTGTGGCTGTGGGTACCCCCGTCCACCCTGCCCCTCACCGCATGCAGTCCGAGTGAGTCCGCGTTGATTTCTCCTCCTCAGAGAGGACGTTTCCTTCCCTTCGAGGTGTTGGCAGACACCTGGGGCTCCTGCTGAGGAGGTGGTGGTGTCCCTAGAGCAGCCCCGTGCCGTTTATCTTCTGCTTTCCCATTTACTCTGATGGAAAGGTCTGAGGGCAAGTGGCAGAGGTTGTTTGGGGGATGTTAGGCAGACAGGAACAGGAGTTGGGCCCAGTGACCTTCACCCCGTTCTGCCAAACTTTCTTGGCACATGATGGGAAGCAAAGAGGAGATTCTTTCTTCTGGAGGGACCTGCACAGAACCAGTGTGGAGTGAGGGCCAGAAGACAAGATGTAGAAGGAAGCTGCTGAGAGAAGCTGTGTGACCTCAGGCAGGTGGATTCACCTCTCTGGACCACCACAGAAACCTTTCTTGTGAAATGAGTAATTTGTACTCAGTGGTCATGGGGCCTCTACCTTCAGATCCTATGATTGATACTTGACTTTCACAGGTGGTTGTTCTACCTTTCCCGTCCTCCTTTCCAGAAGCATTTGGATGTTTGTCAAAGGGGCTGCTTGTGCAGGGAGGTGATGGGAGAGAACTAGGCAGTAGCACCTGCCCTGGAGGTGCTAGTTGGAGGGAAGTAACTTGCCCATGTGCGAGGGGCAACCTTTCATTCCGGATTTGCCTGGGCAGCGCTTTGCATTTTGAAGGGCTCATCCTCCCTGACGGCACAAGCCCTCGCAGTGGACCTTTCCCAGACTGGGAATGGTGTGGGGAGGGGGAGCTGTGTCTGATGCCCACCTCTCTTCTAGGTGAGGAGTTCTATGAAGCCTCCCCCTACGAGCCCGTGACCTCGCGCCTTTCGGACATCTTCAGGCTTGCTTCAATCTTCTCAGGTAAGTGGCTTTGCTGGGACACGGCCTGTTCTCTTGTCCTCATGCCGCTCTGAGCTGCCATTGACTCTGCTCTGCATCAGTTTGCCCTTAGTGTGCCTGCGTCTCGGGGCCTGGCCTGTGAAGAGGGAGAGCATATCACCTTCTCCTTGGTCGTCTGGAGCAAAGCACTTGAGGGCCTTCTTTCCTAGCATTTTGACTCTCATGGTCTTGAAGCTGAAGCTTGATGTCACCCGCACCTGCCCTTGTTCCTTCTTCCCAGCTCCCTGGCTCTTCTGCTTTGGGGCTGTTCTCCTTGGCCAAGTTGCTTAAGGTCTCTGTGCCTCAGTTTCCTCTGCTGTGAAGTGGGGACTGTAGCAGCCTTACCTTGTTGGATTGTTGTGAGCTATGTGTGAGTCGGTGAACCATAAAGTTCATGGCGTGCTGCAAACCTGGTGGGAAATTTCAGGAAGCATAGCTGGGGTTTTTGGTACAGATGGAGCACCTTTAATCCCCAAACCCCCAAATCTAAAATTTTCCAAAGTCCACATTTTTTTGTCTGCTGTTACGTTGTTACAGTGGAACATCCAGCACCTGACACATGCGATGGGTGCTGTGCACTAAAAGTGTTGTGTAAGTTTACTAATGCATCAGGTGCATATGAAACAATTGGAATCTGTGTTTGGGTTCTACTCCCAAGATCGCTCACTATGCATATGCAAATATCCCCAAATTAAAATAAAATCTGAACTCTGAAGCACTTCTTAACCTAAGTATCTTATGTAAGGGAGACTCTCCTAGACTGCTAGTGTTACCACACTCTGGCCCGTGCTGGGTCTTCCCTTGGCTTCGGAACCACTGAGGAAGGCATTCCAGGGAGGACTCCCCAGTCCTAGCCATGCCCCGCCTGGCCTTCCTTGGGGAGCGAGAGGGACCACGCTGGCCTCTGGCTTTGCTTGCTGGGTAAATGCACAGAAGGCAAATAACCTTTGTGGTCTTGGCCTTGCTCTCTCTGGCGTTAGGGAGGCCTGGGGCTCAGGGCCACCCGCCACGCCTGGGCACTGGGGACGGGTCTCCACCTTAGTGTTGCTTGGAGCTATGGGGAGGGTGAGCTTTTCCAGGAGCCGTCGTGGTGCTCAGATGGCCAGAGCAGGGCTTCTTCACTGCAGGCACCAGGTTTCCAGGAGCTTCTGTGGCAGTCTCAGAAGGCTTCTGGGCCCAGTTTCTCTTCTCAGCAGCAGTAGTGCTGACACTTTGGCCTGGGTAGTTCTTTCTTTCAGAAGAACCACTTTGTGTGTTGTAGGAGGTTTAGTATCACCCCTGGCCTCTGTGCGTTAGATGCACCAACACATCCTCCAGTCGTGACAACCAAAATGTCCCCAGCCATGACCAAATATCCCCTGAGGGGCACAGTCACGGCTAGTTGAGAATCACTGCTATAAACTATGACTTTCCAGTGAGACTCTGAACCTCTCGAATGAAGCATTCTCTATGACTATGTTTCTCAACCATTATTTTCATTATTATTGCCCATGAGAGAAATTAATTTGCCCTAACTAGACAAATGGAAGACCAAGAAATAAATTTTGTCGCAAAGGGTCTAGTTTTGGAAGAGCACAAGCCACTGTAGTATCTATGTTTTTTCCTACCTGAGAACTAGGTTTTGCTCCTTTGAGGTGACCCTCCTCCCTGGTGGGAATGCCTGCTGTAGGTGTTGGAGATGGGGTTGGTATGTGTGTTCCTGGTAGCAGAAATCCTGGACCCATGTGAAGAGAGAGGCACTGGCCAGCATGTTAGTCAGCTTTCTATAACTATAAGAAATACCCGAGATAATTAACTGATAAAGAGAACAGGTTTACTTTGGCCCAGTTTTAGAGGTTTCTTTCTATGATTAGTTGGCTCTGTTGCTGGCACATCATGATGGGAGCTCCTGGTGGAGCGAAACTGTTTCCCCCATGGCTAGGAAGTGAAATAGAGGAAGAAGGAGAGACCAGCTCCCCATGGTCCCTTTCTAGGGCATGTTCCCACTGACCAAGGACGTCCTCACTGAGCCCACCTCTACGAAGTTTCTACCACCTCTCAGTGGTGCCAGGCTGGACACACAGGCTTTGGGGGACATGCCAGATCCAAGCTGTAGTGGCCCATTGGACACGACCTGGGGCCCTGGTGGTGCTTGGGGGTGGTGGAGAGTGGGGTGGAGACCTCAAAGCTGATCAGTTACATTGAACCCTCTGCTCCTGGCTCCCACTATCAATCCCCACCCCAGGTGGGGGAATCCTAGCAACATGGGCTAGAGCATCCTCATATTGAGTCTTGCCCACCCTACAAAGCTGAGCTAGACCATAGCCAGACTGAAGTCCTTTCTAATCAGTGGTCTTTTGTTGCTGTTGTTTTGTTTTTGTCTCTTTGAGACAGGGTCTTGCTATGCAGTTCAGGCTGGCCTTGAGGTCACTTTGTAGCCCAGGCTGGTCTTGAATTCTCTATGATCCTCCTGCCTCAGTCTCCCGAGTGCTGGGATTACAGGCATGTGCCACCATGCCTGGCATACTCAGTGTTTTGACTGTCACATTTCCTGGTTAGTTTTGAATAGAGGTCCATTTTGGATCAGTTTTTTTGAGACAGTGCTCTGGGCCTCAGATATTGGATGAGACATTGCTGGCGTAGGCGTGGAGGTGCCCTGGGGGTCCAGATCACCCCTGTGTCATCCCCTCCCCATGGCCCTGGTACCAGCTGACTATTACTGCGCAGCCAGGTGCCATTGAGTTTACTCTGGTAGAGAAGTAACTTTGGCTTATTCCCTGAATGCTGGAGCTCTGAGGTCCTCACCTTAACCCAGGCCCCTGTTGCTTCCTGGACTCAACACTTAAGTATCTTCCTAGCAGAAAATCTTTATGTAATGGACTTGACACTCTATGGGACAAGGATGTTGACAAGACAAATGAGGAAATTACTGGATATGCAGCTCACTGAATCAACTCCTTATTGCCTGCTGTCCAGAGATAACCGGGTCCCACATAGCTCTGGATCTCTGAGCTCTGGGGTTGCCCCCACCTCACGGGCTAGGTAGGCTCTGGGGACTGTGACAGTTCCTCCTCATTGCCCCTATGGATTCTGCTCTACACAGAGCAGCCCCAGAGGTAGGAGAGTGGGTGTCTGTCTGGGAAAACTTGGGACAGCTGGAAGGAGGGGCCACCAAGAAACCAAGTGGGCCATTGTGGGGAGCATAACAGAAAGAAGGCAGGAATGGGAGCTGGGAGGCTAATTTCACCCCAGTCTCTACTCCAAATCCCCTGTTGGGCCTTGGATGTGTCATTTCCTGTCTCTAGACCTCATGTTTCTTTTCTGAAGAATGAGGACATAAGCTTAGAGCAGGGCATCTGGGCCTGCGCCCCATGAAGGCACACAGGAAAGAATGGCATGGTGGGTGTGCAGACCAGCCTGGATCCCAGGGACCTCAAGATCTTGCGCCTGTGCTGTGGGCTTGTAAAGGTGCCAGCCTGAAGGATCGCATTTAGCTGGTAGAAGTTTCTTCTGCTGCCACACACCTGTGCGGAGTTCCTCTGCCACCTCTGTCTGAAAAGGCTAGGAGGACACAGAGGCTTGGTGGCCTCTTCTGGGTTGTGCTGTTCCAGCTGGGGGACTAGGGAAGGGGACTCTGGGATCTTTGGGATGCATTTGCGTCTTTCTCTTCAACCTGTCCTGTCTGAGATTTGGCGTCATGTTATAGGAGCCTCCAATAACAGTGTGGTTCCTCATTGCCTGCAGTCTCTCTCTGTTGGGGTTCTTGGAAAGTCCTGTCGAGTTTCTGTTGGTGAGGAGGGATGCCAGTATTCCTGTAACCCCCTCTGAAGGCCCTCAGATCTCCCTTCCTCTCTGCCTCATCCCATCTGGCAGGCCCTGGGTACAGCAGTCATCCCTTCCCGAGTGCAAGGCCAGATGGACGCACTGGCTGTGCCTGGACTCACAGCAAAGGAACGTTAGACGGCTGTCTGCCCTCACCTTGAAGATGAAGGAGAGATCTCATGGAGAAGAGAGGTGTTTTGTCCTGGGTCTTGCAATTCAGGCCTGTCTTGCAAACATGAAATAACATTAAGGAGGCAGCTGGTGTGTGGCAAGAATATGGGCTCAGACATTCCAGGCTTTGAATCCTGGCTTGGCCTTTTGGGAGTGTATGCTAGTCAGCCTTCTGTTGCTGTGATGAAACACCTGATTTAAACAAGGTATACGAAGGAAAAGTTTGTTTTGACTCAAGATTTCAGAGGTTTCAGTCCATGGTTTCTGGTCCTGTTGCTTTTGGGCCTGTGGCAAGGTGGAATATCATGGTGGAATTGCATTTGCACGAAAAAAAAAAGAGACAGAAAGAGACAGAGAGACAGAGAGTCAGAGAGAGACAGAGACAGAAAGACAAGAGCGAGAGACAGAGGGACCGGGCACACTGCCAGCGACTCAACTTCCTTCCACTCCCTCCCACTCCATCCTAAATGCTCCACCATCTCCAAGTAGCTCCATCAGTTGGGCCCAAGTCTTCAAAACATGAGCCCTTGGGGCTGTAAAATCCAAAGCGTAGCAGGTGTGTGGTCTCAGTCCTCCCTGTGGCCCTTTCGAGCTGTAGTTCTTGTGTTTGTAAGATGCGTTGGTAAGGAGGATTCAGTGAGAATGGACAGAAGCCATACCACATACCTGGTGCATGTTAAGAGTCTGAGCTGGGCTTGACAGGTCGACATCCTCTTTCAGCGGCCATGTACAGTGGATGCACAAGGTTGGAGAGGATGCGGCGGCCCAGGAGCTGAAGTTGAGTGACCTTCTTGTCTCCAGGCTTCTGTGACCCTATGAATACATCTGGGGAGGTAGGAGAGGGTGGAACAAGGCAGAAAAGAGACATCTCAGGCAGAAGAGGTTGCTCTGGGGAAAGAGATTCTGCGAGGTGAGCTGGAGCCCCCAGAAGTGTGGGTCTCAGTGGAGACCCAGGCACGTGGCTGGACAGCAGTGTGAGAATGGAAAGGACAGGGTGAGGGCAGCAGTGTCCTAAGGGACAGGAAGAAGTGACAGGCAGATAACCTTGGCTGTCATAAGCTCTGTGTGTGGATTCTGGGTGAGGAGCTGGGAGTGTCCAAGCCCTCAGCATTTCATGCCAGTCTTAGCTGGGGCATAGGCATATTTATAGAGCATCCTTTTCTTTTCTATAGCAGGAAGGGAGCTTAGGGATTAGGCGGGCCCACCTCTTCACCTCTGAAAGGAAACAGGTCCAGAGAGAAGGGACCACTGTGGACCAGGGTTCAGGTTTGGATTCCAGCCCCACCCATTGTGCACCTCAGGCAGGTGGCTCCTCTCTTGCCCAACATGGGACTGGCAGAAACACCTGTCTGCTAGGATTTTTGCAAAGACTAAATGAGATAGCGCAGGTGAGTGCTTGGCCCAGGGCCTGGCATGTTGCATGAAGATATGTTAGCTGTTTAAAAATCACCCTGGAGAGATTTCTGCAAGGTCAGATGGTGATGGTGGCAGGACTGGTCTACAGCCTGGCATGTGGTACATGGTTGCGTGCCTGTTGGTGACACGAGGCTGCCTTCTGCATCGGCACAGTGCTTGGTGGGGCTGCAGTGGAGGTGACGGTGATTTTCAGAGCGCAGTGGGACCCAGGGGCTCGGTGGGAGTCTTGGGTGGCAATGGCTTGGGTGTGCCACACTGTGACTGGGTGTGGACAGGTAGAGGCTGGTGAGAGCCCTGGGATCGGTGGCTTTTGTGGGTCAGAGGTAAGGTTGGGCAGTGTTCACTTTGGCTGGCCAGCACACTTCCAGGTAGGCCATCTTGCTCTAATGGAACCATTACAGCCAGGGACATTCTTGCTGGAGGGTCCAATGGTCTCCTCTTTAGGGATGTGGCAGAGGGGGATATAGCATTAACCCTCCCCCTTGCCAGGGGCCTCGCATGGTGGAAGCATCCAGATGTCCTGCTCTCGCCTAATGCGTGGGAAGAGATTTCAGGGAAAAGAAATCAGAACACAGTTGTCGGGCATGTGTATCATTGCTGGGTGGGTTCTCTGCCCCATGAGTCCCTTCCTCTTGGTATCCCCTGGGTGCCTAACACTGTGCTTTGTGCCTGCTACACATCCGTAGAGAATCCTATGCTGTGGACTTTGATGTTGGCTAGTCCTAATCTTGAGTCTTGGCCTGGCCCTCCCAGCTGCGTGACCTCAAGTTCACTCAGTCCCCTGAACCTTGTTTTTCTAATCTGTAAAATGGAGCCGTGCAGCTGCTCTGCAGGACTGGCAGTACCACAGGGGCAGCTTTTCACATGTGCCCTGCACAGGGTGACTGGGGTCATTGTCTGTGGCCCCGGGGGAAATGATGGTTGAGTGGGAGTGTTAGACCTGTCTAGGAAAAAGCCACTGAGATGTCCTCACGAGCAGTAGAAACGTGTGTGCTGTGTCTCAGAGCTTTGGGGTATAGAGATGGGTGGATCCTCTGGGATGCAGGAGGTACCCGTGGCGAAGTGGGCTTGGGCCGGGCTGGGAGGAGCTCTGTTTTGTTTAGTTCTCATGGACTGTGTGCTCTGGGGACCATGCAGGCCACTGCTGTGGGATGCCGGACCCTTGTCCTCCCCGTCCAGTGGGGCGGGCCAACACCTACCGGATGCCTTGTGTTACCCAAGTGATGTAGACGAAGCGCTGCCTGGGAGCTGAGGGGAGGCAGGAACTGGCGGTGCCTGGGGAAGTCAGGGAGGTGATGGAAGAGCAGGAGGTGGGACTGGGAGTGGCGATGTCCCCGGCAGATCGTGGCTGGAAGCCTGGGTGAGCAGCCTGACCAAGCGAGGGGTGATGGGGGGACCCCAGGTCTTCTGAGCGTCAGTGAGCCCGAGGAACAGTGAATGGTGGCAGGCCGGGGGGGGACCTCCCTGGGGTCTCTTCCTTTGGGATCTTGCTCATGACCCCTCTGTGGCAGAGCCAGGATGCCTTTCTGTCTGGAGGGCTGAGCCTTTGGAGAGGGGTCGGGCTGTCCTGGTGACGAGTCCGCCAGGAAGGGCACTGCAGTGGCCCTGGTGGGGCTGAGGCAGGACTGGGTCCAGCTTAGCCTTGTGGATGCCTAGGGAGGCCCCTTGCTTTCCCCACTTCACCCCCTCCGCCTCCCTAGGCCCAGTGAGGCAGGTGCTTGACCCTGGCACCTGCACCCTCCCCCCACTTGGCTGCACAGAGGGAAGGGAGTGCGAGGTTTAATGTCCCTGGGCAGGCTGGCCGTGCCTGTCAGAGACCCCTGTGGGGTGCGGTGAGGAGTTGGAGGGGCAGGCAGCCTCTCTCCCTGCCTGCTTCACGGTGGCTCAGGCGATAAACTGCTTATCCTCAGGTTGTCTCCCTGAGCCGAATGCAGAAGTGTGTTATTTAAATTTCAAAATCACATTCTTCTTCTAACAGCTGTCAGAGACTCTGAGTGTCAATGAAAATTGGGCTTTAGCTGCACTCTGTCGCCTCTTCCACCTCCTCATTCAGGGACAGCTCTTCTGCTGGCCAGGGGCAGATGAGCATTATCTGGGGGGCTGAGGCAGGTGACAGATGGCTGTCACCAGCATGATGGGTGGCTGGGACAGGCAGGGGACAGCCAGCCCCCCTGCCCCCGGAATGCCAGGGCTGAACATCTACATTTTCCTTCTCCTGTTTCCTGCCTCCTCTCCCGTAAAAGCTGGGACCTCAGGCTCCTGTCAGCGGGTGGAAGGATTTGCTTGCACTGAGATGTGAGCAGGGTGTTGGTGACTTCATCTTTGGTTGCTTTTGTGTCCAAGGAAGAAACTGCCATGGAAAAATGCCAGCAGAGAACAAATGTAACCCTGAAGAAAGGCTTTGTGATGGTAGAATTCCAGGTGCCATGGTTGGGGTGAGAGTTTCGGAGGGTGAGGGTGTTTTCTGGTACCTTTCCAGTCATATCATCGAAGCAGCCACCTGCTTGCCTCTCCTTCTGGATCTAAGCAGGCTCTGCTGGCAGCTGCTATGGCTGCTTCTGTGTGCCCAGCTCCTGCATTGGCTCGTGTGGGATTCCCGCCCAGCAGCTTGCGTGTGCCCTTGCCCGCTGATGGAACTCATTCCTTCTAGTTTAACCTGATGGAAAGTAGGGTGCGCGTCCGTGTGCCTACCATGCCCGTCATGTGCTCCTGAGACCTCGTGGGTGTTCAGAGGAAGGGTCACAGCCAGGATGGGTCGGTGTGCGTGTGTGCAGAGTGCAGTGTGTGGTGTGGGAATGGAAGTATGTGTGGCACGTGTGTGGGTGGTGCACAGTGTGTGCATACTGGGGCATATGTGTGTAGATATGTATTAGGTGGTGTATGTGTGTGTGTGTGGTGTGAGTTGTCGGTGTATGTAGACCTTGATATGTTGTGTGCGTGCCAGTTTGTGAATATATTTGTGATATATGTATGTGTAGGGGCATATGTTAATGTGCTTGTGGGTGGTGTGTGTGCATATGGGGTATGTGGGTGTGTAGGTGTGCCGTGTGTGTGTGTGTGTGTGTGTGTGTGTGTGTGTGTATAGGGTGGTTTGTGTGCATTCATAACTTTCCTGTCAATGGGACAAAGTACCCAACACCAACTTAAGGACTGGTTTATTTTGGCTGCAGTTTTCACAGGGTTTAGTTCATGGTTTTATTGGCTTCAAGGCAGAAACGACATGGTGGAAAGTCCCGATGGAGGAAAGGCTCCTCAACCTGTAGCAGCCAGGAAGGGAAGAGAGAGGAGTCAGGGTCAAGAATACACCCTTCCAGGTCACCCCCCCCAGTGACTCGCCTCTAACCAGTCCCCGCCTCCCGATAGCAGGTCAGCTCTGAACTCATCAGTGATGGTGTAGCTTGTCCATGATCCAGTCAGTCACCTTTGACACACATGAGACTTCGGGGGAGAATTTAGATCACTGTGTAAATATGATGTATGTGTGTGCACATGTGCATGGGGGTGGTTTTTGTGTACAAGTGTGTGTATGTAATGCTTGTATGATGGTACGTGTATAGGTGTATCTGTGTGGGTGTGGGGAATGTGTGTGCCACTTTGTGGTGTATGTGTGTAGACATATGTGTGTGACAATGTGTGTCGGGTGGTGTGTGTAGGTGTGTGTCCGTGTGTGAGGCAGTGTGTGTGAGTGTGTGGGGTGGTATTGTGTGTGGTGTCTCAGAGGTGTGTGGAGGTGTGTATATGGTGTGTGCATGTAGGTGTGTGTGTCTGTGTGGGTCTGTGTGTGTTGTGTGTGTGAAGACACAGTTGGGAGCTGGGGCAGTGGCTTCTGCCTGCAGGTGACAGGGAAGGAGGGGAAGGAGGGGAAGGAGGGACCGGGCAGCGGAGCCGAGTGTGAAGGCTGAGCCGCAGCTGTGCTGTCTTCACTGTGACCCTTGGGGCACCCTCTCCCCTCCGCCTCCTCATCATCTCCTGAGTCAGCTCTGGGAGGAGAGGCCCAGGGTGAATTCTGAGGTGCATGAGTGCCGAGGGCCACCTTGGCCTGATCAGCAACAGTAGCAGACTTAGCTTGTGGGGTTTGGGCTGTGCTTGTCGTGGTTTCCATGGACCCTGGACGCTCAGGTGCCCCCTGTGCAGGAGGCACGTGTGTGAGTCGGGGCCCTAAGCAGTCCCTGAGCATCCTCAGTGCTCCTTGCCCTGCAACAGTTCTTTGCTATCACGACACGATATTCTGTTAGCTGGAGTTGGAGAAAAATAGAAAACAAGTCCATGAGCAGATTAACAGAGAAAATGTAGACTGTGATGAATTTCATGCAGAGATTAAAATAGGGTGACGGATGAGGTGACTGGGAACGCCTGGCTCTGACTCAAAGGAAGGCTGCATCATGGGAGGGTCAGGGAACAGCAGAGGGAACAAGCAGGAAAGACCCAGGTGGGGACCGAGAGCTGCTCCCGTGGGGGAGGTGGAGGTAGCAGTGTGAGGGTGTAGGGCTAGTGGGGTTGGATCCCCAAGCTGCTGCAGGTCAAGTTAGGAGTTTAGACTGTATTTTAAGAATGGTGGGGCCGGGTGTTAATGGTGCATGCCTATAATCCCAGCAGTCTGGGAGGCTGAGGTAGGAGGATTGCAAGTTTGAGTTTAGCCTGTGCAATTTAACAGCTTAGTAAGGCCCTGCCTCAAAATATAAATCTGTAAAAGGGCTGGTGATGTAGCTGAATGTGAAGGGCTTGGGGGGGATTAATTGAGAGGAAAAGGGAGGGGCAGGCAGGCAGAGAGAGACAGAAAGAGTGGGGAGAGAGACATAGAGACAGAGAGTGAACCACTAGGTGAGCAGTGCAGTATGATTTATGTGTTGGAAAGATGCTCTTGCATTTGGGGACTAAGCCATGGGGAGGAGGGCATGGGCGGAATGGGGAGCAGGGAGACCAGGTCAGAGGCCATGCAGGGTCCAGGTGAGGGACGGTGATAGGAGGAGGAGAGAACACATGGGCTTGGGTAGATCCTGGAGGTGCAATCGAGAGGATGTGGAACTGGGCTCTCCTATTTTTGAGCTGAAAAAGGATCCTGCGGTTTACTAGGATGGAGGAGACAAGGGCAGGGACAGATTGGGCAGGGGTGGGTGGAAATCAAGAGTTTCATTTGGGCTGTGTTAGGGTTGACATGCCAAATAGACCTCTACTGGAAACGCCAAGGTCAGGGTTGTTATATCAAGAGTTATTAGCATATAGATGGCATTTTAAGTCATGGAGGCATGGGGTCACTGAGGGAGTGTACAGGCAGAGAGAGAGGCTGGGGCCGTCCAAGCAGAGGGGGCTGAGAGGCCGGCCAGAGAGAAAGGGGAACTGGCTGGGGTGTGCTGGCAGTGGAGACAGGGCAGGGTGTCAGGAAAGAGCAGGCGGTGCGGTGTGCCCCAGGCAGCTGCAAGGTCACGTGAGTGAGCTTAGTGGAGGCACCACAGACTCAGCAACAAGGTGCTCATAGTGGTCTCTGCAGGGGGGCCTTAGGAGGGCAGGAAGGTTGGAGGAGAGAGTGTGTCATGCTCAGGTTAACCAGCAACCGGAGATTGCCCTTCCGAGCTTTGCCATAAGATGGAGCAGACAGATAGGGACAGGGTGGGGGTGGTTCAGGGAAGGCTTTGGCTTTGGTTTTGGTCTGTTTTGTAGCAAGCAATAATGGGGGCACATCTGTACACTTTGGGGAATGGTCCCTGGGACAGGGAGATGTCAGGAGAGGCATCCTTGAGTAGTGAGCTGGGATGGGACGCATGGCATACAGGAGGGCAAATGGGGGACCAAGCTTTGACATGCAGGAGGCTGCATCCCCAGATACATGTGGGATAGCTTGGTTACTGCCAGGGTGGGAAGGTGAGGGAATTTCTGTAGAAAGCTCCCGTTTTCTCAGAAAGTACAAGGCAGATTGTTATGGTTTGAATGTTTGTGTTCCCCCAAATGCTAATGGTGTAGTCCTAGCCCCTCATGTGATGGCTTTAGGAGGTGGAGTCTTTCAGAGGTAAGTAGGTCATAGGGGTGGGGCTCTTATGAATGGGGTTAGTGCCCGTAGAAAAGAGGCCCCGAGAGCTCCTTTGCCCCTGCTAGCAAGTGAGGACACCCTGGAAAGATGGCTGTCCGTGACCCAGAAAGTGGGTACTCACCAGACACTTAATCTAGCTGCGCCTTGTTTTCAGGCCTCCCAATTTCCAGGACTGTGAGAAGCAAATTTCTGTCATTTATAATCACCCAGTTTGTGGTATTTTGTTATAGCAGCTTGATCACGTTAAGACATGATGTAATCAAATGAGAACACGGGGGAAGAGACTGGGGGGAGACTGAGGCAGAAGAGGTATGAAATGGCCATTTTAAGGCACTTGAGACCTGAGAGCAGGAATTTAAGGTTGAGAGCAGTAGGCCCAGATGTGTGTGTGTGAGTGTGTGTGTGTTTGTGTGTGTTTGTGTGTGTTCGTGTGTGTTCGTGCTGCCGAGGGGCCAGCTAGAGCAGGAGGGTGGCTGCCTTCACTAGGGCTGGTGGTTGGTGAGTATGATGGAGGAGGTGGGTGGAGGAGGTCAGGGTGTTTGCCTGGAAACCGGGAGGTCCAAGCTGGGGGAGGAGGGCGTGAGGACGGGGTTGGAGGTGGCTGAGGGAGAGCAAGAGGTCGGGCCAAGGGGGCCAAGGTCTGGGGGAGAATTCAAAGTTGCTGGAGTAGGAATTTCAGAGTGGGAGCTGGGACGGGAAGAGATGGTGGTTGGAGGTTGGGACATTTGATAAGAGATGTCAGGAAAGGCAAAGCCAAAGTCGTGACCATGACAGTGGGGAGCTCAGGGGCTCACAGGAAGCAGGAGATGGGTGAGTGAGCAGGAAGGCTGAATACCCGCTGGCCCCTTCCTGCTGGGTGGAGGCCACAGAAATGAGACTGCTGAGAAAGAGACCGGTGAGCCAGATGTGAAGCCCTCCTGAAGAGGAACAGAGTGGCTAGTCGGTGACATCCCCGGGAAGAGTGGGCGTGGCGGACTGATAGCGCGACCCCCTCAGGAGCCTGATGACACAGAAGTGATGAGGAGAAACCTCCATGGGCCTGGGCTCTGCTGTGCACGAGCTTCCCCTTGGCCCCTTCCTTCCTAAGCAGTATGCCAAGTGACTAAGTTGCTGATTTTTATAGAATACATTGATTCACCCAGCTAGTGTCTTTGCAGTGTTTAAAAACATTTTTAGAAATTTACACTGAGTGTTCTTCACGGCTTTTGAAAATGTTTGCAAGTGGACTTCATAACTATGTTAAGATACATCCAGGTTTTTTGAAATCTCAGTTTTGGAGCTCAGTGTTTTGGGTTATGAGTTGACATAGACTTCTTATAGTGAGAAAAGTATATTTCTTATTCAGTAAGCAAAATTTAAGTTTGTGATTGGTACTTCAGCTTCTGTATCCATTTGGCAAAAATAAAAAATGTCAAAGAAGGATTTGGTGAATCCCATCAATGTGAAATGCCTCCGTTTCTTTCTTTTTGTTTTTGGTTGTTGTAAGTACAATATCAAAACTTATATGCCATTGTAGTGATTATTGTGAGAAGGGTTAAAAACCCTAAATATAAAAAACTCCAAGCCCCAAAATGATGCTTTAAAAGAACAAAGCACTCAGCTATGGATGAAAACGTTCCTTCAAAACTGGAAAGAATGAAATTTAAGAATTTTTAATTGCATGAACCTCAAAATTAAGAGTAACCTGTCCTTTGAAGAAGTGGAGACAGAATTTTAAATGTAGTTAAAAATTGACAAAATATAAAATGATATTCAGAGGCATCCAAATTGATTTTTTCCATTGATTTTCAGTGAATTTGCCATCGTGGAAGGGATTTTTGGCGGGTTGGCCTGCTTCCAAAACATCTGGCTTCCCCTGGCGCATCCTTGGGTGGCTGTGATGCTGTGACAGGGCTGGGAGGTGAGGGGAAAGTTTGGAGAGGAAATTGGGACTTCCAGGGCAGGTTTGAAGAAGGAAGTAAGCTAGAGACCAGAGCAGAGGGGGCTGAGGGTTTGGGTCTCTCCAGGTTTCTGGGCTTTGAGTGACAACTGAAAGGACTGGGGGTGAAGTGCTGGGAGTGACCCTGCTGTTTAGGAGAAGCCAAGTTACTGCTTCCAGCTTCCTGGTACAGGGTTCCTGGTTACCACTCAGGGATATGGGGCCCAGCGGTGAGATGGTGCCCTGAGGGTGTATTCTGTTTGGCTTCCTGGGTGGAGCAGTGGAGCTCTAGAGACCTCTCTTGGTCACAGAGGTGGAGACTGGGGACTCTATCTTTTGGGCATGGTGTGTCAAGGTTCCATCATATGCGTCTGGCATCTTCTACTAGCAGGGTGATATGACTATAGCAAGAGAGATGGGAGGGAAGCTCTTTCCAGCCAGGGAGGGCCTTCACACTGAGCTATATCCACAGCCTTTTGTAAGAGTTATTTTCTTTTGGTACCGGGTCTTGCTATAAATTGACACTTGCCGAGATTAGCTTCGAACTTGTGATCCTCCTGCCTCCAGCTTCTCAGAGTGCTAGGATTACAGGCATGCACAGTTTTAAACAAGCCCTTTCACTTCTGTACTGTGATTGCAAACTTTGAGAGGCACTGTGTTAGCCAGCTTTGCATTACCACAACAAAAGAGCCGAGGTGGCTCACTTAAAAGGGAAAGGGCTTATGTAGCTCACAGTTTGAAAATTCAAAGTCCAAGATCCAATAGCCCTGTCACTTTGGCATCTGGTGAAGATGGTGGCCCTTCATGGAGGGAGCATGTGTAGCAGCTGATCATCTCATCCTGAACCTGAGCAGAGAGAGGGTGAGGCCAAACCCAGGCGTTTTAGAACAGCCCCCTCTCTATGAAACCATGTGACCTATCTTCCAAGAGTGCATCACCAGTAACCTCAGGACTTTCCACTAGTCCCCACCTCCTAAAGGCTCTACCACCACCAAACAGTGCCACCTTGGCACTGCCTTAAACATATGGGCCATTGGAGGACACTCGAGTCACCTCTAAACCATAGACACTGATTTCATCTGTTTATTCTGCTCAATCTTTAGATAGTCCGGATATAGGCAGGGTGAGTATTGTGTCCCCATTTTGCAGATGAAGAAATGAGGCAAAAGAGGTTACGTAGCCTATGTGCTTGCTCTGCCAGCCTGTGGTCCAGCTGTACCTCCCAAGTGCCTGCTGGGCCCTAGTACCCATTCTTAACTGTAACCAATGCCCAACTGACCTCAGGCAAGGGAATGTTTTCCTTTGCTTACTTGACTCTAACTCTCCCCTGCTCTGGAGTGTACATAGGCACACCCCCTGCAGGTAGGAGCCTTGCTGATTTTGTGCACCTGCTAATTAGGCCTTGACCCCTGCTGGGATCCCAGTAGTTGCTGGTTGTCAGGTGCCTCTGGGATTGATGGCCCCATGGGGACAAGAGGTGCGGAGGTGATGGTTGGGGTGGCCGAGATGCCACAGGGAAGGTGGGCCCCAATGTGGGCATCCCCCGTCTCTTCTCCTGGGCCCTTCCTTTTCCCTCCATCTTCCACGCAGCCCTGGTAGCGTTTCTTTATTCTATATCTCATTGTTCCTACTCTCTAATTAGCTGGAGTCAGGTGACCATCGAGTTGCTTCTCTTTTATCTTTTTTGAATTTTTGTTTTGACCTCTCTGAAACCAGCAGCTCTTCATTTTGTACCAACTCAAGGTCTGCTCTGTCCCAGTCTCCAGCATACACTGGTGCCCCTGAGCTCTGTCCTGACCCCGTTTCTTGTCTTCGTTCTCACCCTCAACCTTCGTGACCTCGCCGATTTGTGTGCTTTGAAGCGCCTGTTGTGACAGTTAATTCAGTCTGCAGTCTCTGCCCAGACTGCTGTCCCCAGCTCAGGCTCCTGTCCTGCCTTTCACCGGCTCCATGTGGACATCCCATAGGTCTCTCCTTGTGCCAAGCCCCACACCTGAAGATCCATTCGTCCTGCCCCTTCTTCCTCGTTCCTAGTCAGACACTGGCACCATCCACCAGACGCTCAGGCCTGAACCCGTTTTCCTTACGTTCTCTCTCCTGCCACTCACGGTGCGGCCAACCCCGGTGACGTCATGCTTGTGTTACATGAAGAACGGGCTCAGTTTCTGCCCTCCCTGCAATCACCATCCCATCTGAGCCTCCACCTCCATCACGCAGAAATATTTTAATTTCAAGAGCACGGCCTTGTTAGAACAGTTCAGAGTTAATGGAGATGGTATAGTTGAGGACAAATCTAGGGCTGGCGTGTGGGAGGCAGTGGCCATCACTCATCACCTTTGCCCACCTCTCCTCCCCATCCGTGTACTCTCTTCTGTATGTCAGCGGTGAGCTCCTGTGGTTCCTCTCCTTCCTACTCTCCAAGTGCTTCCTGCTTTAAAAGAAAAATCTGAAGTTCTTACCTTGTTCTGCAAGGCATCATGGGTCTCCTTGACTGTTCCTCTGACTTTGTTTCCCTCTTAACTTTTGTCTCATTCAGGATGCTCCAGACCCTCTGTCCTTTCTTTTGTTTAGGAACCTACCAAGCTTATATGGGTCTCAGGACCTTTACATGTGCTCTTCCTTTGGATTCTCTTCCTTTGGATTTTCCCTATATTTCACTCCTACTTGTTATTCTGTCTCAACTCAATAGCATCTTTTAGGAGAGACCCTTTCTCTCATCCCCTGGTCCTTCTCTCTGAGCTTCCTTCTTTTCTTCATCATCACACTTATTGATTCCTTATATTATTAATTTTGTGTGTTTATTACCAGTCCTTCTTTCAGTAGAATAAAAGCCCCTGGAGAGCAGGGATTCTGTCTTTCATATTCACATCTAGACTTTAAAGCCTAACACATAGTCAGTGCATGAAAGTATTTGTCAGCTGTTTGATCAGCTGCTAACTGTGGGGCGTTGTGTGCTGTTTGTGGAAGGCAGGCATGCTTAGGAGCCTCGGTGTGTGTGGTGTGTGCGTGCTGTTGTTGTTGTTATGTTTGCACAGGACCAGGGTAGTCTCCTTTGAGTCTTCCATTGTTGACCTGTGGTTCCAGGTCCTGGGAACTGGGTAGGTTGGGGTACTGTCCCAGGCCTGCCAGCCCTGAGAGTCTTGCCCTGGTGTGATGGTGGATAGGCAGTAGAATCACAACATGTGAGAGACAGTTTAGTTCAAAAACCACCATTCTTCATGTGGTAAGAAATGAGGTCCAGAGCGGGCTGGGGTTTACTTTGGTTCTCACAAAACTGGGAAAGGCAGACAGAGGTTTAGGACCCAGGTTTTTCAGCCCCTGGTTTAGTGGCAGAGATGTGTAGCAGGCGTGGCCCAGGTCCCAAGGTGGGCTTAGGGGTAGACATCGCAGCTGCGGAGGGGATTCACAGCAAGTGCTCAGCTGTCTGTTTCCTACACGGGCAAGAAGAGAAGCTGAGACGCCCATGTCCCTGCTGGCTTGGAGGTGCCATGGAAGTCTGAGCCTCTCACTTCTGTTCCTGCAGGGAGAGTCCTGCTTGTGATTGGGAAGTCTGCCTTGGCGCACCGGGGGTGTGGGGAGGTGTAGAGGGAGCGTGCTTGGTGACAGCAGAAGGCCACAGGCACCTTCTGCTGAGAGTGCTCCGGCAAATGGTGTGCTGGGTGGGTGTGTATGTGTTGGACATGGGACTGGGCCGCAGGCAGCTTGCCCTCTCCTTCAGGTGTTGTCTCTTCATCTTTGGAAAGCGGCTGCAGAAACACGGAGACCTTGTGAAGTCCGGATGCGTATGTGCCATCCCCGGACCTCCAGCCTTGGGCCCTGGATTTGGGGCCTGTGAGCCACAGGTGCACTAGAGTCTGAGCGCCTGTGCTCTAAATCTATCACTTCTGACTGTGTGTGCACCACTGGTACGTACGATGGGCAGGGAAGAAATATTTTAATTCCAAGAGCGCGGCCTTGTTAGAACAATTCAGAGTTAATGGAGATGTTATCGTTGAGGACAGATCTAGGTGGTATTGGCCAATTTAAAAAGTGAAGTCAAAGAAATTAAAAAAATTCATTTAAGCATTAAGGAATTTAAAGGAAAATCTAATTAAATATCCGCAGATAGTACGTTAGCAGGCCCTAAATGTCGTAGGTGGTCCTCGGGTGACTGATGTTTGGTAAACCCAGCGCTATATGAACATTGAACAACTGTAGAGGATATCAGTTGAAGGGGGCCACGTGCTTGCTGGCTGTGTTGCCCCACTGTCTGGGGACAGCCCTGTGCTATAGATGGGCATTTGGCTTAGGGCTGTGGCCCTGGGGAGAAGAGATGAAGTTCTGGGGCCTGGGGTTCAAGTTGGGGCAAGGGCTGGCGTGTGGGAGGCTGACACCGAGCCTCTGGTGGTGGAGATGGCCTGTCCCTCTGCTCCTGGCTGGCCTCCCCCTTGCCTGGTCCTCACACTGGGGAAGGGTGGGAGTGGGTAAAGAAGCCAAGATGTGTCTCTAGCCACTTGGGCTGGCAGGATGAATTTCCTGAGGTGTTGGGAAGTGCTAAGTACTACGAAATCCTGCCTCCCTCTCCCTTGGGCAGCTGTTTACCATTTCCTGCTTGGCCCAACTCAACTCTTCCCTGCAGGCCTGGGAGACACTCCTGGGGCAGCAGTGCGAGCATGTTTTGGGGACAGGCTGGAGCTGGTATGTCAGGTCCTGTATGGTCTCTCAGCCTTCTGCAGGGTGAGGATGGGAAGTGAGAGGAACCTGGGTTTCCAGAGTCTCCAACCCTGCTCCTTGCTCCCTGCTCTGTTTATTCAGGGGCTGGAGCCTGAGCAGGGCCTGAGAACTCTGAGGGGTTCTGGGATATCCTGCTGGGTTGGATTTGTGTTTGGAATCCCCGCTCCTTGTTCCTCCCTGGTGGGGACTTGCCTCCCAGACTTGAGGGCGGGTGGAAAGGCAGGGGCTGGGCTGGGCAGGGGCGTGTGGGCTGAGCTGGTACCGTACCGTTACAGGGCCCGCATGCCCCTGGCTGTGTGGAGTGACGGAAGCCTGAGTGGGAGTCCTGCTGGGAGGTGCCTGGTGGAGTGCAGAGTCTGGAGTGGCAGGGGTGTGTGTTCCTGGGGGTGGTTTTCTCTGTCCCATCATCCGGTCCCCACCTGGCAGGATCAGAGGGAGCATCTTCCCAGGAACCAGGCAGTTGCTGCTCCTTTTGCTGCATTTGATTTTTTTTTCCTAGGAAATTTACCAAGTTTGGGCCCAGGGGTTTACATTTCCCACCCCCTAGCAAATGCTTTCACTAGTCAAGCCCCAAATGGAAGCCACTGAGGCTATAATTACTCTGGCATTAGCTCAGGAACATGCTGAGAGGAGCGGAACGGAGCACCTGGGGGATCTAGGAGCAGCCACAGGCCTAAATTAGCTGCTTTTCTGCTTGCAGTTGTCGCCTGCTCCTCCACAAAGTCCCCTCCTTGTCCTCTCTCCCCCATCTTGGCCCCAGGTCACTGTGCTCTTACCTCCTGTCAGCCAGCTGGCATCTGACAGGTGCGCCACGGATGGCTGGTCTGGGAGGACCCCTCCCACCGAGCAGGGTCCCCGCAGTAGCCATTGTGTTGACAGGCATCCTTGGTCCTTGCCTGGCCTGGCAGAATGCTTGATAGCAGCTCAGAGGATTGCTCGGGACGCCAGATGCCCAGCATGGCCGACGAGTCCCTCGCCTAGTTCTCCAGTGTCCCTCTTGTCGTTCCCTGGCTGGGTCTGCTTTTCCAGGCATAATGAATGGGTTTTGGCTCCTCCCAGCTGTTGCCCCTGCTGTTCCCTTGGCCTAGGACCCCGGTCCACTGTCTTCACTTCCTCTGACACATCTTGCCGGCTTCAGCAAGGATAGCACTACACGCACGCTCCCCTTCCCACAGCTCTGGGCAGGATGCTCTCCAGTCTGCACCTCAACCTCTTCGAGGCAGAACTTAGCATGCGCATTGACATGGGCCACTTTTCTGTCCTCAGCTGTGTCTCAGGCAGGGTTACAGCACCAGTGGCTAGGGAACTGCCTGGCACATAGGTTGATTGATTAGGAAAACAAACCTTGATTCTCTTTCTGCCTTCATTTCTCTGCCCCACCCCCCTTTTCTTTGAGCAGCTCGGTTCACATCAGAATTGAGGGAAGAGAGAATTTGTCTATCAACCTTGGTGCTCCTGCACCAGCCCCCCTACTAGAGTTGTGCATTTCTTATGCTGAGGATCCTCGACATACCCTTGCTACCTACAGCGCATAGTTGACATAAGGGGCCTCTCTTGGTATTGTAGTCTATGGATTTGGACACACACCTAATGACACATAGCCACCGTTACAGTATCAGGGTAATGTCACTGCCCTAAAAACACTGCTCTGTCTGTTCATCCTTTCTTCCCCTGACTCCTAATAACCCTTGATCTTTTTACTGTCTCTCTGATTTCCCCTTTTCCAAAATGTTATGTTGTTGGAATGATGTGTGTGGCTTCCTCCATATGAGGTTCTTCTGTGTCTTTTTACAGCTCACTTCTTGCTTGCTAACTCACTTCCTGTTACCACTGGCTAGTATTCCATTGTCTGGATGCCCTCCTCCCTTAGTTTTTACAACCAAGAGAGAGGGCCCTTCTTTGGCCTTGGTGGGGCTGCTGTTGGCCAGAGCTGGTGTTGTGGTGAGTGGCTTGGTCTTCATTGATCATCCCCCAGGTTTCCCTTCTCAGCCCCGTCTGGGCCTGCCCCACATTAATACTTGATTACTAGTGGTCTTGCGTTGACCACTGCTGCCTGTCTGTGTCAGTTTTGCTTCCTTAATGATATTAGTAACTTTTTCCAGCACTTATCATAAACTAGACCTGTTCTAAGTACATTTATTCTTTTACCCACCAAATATTTATTCAGTAGCCGTGTGTTAAACACTCAGTACTATGAATGCGGCAGGTAGAAACTCACAAAGCATAACTCCAGTGCCTTCATGGAGCTTGTATCAGATAGAAACAGTTGAGTAAGTAGGGGATACTCTGGCAGTGGTGATGGGTGTTGGGGGAAAAATAGACCAGAGTAGGAGGTACATGGAGCGTATAGGTTGCTGTTGTACACAGGGAGGACAGGAAGGACTCACACATAAGGTGACATTTAAGCAGAGACCTGAGCAAGTTGAGGAAAGTGCTGGGTAGTCATGGGCTAGGAGAAAGCCTTTTAGACCAAGGGACAGCACATGCAAAGGCCCTGAAGCTGGCCACAACTGGCCTGCTCCAGGAAGATCTAGGAGGCCACTATTAGAATGGAGTGAGCCAGGGGAAAGGAGTTGGAAGGAACGTTCTGTAGAGCAGTGCTGACTACAAGTATCACATGAAGCCAGGTGAGGTGGTGCATACCTGTAATCCCAGCTGCTTGGGAGGCAGAGGCAGGAGGATTGCAAGTTCGAGGCCAGCCTGGGCAACTCAGTGAGAATCTGTCTGGAAACGAAATAAATAAAAAAGGACTGGGAATGTAGCTCAGTGACAGAGTGCTTGGTTGGCATACCTGAGCTCAATACCAGCTCATACTGGATCAATCCCTGGTTAAAGAAAAAGTTTAATATGCCATCACTCTCATGGAATTCTGTTTGAGTAATCCCATTAAAAGGTAAAAAGGCATAGGTGAAGTTAGTTTTAATATTACTTCTGTAAAATATCCATTGAATATGTAATCATAAAATATTGGTGAAGTACCTACTAAAAAATATTAGCGAAGTACCTACTTTTTCTTATGTGTTCAAAATCTGGTATATTTCCAGATCTTGCCTATATATTTGGATTACACTGGCTACATCTCAGGTTCAATGGCCATGTGTGCCTAGTGGCTGCCATATTGGACAGCACAAGTACAGAGCCTTGCTGGTCATGCCAAGGCCTTTGAGTGAGATGGGGAAGCCAATGGATGGTTTGGGTCCAGGAATGGTACCTGTTTGCCTTAGGTTCTAGGAAATTCACTCTGTGTGCTGCGATAAGATGGGATTGTCATGGGTGGGAGAGAGGAGGACCAGGAAGGAGGTTTTAACGAGGCACAGAGTGATGGCAGCTTGGACTAAAGTAGCAGCAGGGTAGGAAGTGGTGAGTTCCAGATGTGTTTTGAAGGCAGAACCTCCAGGTTTTCTTCTTTTTTTGGGGAGGGGTACTGGGGATCGAACTCTCTACCTTGCGCTTGCCAGGCAGGCGCTTATGCCACTGAGCTGTATCCCCAGCCCTCTCCAGGTTTTCCTGATGTGCTGTGTGAATGAGAGAGGAGAGAAGGATGCACAGAGAAGTCTGGCTTGAGCTACTGGAAGGACCCAGTTGTGTGCAGCAGGATGAAGAAGACTGTTGGGGTGGAGGGTAGTTTGGGTTTGGGATGTGGCTGTTTGAGATTTTCAGGTAGAATTGTTCAGTGGGAGTTGGACAGATGGGTCTGAGGTTCAGGTGAGGGGTCTGGCCTAGGAACAGTGTTGAGGGCCTTCAGGGAGCAGGTGCCTAGAGAAGAGGACAGAGCCAGAAAGACAGGCTGAGTGGCATGTGCTGGAAGCTGGGAGGGAGGCTCAGAGAGTGGAAGGCAAGTGAGGAAGGGATTCAGGCAGGGGGGAGAGGTTTTCTGCTTCCAGGGCTGCCGATGGGCTGGGAAAGGCGAGGCTGGATGATTCCTGCTCACCGAGGAGAGAGGTGGGGCATATGCCAGACTGAAGTCCAAGAGAGAAGTGGGAGGAGAGCAGAAGATGGCTGGGGACAGGTGGCCGGTGTGAGTGGTTCTTTTTCAAAGGGGAGCAGAAAAAAGGGGTGGTAGCTTAAGAAGGGTGTATGATCATGAGGTCCTGAGGTCTTTTTTTAAAATTAAAGGTGGGAATGTAGTATCAACGGAGTATTCTGTTATACAGGCAAAGTAATGATGCAGGGAGAGAGAAAGTAGTGAGTAATACTCATTCTTGCACTGACCCTATGCAGTAGGTGCTATTCTGGAGATAAACCCAGGCACAGAATGGCTCAGTCACTCCCCCAGGGTCACAGGGCTAATCCGTAGCCAGGAGCTGCAGGCTGGTGGCCCAGTTCTTGAAGGCCCAGTCCTGACCACTGTGCCATTCTGCTTCTTGGTGTCCTATCTGGGGTGGTCAGCATTTGCAGAGTGCGGCCTTCCATTACAGCTTCATGTGCAATGCAGCAGCCAGCAGAAGGCTGTGCAGGGGTGGGACTTGGAGCTCTAATGGCCCTGTGACCAGATCACCAGGAACTATGCAGTGCATGCTTGGTAACCAGGATCCCCCTGGGGAGGAAGCCAGGCCTCCACCAGCCTTGTTCCACCCACCTCCCCAATGGCAAGGCCAGAAGCCTTTGGGAGAGGGATGAAGTGTGGGTGGAGAGGCTGACGCTCATTTTAAGCCTAAGCTGATGGTTCTCCCCGGTGTTCCTGGTGCTGGGTGACTGGGTTCATGCTCAGGTTTGCTGCCAGTGTGCTGGGTGACACTCAGGGCCTCCGTTTCCTTATCTGTAAAGAGATTGGGTTGGATGATTTCCCTTTGGGCTCTCGCCAGTGTGTCTCAGAAGGGCATGAGCATATGGGGTTCCTCCTCCAGGGCAGAGGCAGGGGGTCAGGTGGTCTTAGTGCCGTGTGTCTCCTGAGACTTGTGGGGAGCAGAAACCACCACAGAGGGGATATAGAATTCCTGGGAACACTGATTGATGCCTGAGACGTTCTGCTTCATGGACAGTGGCAAAAACTGGAGGTCATGGCACAAATGCCAGAGTTCTACCATGTCTGCCCTGTGGCTGGTGTGTGTTCAGCCCAGATTTGGCTTAGGGGCAGTCTTGACTTCAGCTTGCAAGACTGCCAGCTCAGGGATTCCTTTTTGGGTGTTCGTAGCAGCCAGTGCACTCTGGATGCAGGGGTGGGCATTTGAGGTGTCTCGGGTGGTTTCTATGGCCATGATGGTGGGGGTGAGGGTGGTGGCTGCTGAAGTCCCTGCCATGAGCATTGTCCCACTTGTCCCATGCCAAGTGCCAGTGGAGCCCTTGCCCTGACTGCCCAGGTGTGCTGCTTCTTGAGCCAGGAGTGTTGTTTCCTGCATTTGTAAACAGGGCCCCACGCACCCAGTTGCGTCGCCTAGGCTTGTGTACGTCTGAGATGAGACTGTGGATTAACAGTCACCACCCGCCCAGCTCCTCACATGTACTGCTTGCCCCATGCCTGGTGCTGTCCTGCATGCTTCTTCTTCTTTTTTTTTTTTTTTTGCAATAGCACAGACTGAATCCTGAGTCTTTGCCCTGAGCTATGATACCCTGTCTGTCTGTCTGTCTGTCTATCTATTATTTTAAAGAGAAAAAAGTTTCAAACCAAGATAATAGGAGGGTAACAATGGCTACCTCCTATAATGTATATTGTGATCTTTAAATTAGTCAGAGTACAAGACATAGGCATTTAACTGTCCAAACAATATTAGCACAAACCTTTCTTTTCAATGAACTAAGAGAAATTAGTAGTATAACTGTCTTTTTTGGTTTTTGGCTTTTTTCCCGTACCAGGGATCGAACTCACAACCTTGAGCTTGCTGGGCAGGCACTGTGCTACTGAGCTAAATCCCCAGCCCCAGTATAACTGTCTTAACTATCTGGGGTGTGTGTGTGTGTGTGTGTGTGTGTGTGTGTGTATTTTTTCTTTTTTTGCTTTTCCTTTCCTTCTTTTCTCCTTCCCCATCCGTTTCTCTTTTCTTTTGAACACTTTCTTTCCATTTTACAATATCTATTGTACATTTTGGATCTTATTCACTCTTTCAGCTTCTCACACTAGGGAGACAATATGATGTTTGCACATGTGCATCTGGTTTATTTCATTTTTGAGTATACTCTCAAGTAGCATCCATTTACCCATAAAAGTCTCCAGCTTATCCTTCTTTATGGCTGAGTAGTACTCCATTGTATTAAAAACACCACATCTTTTTTATCCATTCCTGTTGGTGGACATTTGTGTTGTTTCCAAGATCTAGCTATTACAAATTGTGTTGCTATAAACATGTACATCTCCAGTCTTTGAAACAATTTCCTTTTTAAAAAACTTGAGACAATGTCTTGCTAAGTCACTATGTTGCTCAGAGTAGGCCCAAACTTGTGATCTTCCTGCCTCAGCCTTCCAGAGTTCTGGGATTCCAGGTGTGCAGTATCACACCTGACTATTCCTGAGTTCTTTTTGGGCCTGCCTACTAACTCTTTTAATCCTCACTGGAGCCATTGGGGTTAGATCTTGGGAAGGGATCCCTATTTCACAGATGAGGAAGCTGAGCAAAGAGCAGGTATGTGAGAACACTAGTCTCAGGTTGCTGTGTCTCCCCCGTGCTGCTATGGGACACTGACCCGTGCTTGCCTCCTTCCTCCAGGGACAGGGGCAGACCCGGCTGTCAGTGCCAGGAGCAACCATTGCCTGGACGCTGCCAAGGCCTGCAACCTGAATGACAACTGCAAGAAGCTGCGCTCCTCCTACATCTCCATCTGCAACCGTGAGATCTCGTCCACTGAGCGCTGCAACCGCCGCAAGTGCCACAAGGCCCTGCGCCAGTTCTTCGACCGCGTGCCCAGCGAGTACACCTACCGCATGCTCTTCTGTTCCTGCCAAGACCAGGCGTGTGCTGAGCGTCGCCGGCAGACCATCCTGCCCAGCTGTTCCTACGAGGACAAGGAGAAGCCCAACTGTCTGGAACTCCGCACCCTGTGCCGGGGAGATCACTTATGCCGGTAAGAGCACGCACCCTGGGGCCCTGGCTTCAAGGTGCTTGCAGAGGCTGGTGTTGTCCTTTCTCTGCATCTACTGGGGAGTCCCATTGGGTTATGATTCTGAGCCCAGCAGAAGGTGTCAATCAGGTTCAATCCACTTGGATATGTGCAAAATCAGTTGTCCATTTTTTCATCCATCCATCCATCCATCCATCCATCTGTGAATGAATCCATTCATCCATCCATTTGTGAATGAATCTATCCATCCATCCATCCATCTGTGAATGAATCCATCCATCCATCCATTCATCCATCCATCCATTCATCCATCCATCCATCCATCCATCCATCTTTGAATGAATCCATCCATCCACCCATCCATCCATCCATCTGTGAATGAATCCATCCATCCATCCATCCACCCATCCATCCATCATCTGTGAATGAATCCATCCATCCATCCACCCATCCATCCATCATCTGTGAATGAATGAATCCATCCATCCATCCATCCATCTGTGAATGAATCTATCCATCCATCCATCCATCTATCCATCCATCCATCCATCCATCCATCCACCCACCCACCCACCACTCATTTTCTGATTTGCTCATTCATTGAACTTAGGTTTATTTTTTGTCTACTCTGTGCCAACCTCATGTTAAGGACTGTGAAGGAAGCCAGTAAACCATCCAACTATAATTTTATAATTTAAAATTATAGGCTCTAGGAGTCTTGAAAAAAAGAAATGACCTTCAGAGAATTTGATCCCACTTCTAAAGGAAGCCTTAACCTCATGACCCAGCAGAGGAAGCTGCTCTCATAGATTGAAGAGCAGCTTATTATAGACTGAGAGCTGAATAGACTGGTGTTGGGGGAAAGAATGGGTTCTGGAGCCTGACGGTGCTGGGTTTGAATTCTGACTACCAGTTACTAGCTGTGTGATTCTGAGCCAGTGTAAAAGATAGCCTGAGCCTCCATCTCTTCACCTAGGAAGCAGGAATATTGATACTCACATCACTGGGTTATTTTGAGCTTTGATTGCGTGTGTCCACTGCTTAGCACAGAGCCTGCCATATGGTAAATGCTAACTAAATGTAGCCTAGTTATTAGGAAGTGGGATTTTTTTTTGTTACAGTGACTTGGGAGTTTGGTTTCTTACATCTGTTTTTCCTGTTGTTAAGCATTTATCAACCCCTCTTGCATGGAGCACTTGGTTCTGAGGCCTGGATGACAGAGGTGACTGTGGTGCTCTCCAAGGAACATGCACTTCAGCAGGGAAATAGATAAAGACAGAAGTGGTCCTGGATGAAACTGGGAGGTGCCAAGGAGGGAGCATGGGGAGGGACACCTGCCTCAGTGTAAGGGTCCACGGAAGGGGGCCTTGACCAAAGCCTTGGAAATGAGAAGAGAGCCCAGGAGGAAGATTGCTAGAAAAGGAGAGAGAGAGAGAGAGAGAGAGAGAGAGAGAGAGAGAGAGAGAACTGCAGCGGGGGTGAGCCATGATGGGGAGGCTGTTGGAGAAACAGGAATTACAATAGTTAGCTGCAGGTGTTTAGAGATTGTCTGCTGTGTTCCAGACATGTGTTAAAAGCTTCATGTTTCAGTCCTGCAACAAGGCTACAAAGTCAGTACCATTTTCATCTTTATCGATCACTGAAGGAATAGAGACAGTAACTTGCCTAAGGTCACATAGTGCACACATTTCAGAGCCGAAAGTCACATGATACCACTTTCCTGCCACTGTGGTATACTGCTCTGGACTCAGGTGGTAGCTGTGGGGATGGAAATTATTTATTGTTTCAGAGGAGAGTGATAGTACACTGGAATGTGGTGGGACTGGGTGACTGGTTGAAGTTCCCTGGGGCCAAGAACCATTTCTCTTTTACTTACTCCATTCGTCATCCAGTACACGGAGCCTGGTGCATGGTGAGCACCCCATAAGTATTACTTGGATAGATAAGTGGATGGCACCTGTATCTGCCACGTTTCCTAGCTGAGTAACTATGGGGTGATGGAATAATTGGATGAGGGTGGTACTGGACACACCGTGTTTGAGGAGTCTCTGGGGAAACCGTTGCCATTCCCATGGCAACATCTGGGAAGCATTTGAATGAATGGCCTGGAGCTCAGTAATGAGGTCAGGTTTAGAAATTCTTGGGCTCCTTGCTAGTGATTAAAGCCACAGCAGTGGGTGATGTGAGGAAGTTTGATGGAGATGCCCGCAGATTTGGGTGCCCTTGGAGTTCAGGTGGTAAGTGAAGCTGTTGGTGGGGGTAGTGAGGGCTAAACTCTGCTGGAAACACAGGGGCCTGGGAAGGGAAGGTGGAGGAGGTGCAGTGTGAGGCAGGGAGGCTGGGGAGGTCGGAGGACAAAGGAGGAAGAAAGTGGGCCCAGAAACCGGAAGAGGGGAGGTTTCATGGGGAGGGAGTGGTGAAGCTGGGGTCTTACAGAATGCATGTGTGTGCATGTGTGTGGTGTTCCAAGCCGATTGCTGCGGGTACACTTCTGGCAGGGAGTCAGAAGCGGGGGCACTGGATATAAACTGCCTTTTTCAGAAGGAAGTGGGGTTGGAGCCAGGGCCACAGAGGGATGTGGATTGGGAGTGGCTTCCTTTTATCCTGGGAGAGGTGGGCCTGTGTGTAGACTCAAGGTGAAGTGCTGCTTTGTTTGGTTTGGAATAGGAGCTCTGCTGGAGTTCAGAGGAGGGACTGAGGGCTCAGGGAAAGCCCTGAGAAGGAGGTGGGCTTTCCTCTTCTGTATTGCTTTAAAAAATACACTTGCTACACAACTGGGTTGAGGCAGTTTGAAACAAACCTATGTTTACAGCAGTAGGAGGGTTCTAGGAAAAACCAAGAGCCCTAGAAAGGAGGAGTTAGAAAACACCTCTGCTGTGTCGTCCGGCAGAGTGCTGAGCTCCGGCTCTGAGCTTCCTGGTTGCTGGGATCGAGGAGAAGCTGGACAGGCTACATAATCCCCAAAACATGATAAAAGGAGCGTGCTAACTCTTAAATCCAGACGTACTTGCTCCTTGGACTAAATGCTAAAATGGACTTGCCAAGCTGCACGTACACAGTGGTGTGGATAACAAGGAGGAACTGGGCCTTGAAGGAGCTGGGAAGGGCCAGCTCGAGCCCCAGCTCAGGAGTTCATACATTTATGGGGCCAGGCGCACCCAGAAAGCCAGAGGCTAGCCGGGGGGTGCCCACCTGTATTGAAGTACTTTGCAAGGCTGAGGCAGCAGGATCACAGGTTTAAATCCACTCTGGGCAACTTAGCAAGACCCTGTCTCAAAATAAAAAAATCTAAAAAAGGATTGGTGTTGTAGCTCAGTGCAAAATCCAAGGTTTTATCTTCCATACTGAAAAAAAAGCCCAGAAGACTTCAGAGGTCCTGCAATGGGGGTCCAGGGCTGTGCCAGTCACATTCAGAACTGAGACTGAGGTGGAGGAGTGGCAGGAGCCCAGCATGTGCTGATTGGTATGGTTTTGAAGATGGAGTACAGTGATCCTCCCGGGCTCTTGGCCTGTGTGAGGCTGGAGAGTTTGGAGCAGGGAGAATTTGGTGGCTTGCTTGGTTTTTTGTTTATTTTCCTGGAGATGGAGAACCCAGGAACACAAGCATAAATGTCACACTGTAGAACCAGAAAGGACAAAGTATGGGGAGCATGGAGACCAAGGAGCCCTGGCAGCTAAGAGCAGACAGTTTCCAAGAGGGGCTGAGCCAAGTGGAGAAGCCCCTGGCATTGGGGGTGTGGATTTCAACATCAGCAACACCAGGGCCGTGGACAGCGCTGTCTAGATCACTGAATTAGAGACACAGCTTCCTTGGAGAGGCCTAGGGTCATGAGTAGGAAGTTCACACTGCTTCAGGATGTGGCAGGTGAGCTCTTGTCTGGAGTCAGGACATTCGTGCAACCTTTCATTGCTCAGCTCCCACCTCCCACCCACTGGCATACAGAAGTGTGGTCCTTGGCGAGGGAGGGCAGGGATGAGGACTGGGCCTGTGTGTGGGATGAGTCTGGCAGGGCCTTCAGCAATGTTGGAGCAGAGGCAGGTGCCCTTTAGGTACTTTGCTTGTCACTCAGAGCCGAGGCTTGAGGTGGGCTGGGAGACGTGTTGGGGAGAAACACCGACTGAGAGGTAGAGATGGTGGATGGAGGGATGACCGTAGCACCCCAAGTCAGAGCCATGCCTGTGGCCTCCTGAGTGGCACTGGATGGGCTGCTTCACTCCCTGTGCCCCTTGTTTCTTCACCGATCACACAAGAGCATGTCCGGGCCTGTGGACTTGAGTCTATCCAGGTGGTTTTGTAGCCTGCCTTCTGCAGCTCCTGCCCCACCCTTTGGTTACTTTCCTAGAGAGATGTGCTCTTGGCAGAAGAGGAGATGAACAGAGGGCCATGGAGGTGCCCACCTTTAGGACCAGGAGGTTATGGGTGGCTCAAAAGGGGCATGTAAAGGTAGGAACCAGGCTCTGCCCTGTGCCCTTGAGGAGATAACTGTGCTCTTCCTTTGCTGGGCTTGTTCTCCAGGTTCCTGCCCTCCAGGATGGGCACTGGGGGTGGGAATCTGGTGACCACGGAGAAGCCCAGTGCTGCGGTGTTCGGGGCAAGAACCGTAGATCCCTATCGCTTGGAAACTTTAGTGAATGGAGCCAGCTTGATGGGGTCGTGGAAAAGCATCTCTGGGTGACGGTTCTTTGGAAATGAGGCCCCTGACCGTGGCCTCTCCCAGAAAGTCCCCGCGCCCTAGGGCTGTACTGCACAGTCCTGACTGCAAGGCCTGGCTGGGTCCTGGTTCCTCCTTCTGTTTTGAGAGTTGTGCATCTGTGCTGGATTTCTTGGCACCCTGTCCCTCTGGGACCACCTTAAAAGCAGTCCATTGCACTGCTGTGAGGCACACCCGGCAGCAGGCCAGGTATGTCACTGGTGTGGTGTTCACCTGTGTGAGATATCAGACTCGGCAGTGCTGTCTTAGTAAATGTCACTGCTGTAAAGAGTTGGAGGTTTTGCTTGATCTAGGAAGAAGCCTTGATTAAGCGAGGATATCCGCTTGTTGGGCCTCAGGGTTATTGGAAGAACTTCTGAATCCTCCCACTGCCTTTTGGACAGGGCCCGTAGGGAGCTTCTGGAAGCTTCTCTCTTCCCACGGTTCCAGCTGCCTGGGAAGTAGCATCCCAGGAGATCAAGCTCTGTCTTCACCTCTCTTCACACCCCTGAGCCTCGGCGCTGTCGATTTAAACTGACCAGAGATGTCAGAAAGACCGGGAGAGGCATTTTCTTTAAAAGGTTCTGATACGGAGACTGGAGCGCCTGGGGAACGTGTGGGAATGAACCATGAATCCAGAGAATTTAGCTGGACTCTCTCCAGCTTCTGGTGGGCCATGTTGTACATTTTAAAAAAATGCAGCCTTTTAGTTTTTTTCCTCTCAACTTGTACTTATTGCAAGGATGTCCTCAGATTGTGTGTGTGTGTGTGTGTGTGTGTGTGTGTGTGTGTGTTGTGCAGTGGTGGTTGTGGGTTGTAGGGCAGATGATTCTCTTCTCCTGTAAGCCGCGTCCCTTCCGGGCCGTGTTTGAAGCGGTTGTTCGAGTTGTCCTGTTCCTCTCGGTCTGCCAGGAGGATATAAATAACTCCTTGCTGGCCCCGTGCCATCTGCGGGACTGTAATTCAACCCCTGGGTGCTGAGGATGTGTATAAATAGATTCCAGCCTGGAACTACCCTGGCTGTCTGGGCCCCTTTTGTGTAGTAGATGCTGTCCTTGTCCGAGAGGGTTGCTGGCCTGCGAAGGGAATTGGGCAGCCTCCCTTGGGCTGTCCTGGGGAAGGAGGAAGGAGCCCCTCTGGGAGCTGTCTGTGTTGCCTAGCTGGGGGGCCGTCCACTGTCTTCAGGCAGGAAGGATGAACAGGTCAGGGATTTGACTCTTGGCTCCCTGGGACTGTTATTTAGCATCTCTTTGGCTTTGTATAGTATCTATTGGCTGATGGCTACGATTTTTATCTGGGGGTTCCCCAAGAACCGCATGGGCTCACAGAATGGGCTTTTTGAAGCTTATTAGATCATGGGGGTGAATAGCTGGGCTGCTGTTAGAGATGGGTCTGACTGGAAGAGGAAGTGACCTGGAAGGGCTTCCTTTCGTGGCTCCTCCCTGTACTCTGTTTCCAGCAGTGACCAGCTTTCTTCTACCCAGGCCTTTCCACCAAATCCTTCTGCCTTGGAGCCCACCAACCATGGACTGTAGCTGTGAGCCAGAATAAACCTCTTCTCCTTTAAGTTGTGGGTGTCAGGTGTTTTATCCCACAAGGAGAAAGTAATGAAGTCACGGATGTTTTTAGAGATCATCTCTGAATAATAGGTAGCAATTCATTATGTAGGGGTAGGTGAGTCTTTAAACATCTTGAAATTATACACCATATTTTGTGTGTGTCTTCAAAAGAGAAAGTTGTTGTGTTCATTAGATTCTCAAAGAACTCCTTAATTTCTCAATAAGAACTTCTGCCTCTATTGGAAGACCAGCTTTATTGGCTTCCTGCAGAAGACTGTCAAATCTTCCTCCTGGCCCAGAGGCAAAGAAGGCTGTGATCATTTAGTGATGCCTGGCACAGGCATGGGAGGTGCAGGATGGATCTGGATGGAACCCAGCCAGTCATTCCTGGGGCCAGCAGGATGCCTAAAGCAGAGGGAATGGGGGTTTCATGACCATTCCTCTATTGATTTCACAATTTATTGATCATCTACATTGGGCCTACCATTGTGTTAGGGTTGGAGAGTCAGTGAAGAAGGGGCTAGAAGTTAGTTCCCTTCGGGAACTTAGAGACTAATGACAGGACACTGTGGGTTGCCCCTGCAACTTAGAGACTCGTAGCATCTATTGGCTGATAGTTATGGTCTATATGGAATCAGAGCTGTATCACAGTTAGATAATGGCATTTTCACACAGCTTCTCTTGAAATCCCAGTTCTACTCGGCTACTACTAGGTGTACTCTGGTGGCACTGGAGATCATCCCCTTCTTGGGGACCATGGGCCTCAGGCAGGTAAGTCTCACTCAGGGGCCTTCCTGGCCTTGAGCAGAATTGCATTCCGGAAGATGTCTGGGTGAAGACATCTCCACTTTCTGGAGGGAAGCCTACCGTGAGGCTGCGGTTGAGAGAGGCTCTGGCTGTGGACAGTGCTGTGGCTGCTCCACCACACCAGGGACCCCAACATCTGCCTGTCTCTAGCATCCGGTGCTGGCTCCTGCAACTGCTTTCTGTAGTCGCTTGCTCACCTTTCATTCCAGGTCAGTGTGCCCAAGTGCTTTTCTTGGAACTTCCTGCGGCATGTGGAGACAAGGCTGGAATGCTGAATACTACTTTATCAAAGGCCCTGGGGAGATAAACGAGGCGCCCAGTTTACAAGATGAGGATTGTGCATATTGCTGCTCTAGAGTCCTTGAACCCTTCCCACCCAGCCAGCTCTCCAGGCATCTGGAATCTGCAAGACTCACACCCTACACAGAGGAGCTGTGGTCCCTGTATAGGGAAGGCCCCCACTTTACTAATAGAGCTGGGATTAAGGACTCACCTCATTTCTAGAGGGCTGGGGAGAGTGGTCCATTTGGGGAGATGCCTCTTATACTGAATCAGGGTTCCGGTCCATGTACATTCTCACCCCAGTGGCCTCACTTGTGGGTAGGTGTGTGTGCTTGCTCACCCAGGGACAGGCACACCTTCAGCTTCCCTGGTCTTCTGTTGTTCCCACAGGCTCCCGGGTTGCTTCTGCCTGTACTCCTGGCCTCAAGCTTCTTCCTTGCAAAATGTTTTAGTTCAGGCTAATATAATGGGGTGTCATAGATAGGGTGGTTATTATAGACTTCCGCTTCTCCCAGTTTGGGGAGTCTGAGATCAGGGTCCAGTGTGGATGTGCTTTTGGTGAGGAGCCTTTTTTGGGTTATGTCCTTACTGTTGTGGAGGGAGAGGGAGTGGCAGTGGGAGAGGGAGAGGAGAGGGAGATGGAGACAGAATGGAATTTCTTCTTAGAAGGTCACTAATCCCACCCTAAGAGTCCCACCCTCACGACCTAGTCTAACCCTAATCACCTCGCAAAGGTTGTTCCTCCTGATACCATCATGCTGGGGATTAGTCTGGTTTCTACCTTCCTGAACCCTGTAAAACTTGTCTGTATCCTTCACTTGGTACTAACTAGTTTCTTCCTGATTCAGTCTCTTCTTCATATTCTTATTTTACTACTGTGCTGCTTTCTTTATTGATGAGTCTTTACTGTGTGTCCACTCTGTGCCAGGCACCAGGCTGACACTTCTGGAGGCCACGGTGGACCTAGATGCTTCTTTCTGGGATCATATAGTCTGATGCAGGAGGTAGACAGTGGACAAGGAAGCAGATAAATATATCCAGGTTGAGCGCTTCTAATCTGAAAATCAGAAATGTCAGACGCTCCCAAATCAGATACATTTCGAGCATGAACATGACAGTACAAGTGGAAAATTCTACACGTGACCTCAAGTGATGGGAAGCAGTCAAAATGTAGGCACCCAAGAAAAATATGTTGTACAAAATTACCTTCAAGCTGTGTTTGTAAGGTATGTATAAAAGATAAGTGAATTGTATCTTTAGAGTTGGATCCTGTTCCTAGACTCTCATTTCAAATACGCAAATATTCTAAAAACTGAAAAAAATCCAAGAATTGAAACACTTCTGGTCCTAAGCAGTTTGGAGAAGGGATACTCAACTTTAACTAAAATGGTGGAAATGAGCAGGATATAGAAATAGATGTAATGGGAGTGGGGGAGCCTGTTTGGACAGGGATCAGGAAAAGTTGATCTGAGGAGATGACATTTAAATTGAGACTTGAGGAACGAGGAGCCAGTGAGACAGATGGAGAAAGGATTCCAGGCAGGGGGTGTGGTACGGGCAGAAGTTGCAGGAGAGAAGGACTTGGCGTTGTTGGAAGGAGGTGTGGTTCCATGCACGGGTTTGGGACAAGCGCAAGACATGGTTGTGAGGAAGGCGGGGACCAGACTGTGTGGGGCCTCTGTGGGTGCTGGTGAGGTTTGAATGGGCTGAGTATAGGTGGAAAGGAACTTCTACATTTGTCAGTGACATTGTTAAAACTGTCATATGAAAAGAGGACCACAGCAGTACTCTGCCTACTTTGTGCAGAGGGAGAGGAGGAGGCGAGAGTGACCACAAGAAACCAGGCAGGAGTTATTTTCATATCCCTAGATGATGGTGATGATGGCTCAGCCCTGGGCGGTGGCTTTGTGGACAGATAAGTGGGTACATTGGAGAGATTTTGGAGATGGAAGTGATAAGCCTGGAATGTGGGAGCGAGGGTGATAAAGGAACTTATGGATGACTCATAGGCTTCTGGCTGGAGCGACTCAGTGGGTGACAGTGCCATTTTCTGAGATAGTGAACACTAGCAGCAGGAGATAGATCAGGAATTCATTTGGAGGGTGTTGATTTTCAGGTGCCTTTGGAACATTCATATCAGGTTCTTGATTGCGATGATACATTCTGGGGGGTCATTAACATGGTTATGGTAATTAGATGTAGAGGCTGGGTAGGATCCTCTTAAGGAAGTCCAGCACAAGCCGGAAGTCCCCGTGGACAGCTGTGCTGTTGAGAGATCCACAGGATGAGGTCACATGGGAACTGTTCTCTTTGGGAACCAGGAAGGCCATGGTGACTCTTCATGGCAGTTTCAATGAGCTGATGATTCCAGACACCTGGTCTGTGCTAAAGAAATACTGGTCACTGGGTGGGCCAGGGTTTGTGGGAAAGATGTCAAAGAAAAGAGGAAACATTTGTCCATAGTGGAGGAACGGCCAAGGAAAACCCAGTGCTGCATGGTGTGAGAAGTGTGGTGTGAAAATGGAGGTGAGCAGGAGAGAGGCTGCCCCTGACATCAACTGCACTCCCAGGTTCTCCACCGTGGGCCTCTGCAGGTTCCAGAACCACAATGGTGGCCACACTCAGTCTGTGACACTGAGACCCTTGGCCTTGGAACAGCTGCAGGATGTTTTGATTTTACAGTGGTGCAAAGAGTGATGCACATTCAGTAGAAACAGTTCTTTGGATTTTAGGCTTGGTCTGTTCCCCAGCTAGTGATGTAGGGTCCAGTCCTCTCTGCTGATGGATGTGGTCCCCGTCAGCCTGGAACCGTGAGAGTGAATGACGGATGCTCTGTAGTGTTGGACAAACTATATTAAATAAACTTTCTTTTAGGAGAGTTTTACCCAGCTGTAGGTGAATATAAGCGTTCTGAGCACGTTTAAGGCTGGTTAACCTAAGCTATGATATTTGGCAGGTTAGGTGTATTAAATGCGTTTTGACTTGGGGTACTTTTAATTTTTGGTGCATTTTGGGGATATAAATGCATTGTTAGGTTGAGCATTTGTGCTGTGACTCAGGCCCTTGCATATCTCTACATGGGTTCCAAGAGGCCATGACCAGCTTCTCCTGCCCCAGCCCCAATAGTCTTTTGGTTCTGGGAAGAGATTTTCCTCTGGGTGCTGTGTGTGTTTATGTTCACCCTCAAGGTCCAGCCTCCCAGGAGGTGGCTCTGTTGCTCTGAGGAGTCTTCCTGCCAGCTCCAGTCTTCAGCCAAGAGGCTCTTAGAGCAGTGCTGAGGGTGTCAAGGGGCAGGGCGGATACTCTGGGGCTCCTTGTATGGGTTCCTGTCTGTGGTGTTTCAGCGGTGAGATGGGATTTTCCCACAGCCAGCCTCAGAGACATTTTGCCTTCCAGATCAGCACCCCTGAGGAGAGGCAGCCCTCCTCCTTTCTGGAGGAACAACATGAGCCAAGGTGTCCTTGAGCCAGCTGCCATCTTCCAGATCCTTCCAGTGGCTCTGCTGCATGACTTGGAGACTGTATTAATTAGTTTTCCCATTGCTGGGACAAAGTACCTGACAAGCATAATTTAAAGGGGATATATTTTAGCTCAGGGTTTCATAAGGGTTTAGTCCATGGTCAGCTGGCTCCAAGGTGGGACCATCATGGTGGAAGCCTGAAGGAGGAAAGATGCTCAGCTCATGGCAGCTAGGAGGCAGAGAGTAAGCAAGAGCCAGGGTGAGATATACCCTCCAAAGAAACACTACTCGACCCACCTCCTCCTACCAGACCCTACTTCCTAACTGCACATTCAGCTACAAACTCATCTATGATGAATCCACAGAAAAGTACAGTGTCCCCTGATCCAGTCACCTTCTGAAAGCCCCACCTCTGAACACATGAGACTTTAGGGGGACATTGTAGACCTATGCCATGACAGAGGCCTCATGTCGGTAGCCCTGAGAGGCTCTCTGAGGCAGGTGGGCATCTCAGGCCACTAATGGCACCCACTTGCCTAGAGAGGGACTCGGAAGTCAAGTTAATCCTAAATGTATAGTAAATATTTGCAAGAAGGGAATTTTGGGGTAGCTGTTCCCACCCTGCCTGGCCCAAGAGTCCTCCTGGGCAAGTGATGCCTCCTCCTCTCCATCTTAGGAACTGCACTCTGGGCTCCGTGATGTGCTCAAGGAAAGCGTTCTAGTGCTGCACAGTGAGTGGGGACAGACAGCCCTGGCTTCAGATTCTCAGTTACGTGAACTTGGGTACATTTTAAAATATTGATTGAGGAGCCTCTGTTTACCTTGTCAAAATAAGGACAGTAATGTCCTCACTGAAGCTTTCCCGCCCATTCAGGAGGACACACTTGGGTGCTGAGACAAACCACAGACTTGCCTGAAGGCAGCCAGAGTGTCTTGGGTGCGAGGTGGAGGAGCCACCCTCTCTGCTTTGGGGGCCATCAAGGAGGTGATACCTGTGCTGAGTGTGGAGAACTAAACCAATACCAGGAGGCTCTTCTGTCCTTGCAGAGTGAATGTGCACGTAGAAGAGGGAGAGGAAAGGGGGATCGGCTCACAAAGCCCTTGTATGTTTTGCCAAGAAATTTGATTTTCTCTGGAAGGCAACAGGGAACCATGAAGTATTTTAAGCAAAAGAGTAACACGATCCAGCTGGTATTTTGGAATGATCACTTTTGCCACTGTTTATTGTGAAGGAGAGAGAGGCTGCAGATGGGGATTCCCCTTGAGGAGCCACATGGTGAAGGCCTGAGAGGAGGCCAAGGCAGAGGGAAGTAAGAGGACCAGACCAGAGGGACGAGGCAGAGGCCTTCACAGTCAGTGCCTGGGTGCATTTTGGAGGTACACAGTGAGGAGGGTATCCAGGATGATGTCAAGGTCCCTGGGCTCGTGACCAGTAGACAATGCTGTCACCTGAGAGGAGGGAGGAGGAGGAGGAAGAGGGGAGATCTGGGTATGGGAGGTGGAAAACTGGGTTTCACCCTTGTTTGAAAGCTGTAGAAACATGCAAGCGGAAATGTCAACTACAAAAAGTATCTGTTATCAGGGAGTTCAGGAGACAGGCAGGGCTTGGGATGGCGATGATGGGATTAGGGGGAATAATGTATGCAAAGCGGTGAGCAGTGGCCCAGCACACGGGCATGTGGTAAACACAAGCACCTTCAAAGAGCTCTAAGCTCATCTGGGGAGGCGGGGCTCGCCCCTGTGAACCACTGACTAGGAAGAGAAGGTTCTGCTTAATGAAGTATCGGGAGGATTGAACTGCTTGCTGCAGGCATTGGGAAGGGGAGTCTGGAGCTGGGAGAGCCAAGGGAGAGTGGTGTGGGGTGGGGTCCTGCAACTGGGGCAGGCAGAAAGGAGGGTTCCTTCCAGCAGAGGCTTTTGGGTGAAGGAGGATGCATGTCTTGTCCTGCAGGAGGGACTGTCCTGCTCAGAGTGGAGGGGCCAGCTGGGGGCGGGGAGTGTGAGGCAGAGGTTTGAGATGCCCTGGGAAATCCTATTGGCTCAGGGTCTCCCCGACACCCTTCCCCCAGCTCCAACAGGCTCGGGGTTCTCTCTGCTTACTGCTTACTGAGATGATGAAGTAGCCAGGTGGAACTGGTCTTGGATTAGAAGTTTGCCTTAATCCTCATTAATACAGTTGGCTCTCTGTATCTGTAGGCTCCACATTCATGCATTCCATCCACAGCAGATTGAAAATATTTTGGGGAAAAAAAACCGCAGTAAAAATAACAACAGTCAAATAATGCGAATAACAGCACACTATAGTAACTATCTCCATGGCCCCACACAGTGTACCAGATATTATGGGGAACCCAGACATGATTTGAAAAATACCGGAGGATGTGCATGGTGCTGTCTGAAAATCTACACCATTTTAAGGACTTGCACATCCTTGGGTTTTGGTATGTGAGGGCATCCTGGAGCCAGTTCCCAAGGACACCGAGGAAGGGGTGTACCGCCTCTGCTAATAGCTCATCTCTGATCTTGTTGGAAATTAGAATGAGTGCCTTGTTATGTGGTGCGGTTCTGGCTTCAGAGGTACAGAGACAGAGGGCGAAACTCTCCCTGGCATCAGACGAGGCCTGCTCTGGTCCCTTCTGAGCAAGTGAGGCTTGGACATCCTGTCCTGCCTCTTGAGACACGTGACTGGAGGGGACTATTTGTTGGGGAAGGCTTCTTTCTTCTGTTCTTCCTTCGCTCTCCCTTCCTTTTGCTTTCCTCTTCCCCCTCCTCTTTCCTCCTCCTACTTTTCCTCTTCCTTCTTCTCCTGCTTCTTCTCTGATACTTGGGATCGAACCTGGGGCCTTTGTGCTGAGCCACATCCTCAACACCTTTTATATTTCAAGACAAGGTCTCGCTAATTTGTTAGGTTGCCCAGGCTAGCCTTGAACTTTTGATCCTTCTGCCTCAGCTTCCCAGAGTGCTGGGATTTCAGGCTTGTACCATTACGCCTGGCTTCTCTTTTCCTTTTTTCTTTATTTTTCCCTTTCTATCCTAATTCTTAAAATACAAGTCATTTTACTGGTTTTGCCGGTTATAAGAGTGCTATGTACTCATTACAAGAATCAATTCAAGCAAGACAGGCAGGAATACCTGAGAAAGTAGTCCTCAGCCTGAACACCCTCCAGCAAGCCCTGGCTAATGCTCTGGAGAATATATACACTTTCAGGCTTTTGAAAAAAGTGTGCATACACGGATTTTAACAAAATGATGTCATGCGGTACATGCTGTTTTCTAGCTGTTTTGTTCTCTAATGCATGGTCAGCAGTTTTGCATCTCAATATATACCGGTGTGCTGGTTTGTCACGACAGTTTGGTTTTCCTGTGTGGGCTGTGTCCCTATCTGTGGTTGCCTTGCACAACTTGTCTTTGTACACTTGTGCCTTTGTTCTTATCGTCTGAGGAACACGTGTCTGGATTCTAGCCTTCCAGGTAGTGGGGGAGAACCAGCTGAGGGGCTTTCTGTGGAGAAAGGGGCACTCAGGCAATGAGACCCTTCGATAAGACCTTCATGAGGCCTCCCCAAGGTGCAGGGGAGGACAGGGAGCTGGGATGAAGCAGTCATCTTTGTAGCAGGTGGGAGTTTCTTGTGGCTTCCATCTGTGGTTTGGGCTGCTGGCTGCTGGGTGTGGTCTATTTCCGTCACACTAGGAAGGCAGTGCTCCGGTGAGGATGAAGATTTTAGAAATATGAAGAGGTCTGCTCAGCTACTGTCTCAACTGAAGGAGAGACCATGGGCCAAGTGGAAGAGTTTAGGAGTGGAAGAGTATGCGTGTTTGCCTCATTAAAACACAAGATTTTTTGGGGGTGAGTGGGGAATTGAACCCAGGACCTTCACGCTAAGTTACATTCTTCAGCTCTTCAAAACATTAAAAAAAAAATTGAAATAGCCTTGATAAGTCAGGCTGGACTTGAACTGGCAATTCTCCTGCCTCAGCCTCCCAGAATGTTGGAGTTACAAGGGTGTGCCAAAACAAAACAAAGATAAAACAAAAAGCAGTAACGACAAGTACCATCATTTGGCTGTTGGTATGTGGAGAGGGCCCGAGCATGCTGGCCAAGGCTGGGCCTTCAAGCCTGGGGTGTTCCAGTTTCTCCATTCAGTTCTTCTAAAGGTGTCTTTCCCTGTGGGAGTGTTTCAAATAAACAAAGCAAGGATCATTGCCTGCTACTTTCTAATTCCCTCCTAGTTCCATCAGAGACAGTTTGAAATCTCTACGAAGTCAACAAGTAGTAGCTAGGAATAATGGCAACCCATGAGCTCCAAGCCTTGAGCGCTGCCGCGCAGAGTAATTAAGCTGCAGACCTCCTCTGTGATGGGAAGAGGTGACAGCTGTTTTGGAGGAGGGATGGACTGTTACTTCCTGGCAGGTGGGTGGATGGGAAGCAGGCAGTGCCAGGGAGCAGGTCTGGAACATATCGCCTCCGCACTGCCTGCAGAGGACTAGGTGGCTTTGGCCACCCCTGTGCCTTTTACAGGCACTTGGGGCTCTTGTGCTTTCATTTGGGATCAGGGCACTAAGGAGGGAGGGTCAGTGGGGGCCTCTGAGAGAGGACCGGCTGGGGCACCTGCAGGGTGCAGGGAAGCGTGGTCTCTGGTCCCTGCTGCCTGTACTCTGGGCAGCCCTGTCCACTGGCTTGAGCGTCTCACTGTGACCCTTGCATGTGTGGTCGGAGAACTGCTCTGGAGGACAGCCCTCAGTGCAATGGCGGATAAAAAGGGGGATGGAGGGGCCCTAGGTCTGTGTCTTTGGTGTGCCTCCGTTTTATTCATGCCTGGATAAACGTGTGTGCTGTGTGGAAAGGTGGCAGCTATGATGCTGAGGAGGACGTCACTGCGCCCCAAAATGTGGCTCATGGAACCCTAAGGACCTGTGACTGCACCTGAAAACAGGTGGCAGAGGTCTAAAAGACCATCCACACAGCTTTTCATTTTGCAGATGGAGCCTAATCCGAGAGGTCAAGTTATTTTCTCGGAGTTGACAGCTAAGGAGTGGCAGGACCTGAGTGAAAGGTCTTGTCTCGCCTGCCTGGGAAGTGCCCTGATCTTGGAGGCAGTGTGGCACCTCAGGGAAACTGGACTGAGTCAGGAAGGATTTCCTCTTTGCCAAGCTTGGGCGCCAAACTTGGGAGATAGAGCATTTTTGAGCCTCAGTTTCCTTATTTAAAAATGGACAGAATTAAATCTGGGAAATTTAAATCTACCTCAATTAAATCATAGGGTTGTTACAGAAAACGAGAACAACTGTGAAAGTAAGAAGGGGTGGGCACCCCTTTTCTGAATTGCTTGGGACCAGAAGTGTTTCATAGTTTGGGTTTTTTTTTAACGTTGGAATATCTGAATATATATGAGATATGTTTGGGATGGGACCCAAGTCTAAACGTGAAATTCATTTATGCATTATACACATCTTAGACACAAAGCCTAAAGGCAATTTTATACAATATGTTTAATAATTTTATGCATAAAGCAAAGTTTCATGGGTGGAAATTTCTGTGTATGGTTTCATGAGACACTCAAGAAGTTTCAGGTTTCAGAGTATTTCAGTGCATTTTTCCATTAGGTGTGGACTGCTGTGGTGTTTAAGAATGGAGTGCCCCCAGTTCCCTTGCTGGCCTGCAGACCTGGCTCTGTTCCAGCAGGAGCAGCAGACGGCAGTGTGGGGCGCTGGGACAGATCCCCCTGGAAGGGCAGGACAGAAGGGCCGGGCAGAAGGGCAAGAAGGGCTTGGTGCTTGGGTACACAGAGTCCTAGCGATGGCTTCTGGCTTCCAGCTATGGGTAGGATAGAAAGTTAAGAACAGTTAGACCTTGGGCCAGCCCAAGCCTGACAGAGGAGAAATCCTTTCTGCTTCCTTCCCTTTTCTTTCCATTTCCATCAGCGAACCCAACAGATGTCTTAACTCCTACACCTCTGCCAGAGTCCTGTAGTCCACGGGGCGTTGAAGACTGGGCAGGGAGGGTGGAGGTATTGAGGAGCCCATCCATTGGGGTCCCCAGCCCACAGCCCCCTTTCTCTGTGAGGGTTCAGGCCTGCATTACTCCTGTGTCCCACCCTCTGTCCTCTTTGGATCAACCTCTCAGAGGTCAGTGGCAAAACAGGCAGGTGGGGAGGGAAACAAAAATGATGATGACTTTGATTTTTTTTGTTCTTCTGTCGGAGCCTGGGGAGGGTGGTTGTTTTGCTTCCTGGACCTCAGCGGAGAATTCTCTGCCAGACAATCATCTTGGCGCTTTCATTGCTTTCTGATGCTCCTCTAACTGCGCAGGGTCGGCTATTAAATGGTCATCAAACCTCAGCCTCTATCCCATCAATAGTCATAAAGTTGGGGAGATAAAAGCCATCAGTTTTCCATTATAGCTGAAAGCAATACTGGAGATAGCTATTTTCTGAATGCTGCAGATAGATGTATTTTAACCAGAACAAGGTTTCCAGGGGCCCCCAGCTCAGCTTTGGGTCTTGCTGGGCATGAGATAATCTACCAGGTGGTTAAAACTGAGGTGTGGCAGGCCTTTTTCTCCCTTTGTCCCCTCTCTCTTAAGAGGATTGAGTGGGCAGATCCTCAGGCGTAGGGTGCTGGTGGAGGCCTGGGTGGTGGTACTGTGGGTGTGACCCTGCATGCTACCCGGATACTGTGGTTAGATGTATGGAATGGTGACATGCAGATTCTAGCCAGGAGGGCCTTCTTCTGCTGGGTCTGGGGCTTTCAGCAGGCCAGGGACGAGGTGCAAAGAGACACCAGGGCCTGCAGGCTTGGCCCCTGTGGACCTGGAGTGACCCAGGCACCTGGGATGCAGGGTGCCCAGGAGGCCAGTGGCCCCTGATGCACTATGCCCGTACCTTCTCACCAACAGCAGGCCGTTTGGAAATGAATTTTGCAATCAAACAGCTGGGCAGTGAACAGCCATCAGGTAAGTCCTAGAAATGAACTTTTCAAAGTATTCAAGCCCTAGGCCCCCCTGCCTCTGGTTCCAGAAGAATCTGGGCACTGAGATCTGCGACCTTGGCTCCCTGTCTGTGGCCACGTTTCCCTGAATGGGTCACTGACCTCTGCTTCTCCTTCCTCTGGGGACCTTTAAGACAGGCCCCCTTGCCTGGATGTCCTCCTGATGCAGTGGAAAGTACTCAGCACCTCAGAAGATCTCCATGGTTGCCACTTCTTCGTAGCATCTCCATCTTTTCCAAGAAGTTGCCATCTTACTGCATGTGTGATATCCCAGCCTTGATCAGAGATGTTTGTAAGAAGCTCTGAGGTTATTGAGCATGTGGATTTTGCCACACAGTAGTCTGGGGTCAATGTGCATTTCCTGATTTTTCTGACTCTCCAGCCAACTAGCAGGCATGCAGTCCCATTTGATTGAGTGGACAGTCGGTGACTTGCAGGACTCTTGTACCGAGGCCAGGTCAACTGTGGCTTGGCTTGTCTCACCAGCCCTCCAAGAGGTCCCTCAGGAAGCATCTGCTGTGCACTCTATCTTGTGTGGCCTCGCATCTCCCCAAGGCTCTCAAGTCCACAGACCCCTGACAGGCCCAGAGAGACCCCCTGCCACCATCACAGGTGCTTCCCCGAAGGCCACAGGGCCCCTGTGCTGCAGCTCCCAACACCCTCATAAGAGTCCTAGGGCAAAAGGGCCAGGTCACCAGGACCTCAGTCCTTCCAACCTGTCCTGTTGGCTGCCACTCAGCCAGCTCTGGGCATCTCTGGCTCTTGCCCTGCCTTCCTGAGGCTTCTGAAAATGATGTTTCCTCTTAGTGTCAGGGACACACAGACTTGCCAGCCTCGAAACACCCCCACCCGCTGAAAGGGGCACAGGTCGTGGGAGGAAAGGCCAACACTTCTCATTGTTTTTCTTCCTCCTCCTTCCTTCCTGCTGCACCCTTTGGAAGGTGAGAGTCAGCTGCCCTCTCCACCATGTCTGCCCACATGGGATGTGGCTGGGGTGGCCCCTTGAGCTCTGGACCGGAGGGCTTACTTACTGCACACCTGATCCAGGCCCCAGCAGGCTGCAAGGGTGCAATGCATACTTGGGGAGTTCTTGGATGCTCTTTGCCTCCTGAACCAGGGGTTGTAGCAGGAGCCTTAACCTTTTCTTGGTGATGAGGCTCATCCCTGATGACCAGGTAAGGGGCCTTCAGATGCTGTGGACTCCATAGAACTGTTTGCCCCTACACTAATTAGCTCCAGGTACTAGGACTTTGGAGTCATTGTTGTTTGCTTTTCTGATATTTCTGTCTCCTACACCATGTTGACTGTCACTCTTGCTTAAGGTCCTGCCTGTCTTTGAGAGCTTGCTTCTGTCATCTTTGCTGGTTTCCCAAGGTATAGAACATCAGAAAACCGAGTATGTTAGCATTATGCATGCACTAGGAGCCACAGGGCCTCCCATGGAGAGAGAAGGGGTTTTCTTAGGAGTAAAAGATCTGTTTTAGTGTACAAACTTCATACTGCCTCTTCCGGCGACTTGGCAGGCTGCCAGATGAGTGACCTACAAATGTGCTGTTACCGTGGAGCCCTTTTAGATTAAAAAATATATTTTAAGATGACTTTGGAAAAGGGACGAGAGAGCATACAAAGACTTTTTGGAATTAGACTTTGCCATTGAGAGAGACCAGGATAGTGGACCCCAGGAGATTTTTCTGTTTCTCTGCAGAATGACCACATCCTCATTGTCCCAGCCCCCTGGATGGACCTTCTCCACATAATTTTACTCTGTCTTTTTGTCACAGAATGTGGGTTCAGGGATTTGAAGGAAGGTGGTTTTGGTTTCCTTGGATGGGACTGAGGCACCGACAGGGAAGGGTGACTGAGGGGGAGGCTGTCATGCTGGACCTGCGATGTCATGTGCATTGGTGATGGTGACAGTAATGCCTGTCCTGATGGGGCACCATGGGGACCAGGTAGAGATGCCGCACCCCGAGGTTTCATACTGCAGAAGGCGGAAGTGTAAACAGAGTGTCGGGACCAGAAGGGGACACAGGGAGACACGCTCTGGGCCAGAAGTCCGAGGTCCTGTCCCTAGCCCTGCCCCCTTTCACTGTGAAAACCTCAGGAAATGTATAAGCTTCAGGTTTACTCCTTTATGTGACAGCAAAAGGGCGAAGTTAAATAATACCCATTTTAAATTTGGTGCTTGAAGGGTGATGATTTCTGGGATTTGGGGGAAGGGAGAAGGGAGCATAGGATCTGAGGACAGCTATGGACTTAGGGCAAGAATAATAAAGTTCTTGCCACCCAGCAAGGTAGAAAAACTGAGGGCTTTGCATGTAGCTGCTGTTTTGTGTGTCTTGTGATTTTGGAAATGTGCATGAGGTTATGTGGCCCGTGTGTGTTTACGAGTGCTGTGCATGTGTGGGAAATGCTGCGGGAGGGAGGTGCTGGCTCTGAGCCCGTGCTGGAGGGACTAAGCTTCCCACTGGACCTTGCCATGCAGGGCTCAGACTTGCTCACTCTGGAGGGTAGACCGCAGCTGAAAAGGAGAACTGGGCTGGCTCGCTTCCCACTATGGGCAGCAGCTCCTCCGTTTCTGAGGTGGGCTAACTGGTCTCTAAGTCCCTTCTTGTGCTGTTGCCCTAAGAACCCAGGACATAACATTTACAGCCCCTCCTGCTCCTGCCAGGCCCTGGGGATGGGCCTTGCTGCTTTGCAGCCTCCTTGGGCTCTCTGGGGTGGTCATCTGTGACCAGTCATCTCCTCAGAGCACCCTGGGCTCTGCATCCCTAGTTTCCAGTTTCCCAGGCTTGCAGCAGGTCCTTGGGCCCAGTGACTCCTCTGTGTAGGGCCAGGGACATAGGGTCCAGGCAGGCCGGGATGGGGCAGGACATGACTTCTGAATGCTCCTGGACTGGAAGCGTGGAAGGGAGAGAGTCATGCTCTGGCGACTCCACTCAGGGTCATAAAGCCCGTCTTGGGGGGCAGTGGGAGGATGGGCAGCTTCCTCGTCTGTCCCCTGGGCTGTGCATGTGCTCACAAGGGGCTCCTGAGTAAGCTGGTGTGGGGAGACCTGTGAGAGGGTTTTCCCATGGGCACATGTGGATTTGTCAATGTGTGTCCTGATGAGTTTTTGAGTTGTAGGTGCGGCTTCTCTAAGGAAATTGCCATCTCTTTAGTAATACACCTGTGCACTGTTTACATGGGGAATGGGCTCTGAGAAGCGTGTCCCTAGGTGATCTTGTCACCCTGCAGACATCAGAGTGCACTTACACAGAGTAAGATGGCCGTGACGTCATGGTGGTGGGATCTTAGGGGAGCACACATGCAAGCCATAGTTGACGGAAGCATCCTTATGCAACACAGGGCATAGCAAAGCCCAGATTCTCTATGGTTGTAAAAATAAAAGAGAGAATCTGTAAGAAACAGGAAGGGCAGTGGCTTCCTGGGCCCCAGTCTCATCTTCGGGGGCCCTTTTCCCTTGGGATCACTCACAATCGACCATGCCTCTCCCCAGGGATCTGCAGGCGAGGGGCAGCCCTGCTTCTCTCCAGCACTTAGGCTCCTGTGGGAATTCCTACCCATTCCATGGTACAGCTGAGACCAGCTGAGAGGTTTTTCAGTGCTATGTAAAGGCTCAGGGGACAAGGAGAGAAGCACAGAGAGGAACCTGCTATGTCTGGCTGACTGCTGTTATGAGGCCTGGCTTGCTCTCCGGGGCTGGCAGGTCCCATCCTGCCCTGGTCTTGATCTGCCCCATGTGGGAGGCACCACCACAGAATCTGCTGTCTGGCCAGATGCTTTGGTGTCTACATCTCAGCAGAGGCTGCTAATGGAACCTGCCCCACTGTACAGTCATACTAAGGTGACACTGATTCAGCTGTCATGTGTTAGGTCCTGTGCCAGCATGTCACCATCTCACTATGCTAGGAAGTGTCACCCTCACCCTTATACACCTTTTACATTCCCTTTGTGGTAGGTACTCTCACTATTTCTCTGTGTTCAGATAAGAAAACAGAAACAGGGATCTTAAGGACCCCGCCCAAGGTCACCTGACTAATAAAGTATGACAAAACTGGACCAAGCACTGGCCTCAAAGGCTGTTTTCACCATCTCCTGATTGTCTTTTCAGATCTGCTCAATGGACCCCACACCTCAACCAGAGATGGTGCTTAATAAATAAAGTGCTGATTCCACAGCCCTTCCTAAAGCCCAAGGAAATGGAGTCCCTGGAAATGGGGGCCAAGAATCTAGTTTTTCCCTGGATCCCTGAGAAATGTTCTCATCGGGAAGGGCTGAGACCTTCGCAGGCAGCACCGGCTATCTAGCGCTGAGGCCCATACCCTGGAATCATTCTGTATGGTGGCTCGGAGGCAACTTCTGGGCCAAAGAGCCCAGCAGGTTCATTCGCTTCCACCATCTGCCTGTGATTAGCTTATCTGCAACATCTCCATGTCTCTGCATCCTCTAGATATCTGCTGGTGATAGATGGAGTGTGCTTGGCTAGAGGGTAGCCCAGCTTCACCTGCCCTATACACATGTGAGCACCCTCCAACTTGCTTTATCATCCAGCTGGCATTTTTACTCTTAAAATAGCCCCCTGTTTGTTTATCCTTGGGGAAGTAAACTGTTTTCCAAGAGTCCAGGCAGTCTTTGGAAATAGGAGTCATTGCAGGAGGCTACTCTGGCATGAAGAGAACAGACGGGTTGGCCCAACACTCAAAGACTGAGAAAGGCCCAGCATAGAGGCTGCTGTCTGCAGCCAGACAGACAGTAGCGGTACCCACCCCACTGCTGTTCTGGCTGACAACTATCACAGCCAGTTGGCTGCCACATGCAGCATCCTGCATCGCTCTCTAACTCTCAGGCTGAGTATGCCTAGCCCCAGGGAGGGAGCGTGGGAATCTGGGACCTGCATGCCTGTGGTTCTTCTGCGCCCGCCTCCTGCAGGGGGCTGTGCTGTGATGAGGCGGTGCCCAAGTATGGAGCATGAGCCCCACATGCAAGGAGAAGGGTGAACTCGCTTCCATAGGGCATTGTTATAGGGTCCCAGCCTGGGGACCTGGTACTGCGGAGCCTGATCCTCTTCCCCGGGAAGCCCCTCAGTTCTGTCCAGTGAGGAGACAGGGAGCCCCTTTCCAACTCCATGGAACCCTGCTGGGCAGCACAACATGGGCTCCTAGAGTGTTGAAGTCCTGTTTTTGGAGGAGTGACCACCCAGGCTGGACATGCAGGGTTCAGCCTGCATCTGATCAAGCTGAGGCAGGGGAATGAGATGAAGTGAATGCTTGCTGGAATTTGGAATGGATGGATGAGGGAGGGTGTCATTTGAGCAATGTCTCCCTAAATTCATGTGCATTTGGAACTTCAGAATGTGTCCTTATTTGGAAATAGGGTTTTTACAAATGGAATCAGTTGAGATGAGATTATACTGCATTAGGATGGGCCATGAATCTAATAACTAGTGCCCTTACAAGGAGAAGAGAGGACACATAGAGACATGGCAAAACTCTGTGACAATGGATACAGACATTGGAGTGAGGCTGCCACAAGCCAAGGGATGCTGGCACCACCAGAAGCAGGCAGAGGAAGGAAGGAGCTGCCCTGGGGCCCTTCAAAAGGAACCTTTCCCTGCTAACATCGTGATCTCTGTCTTGCAGCATCAGTGCTGGGAGAGAAGTTCCTGTCACTTGTAAGCCAGTCTGTTAGGGTCTCCCCAAGAAACCAGTGCACTGAGGCAGGACCTCCTTTACTTCTCTAAGCAAGTCTTGTTATCACTGTGCCATCCAAGACCAGTGGGAGCTGAAAACCTTTTAAACAGTATGACTCTGTGAGGTGCATGGGAGGTGCTCAGATGAGCAGGAACTGTTGAAGGCAACTGGGAAGGCTCAGGAGGGCTTTCAGAGGACAGGGTGCTGGCAGAGATGGGGTGGGGGACACTAGGGTGTCCTAGGCAGAGGGGCTGGCTGGAGAAACACCAGCTTTGAGGACACAGTCCAAGAGCAGACAGGCTGGAAGAGTAGACCCAGAGCTGACTCTCAAGGGTAGAGCTCAGCATTCAAGGTCAGGCAGTCCTACCCATCTTGGTATCTTGTTCTTTGATTGTGCTGCTCAGCCCTACCTTCCACCCAGAGGTTGGTGCTGCACCCAGGCTGGAACAGCCTTAACCTCACTCCACAGACAAACCTGGGTTCATTCCAGCCTAGCACAAGTCACTGCTGCCCCAAGCCTTGGCTTTCTTCTCTGTAACGTGGGGAATGTTGGACTACCTGTCTGCCTCAGGGTGCTTGTGAGGACTAAATGCATTAATGCTTTTAGAAGTGCCTAGCAGACACATAGGAAACACTCAAAATTGTTACCTATGATTATTTATTATTAGTTTGGTAGGTCTCTTAGTAAATGCAAAGGCAGGAGGACTAAAAGGAAATAATTATAGAAAACATAAACAGCATAAAAATACTGGTTTGCAAAGTACAGGTTTCAGCCTGAGTGTCTGGGCTGGCTTAGCTTGCTGGTGGCATTCCCTGCCCTGCCCTGGGCACTGGGCTTCTGCACAGGGCTTCTGCCCTGGCCCCCTTGCCCATGTCTTCAGTTTACTGTCACTGACCACAGCAGTCCATTTCCTTGTAGTGACAGCTGGTCAGCAGGTCTTACTCCTTGACCGGTCTGTTTTGGGAGGAGACTCCAAACCGGTATTAGTCTTTGACTCTTTTCACACTTCAGGCTGGCTGTGCTTGGAAGATGGACACTTGGGTGGCGTCTTGTCCCTCCATCCATTGCCAGCCTTCTCTGCTCCCTTTCACAGCAGGCTCAGTCAGACAGGACGGAGGGATGGTTTTGAAGTCTGTCATGTGAGGGTGCACGGGATCAAGTCCCAGCCTGGAAAGGCCACAGTCTGTGATTGTGTCAGGGTCTTGTCTCCATTGTGGTCCTTGTTGCAGTCTTGTGAAGACATCAGATGTGTCCCCTAGGAGCTCCCAGCAGGAGGGGCTGTCTGCATGAAGCAGTGATGTGTCTGCCTATATTTGAATCTAGAAGGGTGGTCACAGAGAGAAGGTAACCCACAGGAACTGACTGTTGCATCCCTCTCAACTCTTGAATGCTCCTGGGATCTGATTTTTCTTGCTTTTGTTTATGGTTTTTCTGTGCACATGTACTTAATGTTGGGGTCCTTGTCCTTCATTAAAACATCAAACTTTTCCTTGCAGATCCTTTACTTATAGATCACCATCCACTGGACCCCGAATTGCCTTCCCAGTTTGCCTTCTGGTTTAGGAGAACTCTGTTTAAGGCCTTAAGATAGTATATCTATGAGCATTGCTTGCAGATCTACTATTGCTCAGGAGCATATGAATTAGATATTGGCTATACAACTGGTCTACCTTCTTATTGCCACAGATTGACATATGTATCAGAACTCATTGCACTCCATGCCAGAGCAATGGATGATAGAGTCTACTCTTGATTCCCAATATCCTTACCTCGAGCAACATCTAGATGAAATTCAGGTTGCCTGTGAGGCAACTCTTCCAGAAAGCCAGATGGCAGCCAGACAGAACACCAAGAGAAACTAGGCCCCCAGAGAAGACCATCAATGACAAGTACTTCTTGTGCAAGAGGCAGGACTGTTCTTGGGACTGGAGTCAGAGGTCATCAGTTGACTTGATTTATTTTTCTCCCTGTGCACTTGCTCTGTGATTCTGAGGGTGCAGTCCACTTGTGTGTGCCTGGGCCTGGGCTGTGGGTTCTGTTTTTCCATCCACTCTGCCCCATCAGCCTCCATTTTTTTCTGCCATTTGGCTCCTTTCACTGGGACTTGTGGAGTCAGCCCTGCCTTCTGCCACCTGCAGGGGGCTGCACCCTTGCTGATGTAAGATAATAGTCTTACCTTGTACAGATGACTCTCACAGAAATGAGATTAAGAAACTGGAGTTGTTTTGCATAAATGTTCGATGTCCTATGGTATTAAGGCCATACTCCTCCCCTGATTACTGGGCCGAGGACTGAGTGAGCAGATGTGGAGACCTTCTTATCCTTCAGCATTTCCCTGGGGAGCATACAGCTTTCCAGGTGGGCCTGGGGAGCCCTGCCCTTGCCATCTCCTTCTGTTCTTGCCACCTCTTTCAGCCTTTTCCACCTTGTGCTGACTAGGCTGGAGCCCAGTACCCTGGAAAGGCATGTGTTCGTGTGTTTTGACCCTCTGCAGAACCTCTCAATTCTACCTCCAGATCCCACTGCTGGCTCCATCTCCTCTACAGTGCCATTGGCCTTGCTGGCCTACTTCTCTTCCTGGATCTGCCTTCGCCTGTCTTTACTTCTTTTTTTTTTTTTGGTTTTTTTCCGGAACCGGGAACCGAACTCACGACCTTGCGCTTGCCAGGCAGGCGCTTTTGCCGCTGAGCTAAATCCCCAGCCCCTGTCTTTACTTCTAATAAGGTGTTCTATATCCTATGTCCCCCATCCCCTGAGCCTGAGTTTTGGCAGTCTTGCAGGGCATGTGTGAGGAGCCCCAGTAGAAGATGTGAAGAACTTTGCTCAGTGTCCCAATCTGCTGGCATGAAAATAAATGCACTCAAGTACTTAACGAGTAAACTAAGAGGCTCCTTGCTCCTTTTTGCTTGGTGCCATGTTACTATATACCTGTTGCATCTGTTTTTCTGCCCCATGAAAATTTACTACCTGGACCCTGTACCTTCTCCTCAGCTGAAGCCAACACTCCAGTTGAAATTCTCAGACTCTCCAGGATCACAGTGCTCGGTTTCTTCATAGTAAAAATTTCTAAGGGTGAGTGACTAATCCAGTGGGACCCAGTGACCAGCTGCTCCCCGGCCTCTGCTGCATCCTCTCCGCATGGAGGCTATGGTGAGAGCTGGCTCAGGGCCTTGCTCCCTGGGGTCCAGCCCTGTGACGTCAGAGGGAGACCCAGCATTGTCAGTTGCTGTAGAGTTGGGGAGTAGGAACAGAGAAGAAAGTAAGAGTCAGGGCTGGGTGAAAGGACTTCTGATTTGGGCCTGAGGACTTTCAGCCTGAGAGGTGGATGGCCTTGTCCACACGGCAGGGCCTTGGCCTGGGTGTTCTTGTGGGGTTGTGAGTGAGAGTGCTTACTGCATGCAGGCGAGATGAAAGTCTCCTGCTCTGTCCTCCCTGCACACTGCATTCCATGTGCCTGACCTTACATGGACAGGTTGGAACCCCTCAGTGTATGGATTTTATTTTTTAAAGCCCTTTTTGTAAAACACTAACCTCAGCGAAGGGAAAGAAGGAAGAAAAAGAAAAAAGCTGAGTTCAGCAGCTGCAGTTTGCTGTATTTTTCATCTTGCATCAGCAAGTTGGGACCACAAATAATCTGGTCTGATATGCTCCAGCAATGCTACCGCTTAAGTCTTTACCCTCCCTGTGGGCAGCATGGTCCTGGAGCCGATGTGCTTCCCTTTCTGGGTTCCTGGCTCCGGGGCTCGGGGTTGGGTGGGCAGAGTGAGGGCTCTACATGGGAGGGAGAACACTTAGGGGAGAAAGGACTGACCAGCAAGGGGGTAGGCAATTAAATTCCTGAATGGTTTCTGGAATCAGCTAAACATTTCCTTTTAGCTAGTTTCTCCAACCTCATATCCTTTGTTAGTTCAGGAAAAATGTCATTTATAATGGATGTTGCCTTGATAAATTGCTCTGAGAAGCACAGCGTTCTCATTAGTCTATATAATGAGAAAGACTCCTAGTGGTGACATAGCTGCCCAGATATTTGCCTGATAGGAAAAATATTTGTCCATGCATCTTGTTCTAGAAGGCCTGGAATAGAAGGTGCGGGGGAGGAGTGCGAAGGCCCAAGGGCTCCTGTACTTTCTCAGAGCAGAGGCCAGCCAGCCACTCCTGCTCCTTTCTGCTTCCCGTTGGGTCTGGGCTGCACTGTGCAAGCTGCTCTGTGTTCTGCCCACCTGTCCCCTTCTGCTCCACTCCTGCACCGGGCGCTTGTCTGTCCAGCCAGGCAAAAAAGAGGATTATGGTGCAGTGGAACTGTCAGATTTTCTTCTTATTTTCGTTAAGAAGAATACTAAAGATGTATCTAGTACATTCTAATTTCAGAAATACTTTTGCTTACGTGTTTGCATTAGTCCCCCAAATACCTTCTCCGTGGTCACACCCACCTAGGCACTGGGAGGCACAGGAATATTTCCAGGGTTTATGGTTTGTAAGCAGCAGATGTTTTGACCCTTGTACTCTGCCCCATCACTCGCTACCTTTGCCTTCCTGCTTGCTGCAGAATGGACACTTTATCCAGCCTTTCTCCACAGGGACACATTGGCTTCTCTTTCGTAGGTTCCCAAGGCACTTCTTCATGTTAAGTTAAGAGTGGTGCTTAAGGATGTGTGTTAATTCTTGCAGGCCACTTGGGCCTCCTTTAGCAAATGGCTATTACCAGAGATGGTAGAGAGACTTTTTTGAGCCTTAACAGCCACCAAGTAGGATAAGAGGAAGGGAGAATGACATACCCACTGGAGGGCATTTTTTGGGGTTAGGCTACCTTGGTTCCCAGGTAAATTTAACATTGACAAGATTTTCTGTGCTGTTAGCCTGAGATCTGCCTGTGATTTAAGTTTTCAAGGGGAGGTGTTAGGAGAGTTCTCAGATTCTCTGTTGCTTAGAGGAAAGTTTTTCTTGCTTCCAGATGTTTTTCTCCGGTACCGGGAACCGAACTCACGACCTTGCGCTTGCCAGGCAAACGCTTTTGCCGCTGAGCTAAATCCCCGGCCCCTCTTGCTTCCAGATGCAGTCCTCATTTATCTGTTCCTTCATTCATCCTTCCATCCATTCACCCCCCATACTATCATCCACTCATCCATTCAGCCACCCAACCATCACTCCTTGCATCATCCCACCCATCCTCCACCCATCTGCTCACCTGTCCATCCATCCATCCACTCACCTGCCCACCTATCCTCCACCCATCTGCTTACCCATCCATGCATCCATCCATCCTTTCACTCACCTGCCCACTCACGTGATGATGCAAGGAGTGATTGGAGTTTGTGAACACATTCAGAGTGGGGCAAGGCATTCAGGAGGTTTTCTGGAAGGTATCTTACCTGACCTGGGTTTGGAAAGTTAGGAACCACAAAGAAGGAGCAGGAACCGTCATGGTTGGGGAGTATGTGCGGTCAGTGTTGCTACAAGGGTTTGGACTAGGAGAGGTAAGAAAGAGTTGAGATGAGTTGATAGAGACTGTCAGTGTCCCAGTTACCAGTGGAGGTCAGGATGGCAAATGATGGCCCATGGAAACCGAGGAAGGTCAGAGAGATAGCTTAGAAATGTGAAGCCAACGCTAGCATGCCAAGTGCAGTCTTAAGCACTCTAGGGGAATCTCCATTGCCCTTCCCAGAATAGGTTAGCTCCTTTATATGGATGAGGGTCCTCAGTTAAAGGGGAGTACATTGTCCAAGGTCATACCCTTTGTGACTGGCAGGACTGGAGTTTGAATCCAGGTGCCCAGGACTTTGTTCCTAACCACCTTGCTATTCTGTCTCTCCAGATGCTCTGCAATTTAGGTGAAGCATTGAGCTCTGGACATTTCTCTATGTGTTGTTTCAGGGCCGGTCATTTGATATAAAAAGCTATCTGGAATGCCTTGGAATAAAAGGGTTTGGACGGGTCGCAAAGACTGAGAAACATATCTTGTGGAGGTTGGAAGGAATAGGTTGGGAATGACAAGGCTGGGGGAGCATCTGGTCTTTGAGTACGATGTCTACAGAATCATGCTTAGGAAGAATAAGGCCGGAACTGCTATACTAGGCGCAAAGGAACTAAGGTAGTGAGACTTCATGTGTCAGAGTCTCATGACTGATCTTAGGAAGGCCGTTTGAGAGGGGGAGCCAGCAGGATTGCCTGCTGCCTCCTACTGGGGGGTGGTGGATGGGGAGCAGTGGGCTCTGTGGCAGGAGAGCGGGGAGAGGTGGGGAGGGAGAGGAAGAAACCAACCTCATACCACCAGCAAGAACCATATCAGCATTCAGAGAAAGTTGAAAGAATCTTTCAGCTGGCTGGCTACCTAGCTCAAGGCTAACCACACTCAACACAATAATAAGTCAATCCTCACTGAATAATTAAATAGAGAGCCTTCATAAGTATCGACTTAATGTGACAGCAAGTCTATAGTGACTTGGGGTTTGCTTATGTAAACACAATCTCTTGTTCAGCTTACTTAGCAGTTCAATGAAATAGAACAGTCCTTCAATTAAAATCAAATGATGCATACATTTAATTCTTTTCTCCTCTTACTCGGTAGTAATAGTTTTGGAACATAGGTGAAGGGATGAGGAAAAATGGAGAAAAGGGGGTTTGGTTTCAGAGGACGTCAGCGGATGCGTCTAACGATGGTCTCCTGCAGTAGGAAATCGTCTTGGCTGCCACCTCTGGCCCTGGATCTCTGGGGAGATCCAGAGGGCTTAGGTTGGCCTCCGCTCCTTCTAGGCCCTCCTGACCCTGTCTCAGAGCGGGTGTGGGCCCACAACTGGGGTGGGCATGTTGGTTTCTTGGTGGTGGCCTGGGTCTAATTGACTGCTCTGGTCATCTGGGGACCAGTGGCTCCAAACACTGCCCTCTTTCAGGCTGTTATATCTCCCCTGGTCCCTTCATAGCTTACTGGAAGAGAGAGGGGGTACTCAGTGAGCTCCAAACTGGAACTGTTATTGGGGTGGGATGGCACTTAGTGATCTCCTCGGGTGGCCCCAGAAGGAAAATAAGTGAAAATAAGGGAAAATCTGGCTTTGGAACTTGGATTTGAACCTAAGTCTTCTGGCCTTTCTCTTGCAATGTTGAGTTAGTTAGCCTGACTCAGCCTCCACTTCTTTGTCTGTAAAATAGGGGCAATAATCGCCATGTAGGAGAATGGTTGTCAGGGAACCTTGGGGTGAGATTAGTGAAAGCACTTGCTAGGGCACTCTTTTAACATGGGAGGTGCTTATTAATAGTCACAGGTGTTATGTCCTTTTGCTTGAGCCTTGGCAGAGACTGGGCACAGCCTGGAGTGCTGGGCACTGCCCAGGCACTCACATATATTTCCTCATCAGAGATCTCATTCAGTCCTCTGGGCTACACCAGGTAAGTACCATCATCACCTCCACTTTGCAGAGAGAGAAAACTGGTACCCCATTCTGTAAGCTACTCAAAGGAACCCAGTGGGTGTGACATCAGAAATTTTCATGATTGGACGTGCTTCTGTGGAGGGGGCTCAGGGGTTCTCGAAGAACTCAGGGCCCCTGAGGAAGGAGATCAAGCATTTCTACTTGGAGGTCAGCCCTAAGGTCTGTGGCATGCCCAGAAGGGCTTGGCAGCCCTTTTCCAGGGTTGGCCCCAGGCTTCTGTCTACGCTGTAGGCTACAGAAATTGGGGCTGCCCAGGGAGGAGCCTTGAAATAGAGGCTTTTCTCTCTTAGCTTCTTCATCTTCGGACAGAGAGTCAGTTGGATTTACTGATGTGTCCAGAACCACTAACATTTTCTCTAACCGAAGGCTTAGAAAAATCATTGCTTATAATGACCCAAGATTCTTAAGGCCTCATTCAACTAAACTTCAAGAAATAATTGCAACCTTCAGGTAACTTTATTAAAAGAGAACATGATGAACAGTGTCTTTTGTTAGCATCTTTTGAAATTTCCTTTGGAGACTCCTTGGTTCATAGCTTAACATTTTCCCCATTTGTAACCAGGGGGCATAAATTGTACTGGCTCTTGCTTTTTAATCCCTGAGCATCATTTCATGTTTAAATTTTCGTATACTGACGCAGTTCACATCCTTGTCATTTTCTGTAGTGATGTGGCTTTCCGTGGTGTTGACATCTGTTTGAGCTGTTCTTCTCTAGGTAGACTGGACAAAGAATGAGTCCTGGGTGTGCCAGGACTGTCTTCCTGCAGGAGTCGGACCATCATCTGTTGATCAGATCTGTTCTCAGAGCTGCTCTCGTTGAAGCCCTCCTCCCATCCCGGTGCTTTTGCATGGCTTGCACAGACTGTGGATTTGATTTTTGGCCTGTTGACCTTTTCATGGTGTGCTTTTTTTCTGGTTACTTAGAACTCAGACAGAGAAGGTCATGTAATATTAGCAAATAAAGCTGAGTTGTAGTCAATATTTTTTTTTTTTTTTTTTGCTTTAAATGACAGAAACAACTGGGTTAGGGAAAATAAAAAAGGAATTGATTAGCTTATGTAATAAAATATACAAAGGGCAGGGGTGTATCACAATGATTCAAGCACAGATAAGACTGTTTCATCTTGTCACCCAATTTTGTTTCTCTATACAGGTTACTTATGTGTGTGTTCTTACTGTGACCGTGAAGCCAGAACTATGGCCCCTGTATATCTATGATTGCACCTGGGTGTCTCATAACCTGAAAAAAAGAAAAGTTCTTCCATGCCTGCTCCAGGAAAACCTCACATAAGGACTCCAGCTTGTGTTCCTTCTCATCCCTAGAATATGGTGGTGTGGAGAAAGGGGGCTTGGATTGGCCCAGCCTGGGCCAGTGTCTACCTGGGCCCAGCAGGCCATGTACGGCCTTGATTCGAACTACCTGTCTCGAGGAGGAAGTCCCCTTGCTCCAGGTCGCCCCCAGGAGAGCTGCTGTTCTAGGCAGAAAGAATGAGTCTGCACTATGTAGTTAGAGAACAAACAGGAGGGAAGCAAGCCAGGTTACTCCTTGGCTTCATGAACCCAGTGGTGACGACCTGCAGGACGTGGCTGGGGAGGAGGGATGATCATATCGTCCCTCATGAGGCCTGGGGATGTCAGAAAATAGCCACGGGTGGTGCTGGTGTTGCTGGTAAATGGTATGTTCCATTTTTTCAGTGGTAAGAAACTTAACCACTTAACCATGCCCCGCACCACTGGAGAGGGCCTCAGATTGCCATTCCAGAGGGATTTAGATCTATTAAAGCTATTTTGTCTGTTCTCATAAATTCTCCATGCAGTCTATCCTGAGTTCTTTACGCTTCTGGGAGTCCTCATTCCCCTCCGTGAAATATTCGAACACCCTCTTCCTTTGTGCCAGGCAGTGTAAGTGGCCACAGTTTCCCTTGGCAGGTGTCTGGCCAGGGTGTGCTGGCTGTCAGTCATGTGACTATGCTGTAAAGACTGTCTGAGTTACTGTGCCCTCATGGTGAAATACAGAAAATTAAACAACAGCTTTGGGCAGACGCATAGTAGGTCCTCAGAAATGTTATCCCCCTCTTTTCCTCCTTCTAACTTCTTCTAACAATAGACACCTATGGATTTTTATAGTAGTCACATAGCAGGTACAGCCTCGTAAGTAGGAACTTTGGGAAGTTGACGAGAACCTCAGACCAAAAATCCCATGTATTGGCCAGCACTTTCTGGGAGTCATTCACCCCGATGTTATTCTAAGCCAGTCAAATTTGGGAAGTAGGTCTGGGAAGCTTTTTACAGCCTGGGCCAAGGGAGGGTTTCACTGATCACAGGTGCACAGGTAACTCCTCTTTCTGCGGGCTAAGACCAAAGTCTAGCACCGAGAAGGGTATATCCCAGTGCAACTGTGTGGCTCTGTGGAGACGTGTGTGTGTGTGTGTGTGTGTGTGTGTGTGTGTGTGTGCACAAATGTATGCAGTCTTTAGATGTAGCCACAAGCCTTCTGACTTGAAGCATAGCTGGAGTGTTTAAATCCGAGAGCAGAGAGTGGGGTTTGAAAGGTGCCCACAAGCCCAGCACTCAAACCTGTGCAGGTCACCACTTCCCTGACCTGTAGCCTGTCTCTGAATCACCTGTACAGCTTGCTAAAGTGGATCACTGCCCCTGCCCCTGCCCCTGGAATTTCAGGTCTTTCACATTGTGGGTAGAGCCTTGAGAATTTTTCGGGCAGTCCCCAGTTACTGCTGATGCTGTTCATCTGTGGACTGCACTTTGAGAACTGACTTAAAGGAAGTTGCTCCTCTCCAAAATCTGGTTGATTTCTGCTTGTGTGGGTTGATCTTTGTATGCCCAACCCTGTCCCTTTTCCCTTGGCTGGGGCACCTGTGCTCATCAAATAGGGTTGGCTGACCTTAAAAGCAAATCACAATATGGGATGTCCAGTGAAGTTTGAACGGCAGATCCAGAAAACTGTTCAGTTTAACTGTGGCCTAGATGAACTTCCATTAGAATTCATCATTTGTGTAGAATTCAAACTAGCTGGACGTTCTGCAGTTAATATGGTAACCTTTTCATTAAATTGGGGGTCAGGTGTTTTTCTCTGGCCTGCTGCTGTTTTCCTGTGATTGAATGGGCTGCAGCTGCTGGAGAAACAGGCCCGAAGAGGGCTTGTGCTGTTTGGACTGATTCACCTGCTGCCCTGGGCTCCCTTGGCAGTCTTGTCTCCATCTCAGCGGGGAGGTACTTGGCTTGGTGCATTTTGGTTCTCTTGTTGGCTTCCTGCTTTTACTCTCTGGTTATTTGTTTGCTGGTCTCCCTCTTATGCTTCCTTTATGCCATTTCTGTTCTGGGGCTATTAAAGGCAGAAATCTGCAAAGTGATGGGACTGATCCAGGAAAGGTCTGCTCTTGGCAGCAGAAATGGAGTCCAAGGGACCAGTGACCTCCTGATGTATGGGGGAAGAGTGACATCTGGCCGGGAGATGGTGCAGGCATACCAGCTGGCTGGCCATGTATTATGAAAGGGTAACATTTGCCTTGGAGAATGGTGCCCACCAGGAATGGGCTGGAGTGTTCATGCAGCCAGTTCCCATCATGGTTGGAGTTGGAATGTGTCACGGCCTTAAAGGAAATTGACACCACTTGGTCTCTGATGCTGACAGAGGGAGCCCGCTACTGTGGACTTAACCGTGCTTTGGAGGCGGAGAGAAGCTTGAGCAATCAAAGGCCTCCTGGAGACTTGGCCGTGGCAACCTCCTAAATGGCTCCATTTGTCACTCTTGCTTGCCAAGGCTGCGTCGGTGCTGCGAACGGAGAAAGGGATGAACAGAAGGCTAGCTGCTTGCCTTCCTTTCGCCTTCCCCTCACTGTGTGCTGGTCTAATCCCATGGCTCCCTCCCTTCACTCAGAACAGTCTCCTCTCTGAGGCTTGGCTCCACCCACAGGCCTGCTGGGAAGGAAGTAGGCCACAGCGCAGAGTCATGAGACGGTGCTGTCCCCCGTGGGCCACCTGCGGCCTGGAGAAGGCGCTTCGTGCGTATTGCCTGGTTTCTAGGGCCTCTGTGCCTCTTCCTGTGTCTTTGATAGGCGCGGAGAGGGCTGGGGGTGTCAGGAGGCCAGAGTGAGGCTGGGGGCCAGCCACGTGTGTCTGGAGCCTGGCAGGGACTCAAGAGCACTCCCTGATGTGCTCATGCTGCTCTGGGTGGGTGAGACCTAGAGTCACCACAGCACAGGAGAATGGGTGTTGTTTTCCTTCTCTGGGAGACTCTGGGAAAAGCTGCCTCCTGTTGTACTTGGCTGTAGCAGGCACAGTTCAGGGATAAGACGCGTGTGTCGGGAAGGACAACAAAGATGACGCCCGTGTACCCAGGCTCCGCTCTGTCCGAGCTCTCTCACACACACTATCGGCTCTTTATCACTGCAGCCTTGTGTGGAGACAGGCACACGCGGCCCTCACTATTTGGGGACTGATGTAGTAGTCAGCTTTCCCATCGCTGGGACACAATACTTGACACATACACAAGTTAAAGCGGATTCAGTCCACGATCAGCTGGCGGAAGGGCACGGTGAAGCAGAGCTGCGTAGTTCGTGGTGGCTGGGAAACAGAGAGAAGGCCAGATATAGTTCTTGGGGACCCAGACACACCCAGAAGTGTGCTTTAATCTTTAATCCTTTGAGTGGCTTATAAGCCAATCAAGTTGACAGTCACCTTCACTGTGACAGCTGAGGACATTGAGCACTAGAGACACAGCAGGCCAGCACGGAGTCACACAGCTGCAGCCAGGGACTGAGTGTGACCATGTGACAGCAGCTGGATCAGCCCCCTCTCCACTCACTGAGGAGCCCCTCTGCTATCTTGGGTCTGGGCTCTGTCCCCTGACTTGTTTCCCGTGCTCCCACCTCTCCTCCTGATGCCTGGTCTCTCTGGGGCCCATCAGGGAAATATTCAGGATCCCCTAAAGGGCTGTTGCCACCTTCCTCCTGCATGTGACCTCTCCCTTCTCCAGCCTGTGGAGCTGGTGACATTTTGAGAGATCCTACGAATGGTGAGCCAGCCGAGATCCTCTGGTCTGGTTCTTGATTGCAGAGCCAGAGGAGTGCAAGGTCTCATGTGCCATTGGGGGTTGGAGCCATTTAGCAGGCTCCCAATACATGAAGGTTGACGCTCAGGTCTGCTGTGGCCGGCAGTGTTGTCCCCCAGGAGTGAGCCAACGGTGACTCCTTGCCTGTGGCTTGGAGGCTACTGCTGGGCCTTCCCTTCTGACGCTGTGTCAACAGCCACGCCGTTCCCATCTTCAGTCTGTCAGTCACGTGGCAGGAGCAAGGATGACCGGATAGGGGCCATCTCATCCCTTTCTGCAGGGGCTGCACCCTACAGGAGCTGCAGCCATGCCTTGCCTTGCTCACCTGCAGCCCTGCTCAGTGATGGTGCCTGATACCACCCCCTGGGCTCCTTCTGGAGGGAGATATGGCCATTAGCCAAAACAATGCTGTCTTCAAAAGTGTTGCATTGTTTCCTGCTGCTTCTGTAACAAAGTACCAGAAGCTGGGCAGCTTGAAGCAGAAATCTTTTCTCACAGCTCTGGAGGCCAAAACTCTGAAATCAAGGCAGGGCCGTGCTGTCTCCAAAACCCCAACAGAGAATGTTTCATGCCTCTCTCTTAGCTTCTGTGAGGTTGGCAGTCCCCGGTGTTATTGGCTTGCAGATGTATCTGTCTGGTCCCTGCCGCTATTGACACAAAGCATTTGCACTGCATCTGTGTCCCTCTGTTATGAGGACACCGGTCATTGGACATAGGGCCCACCTAATCTACTGGCTTCATCTTAACTTCGTTTTATCTACAGAGACCTTGTTTCCACCAAGGCCACATTCACAGCTACCAGGGTTTCAGAGGACCTCAGTATGCTTTTGGAAGGGGCTCGGTTCAGCTCAGAACAGATTTTGTTTTGTCTCCAAATCCCATCAGTCTCTACCCCGTCTCAGCTACCCGTTAGGTCTCTAGAGGCCCAGGACATAGGTGGAGACCACCTGTCCTTTTACCCCACCTGCTCCCAGTTGACCCCTTGCAGAGTGGGACAGACGCTGGCTTTAATGGTCAAGGGCGGAGGGAAGGGACATGGCTGGAGATGCTTTTTCTGCTTTGGGGCTGGGCAGCGAGGAGACAGAGGGTACAGGAATGGGCAGTGGGGAAGGCAGAGATGACTGCACATTTTCTGCTCCTTTCTTGTGGAAGATGACATTGCCTTTACAGAGGTGCAGATTGAGGGCTCTGAAAAGAACCTCAGGGCCCAGGACCCCTCATTCCCACACGGGAGCTGTGGGGCCTGCCAGGAAGAGTATCTGCCTGCTGCTGGAGTTCTGAGTTTGAGTTTTGGCTGCACTGCTTTCGATCTTTGTGTTCTTCACCTAATTTAGGTTTTAGGGGGCTCAGCTTTCTCATCTGTCAAATGGGATAATAATAATCGCTTGTCAGACACACAAATTTTTCAGATTTTTGTGAAGACTAAATGATAAAGATGGATGTGAAGGTACCATCTTAAAGATCATGGTGGCAAAATCACATAAACTGTACTTACCATTTTCACCATTTTAAAATGTATGACTCGGTGGCACCATCCTCTTTGGGAATTTTTCACCATCCCAGACCAGGAAGGTGCCATTGAAGTGATAAACAAAGAGTCATTTTCATTCATTCAGTGAAGGACACCGAGTGCCTGAGAAGCAAGGGACTTGCTCACGGTCTCCAGTGAGAGGGCAGAGCTGAGCTGAGAGCGCTTGTCCCTGGATTCTATGACCTTCCGCCAGCTGCAGGGGGCTGAGACACATGCATGAGGCCTCAGGGGTCAGATGCTACAGAGGGGCCCTCCCTCCCAAACCCTTTGCCAGCACTGGGGGGCCTCCAGGCAAGAAGAATTTCTGCAGAAGTAGACAGATTCCTCCTGGTGCCCTTGGGCCTGCATGGTGGTGGGTCCTCTCCATGGGCACTGACACTGTCCCTGGGAAGCCTGGGCTCTCTCCTTGCTCAGGCTAGGTCAGTGTCTCTCTGTCTGTTGTCCCCTTGTCCCTCTACATGTCCCTTTCTCAAATGGGACACAGTTCCAGTGGAGAACCAGGGGAGCTGAATTCGGGGTGAACTTGAGGATTGCTTTGTGAGGTCCCTTATGTGTCAAGAGCCTGGGGAGAGGCCAGGTGACCTGGGTCCTCCCTGTGAATCCTGGCTGACACTGGTTTCTGAGGTCCCACTCTGTGATCATTACTGGGACAGTGCCAGGGAACAAGGCCTTGTCACCAGTTCCCAGATCTGTGTGAGACTTAGAGGATGTGACGTAGAGGCCACCCAGCCAAGGATACTCACCTTCCAGCCAGAACATGGGGTAAGGAGGAAGGAGGAATGGGGGCTGTCATTAACGTTAGACTTGGGTGCCTCGTGCTTCATGTAATGTGCTCTTCATGTTCAGCTCTGGGGCTGGGGACTGGGGACAGACATGGCCTTGAAGCAGCTCCTGGCTGTGTAGGGAGCGCAGAGCTGTGTGTAGTGGTTAAGCTGCAAGTCAGAGGAATGGGTGGTGGGCTGCCGCAGTGCCCAGGGATGGACAAGGCAGTACTGCTCAAAGGGATTGCGGAGGTGGTGGAAAGGTGGCAGGGGGCTTTGCTCCGATATGATACCCAAGAGCCAGGTGGGAATGCCTGTAAGATGTCACTAAAGAGACTCCGCTCCTCTCTGGGGCTGGCTCCTTTGACAGATCCTATGAGGTGGCTGGGGCGGGGATTACTGGACCTGTTCTTCAAGTGGGAAGAGTGATGTGTAGAGGAACTTGGGCGACATCACCCAGCAGCGTGGCCAAGCCGGAAGCAGGGCCCAGCTCTCCTGCCCTGGCCCTGGCACTCTGCTCCCCCAGCCTGGGCCCTTGTCATGGACAGAGCCACCGAGAGCATGGCGTTGCTGTCCCTTTTGGGGCCCTTTTTGTCATTTGTCGCTGGGCTTTTCTGTCCTCTACTTGCTCTCAGCTGGAGGACCTTAACATTTGGTTCCCCATTAAATGGTAAACGTTTCCCTCTTCCTGGCATCCTCAGCCCAGCCGGGGGAGCAGCGGGGGGAGCTGCTGTGCCTCTGGCTGGCAGAGGAGGCGTGAAGGCCACCACACTAAACTCCTGTCCTGTTGGGTCTCGTCCTGATGCAGGTCCCGGCTGGCGGACTTCCATACCAACTGTCGAGCCTCCTACCGCACACTCACCAGCTGCCCTGCCGACAACTACCAGGCGTGTCTGGGCTCCTATGCGGGCATGATCGGTAAGCTCTTGCGTTGTCTGCACTTGCCGAGACCTCTTACTGTCCCAGCATCAAAGGGCAGGTGCCACGGTCCAGCTCAGAGCTGGTGGGAGTCAGGCTGAGTTCGGCCTTCTCTGTGGCAGATTCAGACAGAGATTTTGAGGCGGGCTAAAGGAGAGCCAGCTCTTCATGAAAGAGGGGGTTGGGGAAGGCCCCAGAGGCCTTTTAAGCCTTTGGAAATAAGAAAAGGAGACACCTGTTGCATGGTTCTGACATTGTAGGTTCTGTCTTACTGGGTTCTCCCTGCATGTCTTAACTAGAAAGGTGTAGGTGTTTCCATTTTACAGATGGGGAGACTGAGGTTAGAGAATGGAGTAGCTTGCCCAGGCTCAGCCAGCTGTTAGACACCAGCACTGGGACCCAACCCAGGGTGGGCACCTTTGTCTTCCTGGCTCTAGAGCTGGACATTCTCCACTTGCTGGTGAGGGCGAAAGCCGCCTGGAGCGGGCAAGGCTGTGGTGTTTTCCTTGCTGTCCTGGTGATGAGGAGCCTGGTGTCCTTGAAGGCTTGGCCCTCTGTCCCTGCAGATTGGGAGGTCCCTGGGATAACAGTGCTCAGTTAGGATGGCAGGGTGTGTGTGTGTGTGTGTGTGTCTGTCTGTCTGTCTGTCTCCGGGGCAGGGGGACTCCCTGCCCTGTTGTGCCTGACATTGGGGGCTCAGAGGAAAGGCTCTCCTCTCCTCTTTCCTTTCCCTCCCTCTCTCCCCACCCAGGGTTTGATATGACCCCCAATTACGTGGACTCCAGCCCCACCAGCATCGTGGTGTCGCCCTGGTGCAGCTGTCGCGGCAGTGGGAACATGGAGGAGGAGTGTGAGAAGTTCCTGAGGGACTTCACTGAGAACCCGTGCCTCCGTGAGTTAGGGAGCGCTCTCCCCGTCCCCTGGTGCCCAGGACACCCTGCTTCCCGCCTGCTCCCTGGGAGGGGACCTGGACTTACCTTCCCCGGCTATTTGTTGCTCCTTCCTTTGTAATGGCCACCATGGGTGCTGTCTGCAGGGACCCTAGGTCTTGAGCTCTAGGAGATTCACAACTGAGGTCAGTGTACCTGCTTCAGTTTATCACCAGAGTCCTTGAGCCTATGTCAAGCCAAGGGCCAAAACTTTTGTTATTTATTTTTTTGAGACAGGGTCTCACCATATGTAGTTCAGGCTGGCCTTGAATTTCTTTGTAGCCCAGGCTGGCCTCAAACTCACGGTGATCCTCCTGCCTCAGCCTCCCAAGTGCTGGGATTACAGGTGTGCACCACCACACCTGGCACGTTTCTGTTATTCTGACAGGTTCAGTCAGGTTTCTTTGGAGACTGAGCCCTCCCATAAGGCTCTCAGGTACCTGCCACCTTTCCTTCTGACAAGTCTTTTTCCTGGAATCTGTGACTTTCTTTTAAATAACTCCTCATCCAAAATCTGGAGAGAGAGTGAAGCCGTAGTCAAGCTCGGTCTGCTGTGAGCTTTGCAGTTGGACACCCCTTGCTGGACTCGCCATCTGCAGGTCTCTTCCCTCTTTCTTTGCTTCTTCCTGTCTGTCTGTCCATCCATCTTCTTCCTTCCTTTCTGCTTGGCACTGGGGATTTGGAGGTAGAAGTTCCAGCGCCTGTCACTGAGGAGCATGCAGCCCAGGGGAGGTAAGCTTAGGGTTCCCTGCGATCACAGTGCAGGGTGAGGCGTCTGAGGGTAGTTTTGCATGGGGCTCTTCAGGGGCTCTGGTGGGGCCACCACACCAGCCAGGAGAGGGCGGCCTGAAGACTTCTGAGAGGCTGTATCCCTTGAAGATAGTTGGGTCTTGTCAGTTGAAGAGGCAGGGAGCTCCTCCTGGTCTCTCCTGGCAGGGTCCAGTCCTCTGCAGAAGACAAATTTGTTGAGGGAACTGTGAAGTACACAGCGCTGAAGGGGACTGAGATGACAGCTATCTGGGCAGGCAGAGAGCATCCTCCCCTTGAAGACCTGTGGGCTGTGGATTTTTGGGTTCTGCAGGTGGCACTGGGTACAGGATGGCTGAAAGATGCCAGCAGGTGATCTCCCAGGTTGTGATGTGGAGGCCCCTGGGGTGAGGTATAGGATTCTGATGGGTGGTGCAATAAAAAGGGTCCCATAAGAAGGCTGTAATGACGCTCAGGGCAGAGGACAGCAACGACTGTGAACAGAGCAGTGGGAGGGGAGTGGTGACAAGGTGGAGTGCAAGGATCTTCAGGAGGTGGCCTTAATTAACTGCCGGTGGGTGGACGGGGAGGCACCTTGGGGCGGCCCTCTCTTGTCCCCCTGGATTTCTGTCTTTCTGTCTTGAGGAACCCGGGTAGATAGAGATGACATCTTCAGGATCAGCAGTACAGGGGAGGGAATTGTTGGCCATGGTGGGAAGAGATGCCTCGTCCAGGTGCATGCAGGAGGACTTTGAAGTGCCTGTGGGACGTGCAGGTGAAGATTTCTGTGTAGGATCGAGTGGCCCCCAGTGAGTGAGTGCCAGCTGACAACGTGGAGGTGGAGATGCTGCCGCGGGGAAGTTGATGGTGTGGAGGGGGAGGAGGGCGAGTCTGGAGCCCTTGAGATGCCAGCAGTGGGGACCCGGAAGCACTCAGGTCAGCGAGTGAGTGGGACCGTCTGTGCTGAGGGAGCCGTGGCATGGGGCGGAGCTTTTCCAGGACAGTCTGCGGCACGATGGCCCTGCCGCACAGCCCTGCCTCCCTCCAGGTTCCCGCCCATCTCCCTTCACACTTCCTTCTTTCCTTCCTCTCCTCTGCTGTGGTCCTTGTCATGTGCATTTACTCCATTGTGGTTTAAGTCTTTTCCTACCTCCCTCTGGTCATTTTCCCCTCTAGATGTGAACTTCTGCAGGTCTGAAATAAATTCGATGTGCTACCGTCTGTCCCCAGCGTCTGGGTTGTTCCAGGGAAGAGCAGTCAAGGTGGGGAGCTGGGGCAGAAGGCATGGAAACAGGTCCTGATTTTCCGATGTGTCTGTCCCTCCATTCCCCAGGGAATGCCATCCAGGCCTTTGGCAATGGCACAGACGTGAACGTGTCCCCCAAGAACCCTCCATTCCAGGCCACCCAGGCCCCTCGGGTGGAGAAGACTCCTTCTTTGCCAGATGACCTCAGTGACAGCACCAGCCTGGGGACCAGTGTCATCACCACTTGCACATCTGTCCAGGTGAGGGCTCTGCAGCTCGGAACTGGAGCCAGAGTGGGCTGAGAGTCCGGGCAAGCACTGTGGTGTTAGGAGCCGTATGAGACCCATCCAGGGGGGCAGGGAGAGCACTGAAAGTCCTCCTTTAGGTCAGGGCCCCACGAGGAGGAAGGAGCTGGTGGGGCTGTTCTCTGTTCAGTCATCTCGGAATCCGTCTTGCAAGTATGGAACACCTGTTACGGCACAGTATGGTACTAGACACCACAAGGGTACCAGAGTAGTGTCATGGTTCCCATTTACCAGCTATTTGCTAATTGCCAGGTAGTGTCTTGGCTAATTCTCTTTCTGTCTCATTGTATTCCTACACAGTGAAATGTTGGTATTCTTGTTTTTAGAGAGATTAGATCATATATCTAAGGTCACATGGCTGACTAGTTATGGACTGCCATTTCAAACCTACATCTGACTCCAAAGCCCCTGAGATTCATTTGTTTGTCTGATCTTCCAACCTTCCTTCCATCCATCCACCCATCCATCCATCCACCCATCCACCCATCCACCCATCCACCCATCCACCCATCCACCCATCCACCCATCCACCCATCCACCCATCCACCCATCCACCCACCCACCTACTCATGCTCCACAGGTTACATGTAGGATGTTATATGAGATTCTGGGGATACCTTGGCGGGTGAGGACAACACAGTCTTGGATTTGTGGTTCTGTGGTCTTGTTGAAGGTTAGACCACGAAATAAGCATCAGTCAGTACCATGACAGGAGACATGTGGCACTACGGGTGTGCAGCTTGGGCTCCCGCTCAGCCTCTCCTTCCACTAAGCTGCCCTCCTACTATCACACCACGGACTGTAGTAAGTTCTCCACTGAAGAGATTGGTTAGGCAGGCCGTACATAGGCACACATGCACACACACACTCATGTGTGAACACACATGCCTGTAACAAAGAATTTAGGGCAACATATGAGGGAGCGGAGAGGAGGCAGGGAGCGGCGAGGTCATGGGTAGTGGGCACAGGGGCTGTTTCAGACTGAGCAGGTTGGTTGGGCCCGAAGGACATCAGCAGGGGCCCAGCCTGTATGCAGTTGCAGGGGTCAGGAGCTGGTTGGTGTGAGACAGTGGGCACCCCTGTCTGAATGGGAGGTGAGCTCCTAGGATCAGCAGTGTCTGCTGCTCATACTGCCACTGTGGACTTGAGTAGGGCACTCCTGGACACCCTGGACACCCATCACAGCACAGTTCCCTCCCTGGTGGGGCCCCCTGCTCAGTGACAGCTGGCCTCCAAGTACCTCCAGTCTGGTGACCACGGTCTGGCAAGGTCTGCCTATCCATCTGGGCCTTTACAGGCTGCCACAGGGCACCCTTGCTCCAGAGTCCCTCGGGGCCAGTGCACCTGAGGAGCTGCTGACCCGCCAGGAGGATCCCCCAGCATGCCCACATTCTTGCTGGGATTCCTTGTAGCCCCAGAGAAGTTCAAAGCCCTCACCCTGTGCCTTTCAGTGCTTTTGGACTCTGAGTCCTATTTTTTTCCTGTTGTCTCTCAGCAGGTTACTAAACCAGCATCACTTGGTGTCTTCCCCACAGCCTGGCTTTCTGTAGGCTCTGGTTTGGGGCCTTGTCTTAGCCTTGGTTTGGCTTCAGGAGAGATGGTGGATGGATGACCTGTATGGGAGATGATGTTATAAAAATTCTTCATAAGCCAAGAGAATCTGCCCAAAAGTTAGGTGTTACAGCTCCTGCGGGCTGGGGAGGCTGCCTGGCCAAGGTCCATGGGGATGGCCGTCCAGAGAAGGAAGGGAGTCAGACTCTCAGAAGAGACCCCACTTGCCATTACTCCCCTGTGCCTTCTCCGAAGTGCCAGGGGCAGGGCCCTGATTCTGTTTCAGTGACAGTCCTTTAAGGAGGGGCTGCTCTACCATGCCAGGTGGTGGGAGCATAGTGTGAGTAAGCCCTCAGTCCTGCCCCAGCTCAGCTGGAGGTGGTATGGGTGCCTTGCCTCACCCTGGCCTGCACCCCTATTCTGTCCATCAGCTCCCTTAGCTTGGAATGTCTCTGATTGATGGGCTCTGGGGTGGCCCTGATGGAGCCCTTTGGAGTTATGGGAACCCTTGGCTGTGGGAAGGGTCCTTAGAGCAGAGACAGGAAACTGTGGCCTGGGTTGCGGGGAGGCATGCACCCCAGTTACGGCTTGGAGAGAGCAAAACCATTTTTCCTAGCTCTGCCCTCCTCTGTCCTTCCTCTTTCCTTGGGAAAGGATTAGGGTCCCCTAGAGATGACAGTCCAGTAGGGACTCATGTGGGTTTCTAGGTGTTAGAACTGGAAGGATTCGCTAAGATTCCCATCTTAAACCCAAGGAGAAGGAGGCCCGGCGGGGCCAGTAACTTGTCCACAGTTCTATAGCCAGTTGGTAGCTGGGCAGGGCCCAGTAGTGGGCCCCTGGCTACCCTGTGGCTCTCCTCAAATCTGTTCATTTCAAAGGACTTTCCTGTGGTGGGTGGATATGGGACTGAAGAACTCCCATCCCTACTGGGGCCTGCTGGGCAGAGATGCTGGCACTGGCATCTGATGCACCATGGGAGAGCCAGCATAGCCCTGAGTTGGCACTGATGTAATCTCAGATCCACTGTCAGAACCACTCTTCTTGCCTGTACACCTGTCTGGGGCTCTCTGGAACTTGGAGAGCACCTGGTAGGGTCTGAGGTGCTCTCCTGGGCTGCTCTGCTGCCTGTCCATGTTTGTATCTGGTGTGAATGTCCACCCTCCCCTCTGTTCACTGGTCCCCAGAGTGGGGATCTGGGAGGCAGGCCTATCTCAGACACTCACCCAAAACCTTTGTTTCTGGAGCCTGGGGAGGGTAGGCACCCGCGGAATGGGCCTGGGATGTGTGAGCGAGACACTGGCCTGGGCACATGCCAGTTTGCTTTGACACAGGCCTCTGCCCCTCCTCTCCATCCCTCTGCCCAGCGAGTCCTCCTCACATGTCCCCTCTCAGGGTTGTCTTTCTTGATTCTGTCCATGCCACCTTGCCCTCTGCCTGCTTTGGGCTCCTGTTTTGCCCTGTCATCATCTGGGCCCCATCCTGTGTGCTCTCTTCCCTCCTGGGCCAGTGTCTCTGGAAGCCTGGGTGGAACATGCCCCTTCTGTGTCACCCTGCAGAGCCAAGTACACAGGGCCTGGCATGGAGCAGGTGTGCTGCCCAGGTTAGAGGAGAACTGAGAGTCCCCAGCTTGCTTGGTTTTTCAGAACTCACTGCTGTCTTCTCTAACAGGGTCTGGGTGTCTTCTCAGCAGCTCTGTGCCCAGTTCCCCGCCCCTCCTGGATGTCCTCTGGGTGCATAGAGCCGGGAAAGGGCAGGGTGCAGACAGTTTTGTGTTGACAGTGTGGAAAGATTGGTCAGGAGGCCTTTGGTGTTGTGGCGACACCTGAATCAGGGCTTACAGTGCGGATAAGGGAAGACTAGTAACGTCTAGGACTTTGCCTGGCCAGGGCCTCTTCCCCCATTCCTGACATTCCCCTTGGGTTGCTCTGGGCTCAGAATGCCCGTCTGCAGGGCCCCCTTGGGTCAGTGGGACACTCGCCCTTCCTAGGACTGGGGAGCACTGGTGACATTCCTCCTTGCCTCTACCAGCCACTTTCACCTCTTACGTGTGACGCTACCGGTCCCATGTTGGGACATTTAGAAATGAGTTTGAAGGGGCTACCAAAAGTCTCTCACTTCATGCTTGAAGCAACTTCAGCAGCCAGCAGCCACCTCTGTCTCCTTCCTCATCCTCTCTGCTGTAGGGATGGGTGTGGCACCCAGCACATAGTGGCCCGTTAGTACATGTGCTCATTTATTCAGTGCAAAGTCTTAATGCCTGTCACCTGTCCCGGGCACTGAGGCTGAAAAGCTTAATCATCCTTTACCCTGGCCCTTGTACAACTGCTTTCAAGGGAGAAGACTGTCACACCAGGAGGACTGAAGAGGCGAGGTCCTGGGAGGGAAGGATGCTTTTTAAACCAAGAGTGGTGGAAACCGAGGACTCATGACAAAGGAAAACCTTCTTTCAAGCCTGAAAGGATAGGGACAGTTGATTGTGGAGCCTGGAATCGGGTTGGAGTGTGTGAGGGCCTCCCAGGCGGAGGGGCAGGTGGTAGCGATGCTGGAGTCAGCACAGCATAGGGAGGTGTGTTGCATAGGGGTCCCTGCCTGTTTTATAACGTGGGTGTCCCTGGAACACAGCCCCGCCTTTTGTTCGCCTGTCTTCTGTGTTGCGGGGAGAGCTGTGTGGTGGTTGTGGCAGAGACTCTGTCTTGCAAAGTATAAAATGGTTGCTTGTGGCGTTTTATAGAAAACATGCACAGGGCCCTGGCCCTGGCCAGGAGGAGATGCGGCCATCGGTTTGGGTGGGGCACAGCGCTTGTATGGGAAGGAGACGGGGTGCGCATGTGATGTACAAGCTGGAGTGCTAGCAGCAAGGCCCAGGATGCCCTGGACAAGGGGGTGTTGAGTCTGATCAGAACTGTGGCTGTCGGGGGTTAATCGGACAGAGGTGGAGATTTGTTGGCAGGGGAGAGAGATTGGAGTCAGCAGGACAGCTTAGGAGACCCTTTCACTATCTGGAGGTGAGAGGTGTGATGTGGGAAGGACAGGGAGGAGGAAGAGTGGAGAGTCACAGGAGCGGGAATGCATAGGAGGGACGGGCCTGGTGATGGGCTTAGGTGGACGCAGGAGGCCAGGGGCACTGGGAGTTGGGGTTGGGCCCAGGAACCGAAGCAGGGAACATGGGCAAAGCCCGCCCGCCAGCCAGCCATCTAGATGGACAGCATTGGACTGTGCCAGGCCAGCAAGGTCCTGAGACTGCCAGCCTGGCCTTTGGGGGACAGTGTAGGGACAGAGGGTGGAAGCAAACTAGAGGAAGACAGTAACTTCCGACTTCTTGAGCAAAGGGGCCTCTATGGGAGAAAGCTCTAGAAGGATGAAGCTTGCCTTGCTGTTGCCCTTGCTCCTGTCAGGAGGCGTAGCACAGCCCCTAGGGTCAGTCCTTCCCACAAGGTTCCTCTGCCTGCCACTGTGTTACAGGGATTGCTGCCAGAAGCCCTGTGTCCTAGCAACCTGGGCCTGTGCCCTCGGCGCCGTCACCCACAAACCCTGAGCCTACCTCAGAGGGCTGAGAGCCTCAGTGTAGGGGCTGGGCGGGGCCTGGAGTAACCCAAGGAGGTAAGCCTCTCAAGTGCAGGGCTGAGGCTCATTGAGGGGAGATGGTTCCCCAGGTGATGAAGGAGGTCGGCAGTGGGTCTGAGTCCTGGGTGTTTGCATCAGGTGGTGGAATTTCTTTCTCTGCACGTCCGTACGCATGTGCCACTTTCAGAAAAGTCCACTTCTGGTCAGCTGCCCCCATTGTGAAGGCTGGGTTGGCTGTCAGGCGAGGTTACTGAGGCCTGCACTGTCTGCTCCATGTTTTCTGGAAATCTCGTGGGGTGGAGACTTCTCCAACCCTTTGCTTCCCAAGCTGTCATCTGCTGCAAAGAGGCTGCAGAAGGCTGGGAAGAGGTGGGAGGCTGGCTTCCTGGTGGCTCACCTCCTGGCCCCTTCCTGGCCTCTGTGCCGCCTTGCTCCTGGGCTCTGCCTTGGGGCAGGGTGGGCTTGGTTCTGTTTCCTGCTTCCTGCAGTTGGCCGTGAGCCCTTAGCTTTGTGGGGAGCTCTGCTGTCATCAGGGTAGCTTGTTACATCTCTCTTTAATAGATGAGGAAACAGGCTCAGTACACTTGCCCTGCGTCATTACAACAGCCAGACTTGGGCCCAGAGCTCTGGCCTCTCAAGCCCTTTGCTGCTTATTCTGTTTTTGGGTGACCTCAGATGAAGGGGCTGTCCTGTGGACACCAAGTGTTAGGATCCCACAGTGTAGACAATGAAAGGCTGCACTGGGGCTGTGTGGACAAAAACCCATACACCAATCTGGCAGCATCTGAAGGAAGGGTTCAGAGCGGCATTGGAGGCCAGTGTATACCTTGCACCCAGTGCTATGGCCGTTCAGCCCTGACTCAAATGTCCCTAGGCTCAGAAGGACTCTCTGTCCCCTCTCAGGTTCCCTGTGTAAGCTCTTCCAGCATCCCTGCCCCTCTCCCTTCTTGGGAGGAACCTGTTGGGTCCTGCTCGCTCCCGAGCAAAGTGCAGGCCTAGGCCAGGTGTTCCAGGGGGCATCGGCCTTCAGATATTATCTCAGCACACCTGGTGGAGCTGGTGAAGGACATGCTGTGCTTTGGGATCGGGGGCTTTGTGTGCTCCTCCGTGTGGGCTGAGCTTGGGGTAGCACTCTGCTAAACTGGCAGTGTCTAGCTGAGGACCTGCCTGAGAGCTGGCATCCGCTGTCACGGAATGTTGTGCTAGTCCTGTTTTAGAGGATAGCTAGTGTTGTTGTTTTGTCAAGCTGTATTTTTTTTTAAGCAGTACGCTTTTTAAAAAATTTATGTGTAAGTTCTCTGTGTGGAACAAATGAAAAAGGAACAGCTTTGGTTCCTTTGGTTGAAATGGGATAGGATCTCAAGTCCTGGGGGGATGTCTGCTTCTGTGATTCTACAAGGGCTCCATCTTTAGCAAGCACCGTGGGAAGTGGGAACACAGACACCGCCCCCAAAGGGTCTGGACAGCACTGGCACAATTAGACAGTTACACCAGGAAGTGACGCCAGAGATAAGTAGGTGCGAGTGATGCACGTCACAGATGGCGACTGCTGCGACTGAATGAGGATTGGTGGAGGGGCGGGAGAGGGCAGATGGGATATGGTGATAATGGCCTCTGAGGTGGGATGTCACGTTCTGGTCCCTGCAGTGGCCTCTCATGTCTCTGGTTAGAGTGGCACTGTGGTCCCAGGATCCAGTCCTTGGGGCTGGAAGCGTGACCTTGTGCAGAGGGACACAGTTGGTGGGTTGGCTGGGCTATAACTTGGCACTTGGAGACATGAGTATTGTAGTCTTGAATAAGATCCTCCAGGGCAGGATCTGGTTCTATTCCTGCTGCACTAGTCATCACGACGGTCCTATCTCCACCATTGGCAATGACTCTACTCTTGGCCGGGGTCTTTTTGTGACAGCTGGGACCTTGTTTAGCTGACCAGATGTCCTGGGTGGTCGATTGCCTATAATGTCCAAGGCATTATTGATATGTTTGGCCAAGAGCAATGATTTAGGCATAATTTCTTGGGCTTCTCAGTTGCTTTTGGTGGCCAAAACTTCTCCACAAGTACCATGGGAACTAAGCTATTTGATGCCAGGATAGAAGCACCGCATCCCCAGCTGGTTCCCATGGATCTTTATTATGATGATGCTAGCAAAGGACTGCTTTTTGTGCACAGCCTCCCTGTATTTGTGCCAGGGTAGAGAATTCTGGAACCCTCATCACATCAAACTTTCTTTCCCATTCCTCATCCATCCAAAGATGTCCCAGGTGCTGCACATCTGTTTGGGGTGGGAATGGCCTGGCAAAAATGCCCAATATCTCCCTAACATGCACCAGTGCAGACATTACTAATCGATCATAGCTCTCTTTCCTCTTGAGTCCAGATGAGGACTTACGATCTTTCTCCATAAAGCTCAAGCAACAAAGGCAAATAATGGAAGCTGGCAGCCAGATGCCATTTCTGATAGGTAGCATCCATTCATATATTCATTCATGCATGCATCTAGTAAAACATTGATTGAGTTTCTGTTATAAGCTAAACACCACTCCATGCAAGGAAAAGAAACCTGGTCTCTGCCTTTGAAGAGCTCTGAGTGTGTAGACAGACATGGAAGTGGTTGATTTACTACGAAATGTTGTGAACTGGAGAGTAAGGCCTAGAACTGTGTTTTCAGGAGCCCAGAGCATCCAGAGTCTAATTGTTGAAGATTTCAGAAGGGGCAGGGCCTTTTGTGCTGGGTGGGACCAAGCCAGTGCTGTTTGTTATGTGCTCTGTCTTTGTGATGCCAATGGAGAATGCAAGGGCCTTATCTGAGCTGGACAAGGCCTGGCCTTGAAAAGCCTGGTGACTTGGACTTACTCTTGCCTTCTCTCCCACAGGAGCAGGGGCTAAAGGCCAACAACTCCAAAGAGTTAAGCATGTGCTTCACAGAGGTGAGTAGGGGCAGCATGGGGGAGGGTACAGGAGACCGGGCCAGAGCAGGCTATTTCCTAGGTGAGCCTTGCACTCAAAGCCCCTGAATCCCATTGCACAAGTCTGGACAGCTGAAATTCTGGTCCCACCTGGACTTGCATAGGTGTCAATCTGCTGGTGTGGCTTTCGGGGAGTACAAAGGCTGCAGTTAGAACCTGTGGCTGCCTCCCCCAAGGAGTGGCTACTTTGAGCAGAGGCCCTCTCACACTTTCCTTGCTCTTTAAAAGCTGCTCAGGGCTGGGTCAGTGATATTTACAAGGTACAGGGATGAATGAAGACCCAGCCTTTATCTTGAAAGAGTCCATCCACCTAGGAGTCTTTGTGACTTACAGATTCAAGGTGGTAACTTGAGTGGGAAGAGGCCAGATAAGGTTCTGCAGGAGCGGGAGAAGCTCAGGCAGGCTTCTGGAGGAAGAGGCATCATACACATTAGGAACAGGGAGAAGGTGGACTCTCTTTCCTCTCCTGTATCCTGTAGACTCGGGTCCTCCAGGTCCCCAGGCCTTCTTCTCTTGGGGTCTCTAAATGTCTCCCTCATCAGTCCCGATACACTGCCCACCTCCTGCACCTGAGACCTCAGAGCCTGGAAGGGGCCACTTGCCCCTGTCCTTCTGCCCTGCCCAGCCCCATGGAAACCTAGTTCTACCTCTGAGTGCCAGGGAGGGTCCTCTGGGTGGTCTGAAAGGTGGGGCTGGAGGTGGGTGGTTTGTGATTCCAGCCTTGCTGAAGGGTTTTGTTGTTGTTGTTGTTGTTGATATTGTCGTTCTCTCTGTGTTTCTGCTTCTGCTATGGACTCAGCTCACGACAAATATCATCCCAGGGAGCAAAAAGGTGATCAAACCTAACTCAGGCCTCAGCAGAGCTCGACCAATGGCTGCCTTCACCGTGCTCCCCCTCCTGATGCTGAAACTGGCCTTGTAGGCTCTGAGGACTGCGTTGAGAGATTTCTACAAGCTATAGAACTCCCACCTGAGAAAATGGAAAGTCACCCACTCTCACAGACACACACACACACACACACACACACACACACACCTTGCAAAAAAATTTTTTTTTCCCACCTTGTCTCTGAACCTGTCTCCTCCCAAGTTTCTGCTGTGGAGAAGTTTTTCTAAACCAAACAGACAAGCAGGCGGACAGCCTGAGAGCCAGCCCAGAGGTCCCCTGGCAAGGGACATCCAGTGCCGAGGAGGGTGCAGGCTCTAGAAATGCCCTTTATTGTCTCCAGTGTTTTTATCTCTGGACCCTTCTGAAGCAAGAGACCACGGCGAGACTGCTGGTGTGGAAGGGACTGTGCTGTGCCTGATGCAGGCTGGGGACAGGACACCTGCAGCTGCTCTCTCCAGCTGCCCACTCTGAGGACCTGCCAGGGTCTGGAAGTGGGCGTCGGTCAGTGGAGAAGCAGGGCTGGCCATGTGGTCCTGCTGGGCCCGGTCGGCCCCTCCTCTTGCCTTCAAAGATGGAGATGATTTGCTTCCCTCTCTGCCCTCTGGTAGCTGGGTGGGGCTGTCTGATGTGGGAACTCCATGGCTGCACTGGGTCCCCCGACTGTAGCGTGGGTGGGGGGCCTAGGGCCAACTCCAGGGGGCGCCTGGGAGGCCAGCTCTAGGCTATGTTTTCCTTCCTAGTGGCAGGAATTTTAAAGTCAGATATGATGCTTTACTGGCTTGATTTCTTTGGATCCATTTGGTGGGGCTTCCCTTGGGAGAGGGGCCGCAGAGGCGGGCAGAACAGACCGAGGTGAGACGAGTGTCACTACACCGTCTGGTCTCTCGAGCTCTCTCCTCTCCTGACCCCTCTCCTGGTTTCCACTTTCTGCATTTCCAAGACACACGTCAACTGTCTGTACATGATGAGGTTCCTTTCTCAGTGTAGGTGTATATACACATCCGTATACATATATCCTGTGATCTCCTTTCTCTTTCCTTTTTCTAAGAAACAAAACTATCAAAATAATACCCCACAGATGAGCGAAAATGTATTATTGTAAAGTTTATTTTTTTTAATAATGTTGTCTATAATGGAAAAAAAAATGGAAATGGACTCCTGGAGCCCCGCTCCAGTTGGGCTGATGGGGCTGTGGCCGGGGACTCCTGATCCGCACTCACTTAACCAAGGCTCCAATAAACGTACTAGGAAGCAAGCTGCCTTCTGCCTCACTGCCATATGCCTTCCGCCCGGTGGCCTTGGTGCCACTTGTTGGGGGGCTACCTGAGGTTCCTTCACTGCCTGGGGAAGTTTGTGTGCATGTGTGTATGTGAGTGTGTGCACGCATGTGTGTGCACACTTGTGCCTTGTCCATAAGTCCCACTGAGGATGGATGGATGGCGCTCCCAGTGGAGATGGTTTTACACTGGGCGGGCCTGAGGGTCCCTGCCATACTGAGTTTGAGGTCCCTTTGCCTATTCCACCTGCTTCATCTTCATCAGTATCAGAGCCTGCTGTTCCTGGACTGGAAGAGAGAGAGCAACGAGAGGTGGGTGGGAGGAAGAGAGAGCCTGGCTCCACACCTCTGGTATGATTTGGTCTCCAGGCAGCCTGAGTGGCCCTGTCTGTTTTCTGTACAGTGACGTCCTTCCTAGGACTCTTGCTCTACTTGAGGTATGTGATTATGAAGACAGGCACCTGGCCCTTTGGGTCTAGAGAAGGGAGATGACTGTTTCACGGTCAGAGTTCCTTTCTACCCCTTCCTTCCCTCTTTCTCCATTTGTACCGGCTTGGACACTGGGTTGGCTGTGACCTCCCAGGGGGCTGCTCCCCAGAGAGCACCAGGAGGATGCCTCCTGCTGGAAAGTGTATGTGTGCACACGTATGCAGCTGTGCACGTGTCCATGTGCACATGAGTGTGTGCAGGCAGCAGGAGGGAGGGTGGACTGGCCTATGCCTTCAGGGCTGCATGTGATCCCATTCTGTCACCGTCAAGTGATGGGGTGACATTTTCTATCCTCCTGATTCTGGGTCCACCCCTTGTTTCTGGTTGCACATGTGTTAGTAGCATCTGTTCACAGCGGGGCACTGTGCTGTATTATGTGCCTGGAGGTGGGACAGTCAGCCAGCCAGCTCTTTGCTGCCATGGCTGGCCTTCCTGTGGACAGATGTGGTCTGATGTCACCTGGGAGGTCATGTTCCTGCAAATGGCTGAGACTGGTTGGCCCAGACAGTAATTCACTGCAAGTGTGTGTGGGCAGGTGGCTCATAGCATCGGGGGGAGGACCAGGGCACTGGGACCGGAGGACAGCTGAAGGTCTACAGGGCAGGATCCGTATCCATCCATGCGCTGCTGCCTCCATGATGAATGGCCACCAACTGGCTGAAGTGGCCATTGTACCTCCCCCACCCATCTTTGGTTGTGAGAAGGATATGTCACGCCTGGTGTTCCTAATAGGAAGCAAGCCTTGGGCAACATAATGGGGTGTGTGGGGATGTCTCACAAAGAAATCAAGGTGTCACTATGAAGGAGGAATGGATACAAGGCAGTTTTACTCTACCTTCAAATGCCTCCCCATCCATTAGCACATGGCTGAAATTTTACCTGTAAGTATTCATTCCTTTGGGATGATTCTTGTTCTCTGTGTTCTTTTCAAAATGTGTAAAAAGCTGAGCAGAGTGAAGGGGTCACTATCATGTTGATTTAGTGATGTGAATGACTTGCTAACATTAGGATACTTGGGTCTAGATGTTGAGATTAGGGTTGGGGAAATAGACAAGGGCAAATAAACAGGAAAGACCGGTGAGAGAGATTTTGGAGTTATTTTGGGAGAAAGTGCCGTCGCAAGCAGTAGAGGCCCCTGTATGTTCACCTCAGAGTGTAAAGTTAGCGTCCTTCGCCACTGGTCCTGGACACAGCTGCTCTGGGTGTGCATCTCTCTGCAAGGCTGTCCCACCTCTGTTCTCTGACCCAGAACCTGGGCAGGTCTGAAGCCATGTGGGCATGCTGCTGCCCTCGTGCGGGAACCTTCCAGCATGGGCATTTGTGCTCAGCTGAGAACCCAGACACCCACTTTGCACCTGGCTCTGGCCTCTGCAGCCTTCCTTGCAGTGCAGCGAGGCCACTGGGACAGCCCAGGTGAGACCTGCAGAGGGAATCTAAGGAGGCCCACTTGGAAGCTCAGGGTTCTGGACATCAAGTGGTCAGGGCTGCTGGTTGCACACAGAGGTGGTGTTTGTCCTCACAGCCAGGCCTCTGTCCTGTACTGAGACTGGTTACAGTGGTGTCATCCAAGTTCCTGGTAGTCTGGGCTTTGCCTGTATAGCATGTGGCAACACTGGTTTCCGGGACTGCTCTCTCTGGCCTTTCCAGGAAACAAGTCCTTCCTGGAATGCTCAGGCCCACGGTGAGCCCTGCTGTCCTCAGCAGACCCTCCTGGTGCCAGCCAGCTGTGGGCCTGCCAGGATGACCACCACTCACTGTGCCTGGCCTCCCACCATGGTTCAGCAGCTCATGAGGCTGCTTGCTGCTGCAGGCTATCCAGTGCTGGGCCTGCCAGTCCCTTCTCCCAGGGTCTGCTGGTCCACCTGTGGTGGCTCCATTTCATGCCAGTGGATCCTGTGTATGTCTCTGTGTGTATGTGTCTCCCTAGCTTCTAGCTATGGACTGCCAATTGCTGGTGTAAGACATAGACTTTCCTTTATTCACAGAAGACCAAAGCTTCAGTGTTGCCTGCTGGCTTGAAAAATCCTCTGCCAGCATTTTCTAATCTATGAAATGAGTTTACATCAGACAACCCCTGCCAAGTGGGCTAGGATGCCGGGGGAACAAAACCAGTCCCCTCCTCCACGCTGATACAAGGCATGTACTCACAGCCCTTGCCCGTACTGCTGAGGGTCTACATGGGTATAGATATTTATCTCTTTAAAATGGGTTAAATTCTCCAGGAAAGACCAAAGTAATTTGGAACCACAGCTGCTAAACAGAGTGGGTGATACTCTGGGCTGAGTCTAAGTGGTAGAAAGGCTGGCTTCTGGTCATTTATGGGAAATCTTCTCACCTTGTTCACCCTTGTCTTACCCATGAAGTTAGATGACAACTAAAGACCTTCTCAGTGCTAAACAAGCTCTGGAAGAGAGGTGGAAAACACAAAGGTAGACAGAGGTTGACTCTGAGGTGGACACTAAATAGTCCGCTAGGTTTTCCCGCCCAGTGTGTCCATTGACCCTGCAGTGTCTCCTCCAGTGCTCCAGACAACAGGGGCACGCCCAGGCTACTGGGTGACTGCTTCGAATCTAAAAGTCCAGATGCAAGCCTAAAAAGTTGGCCATAGGACTCCCTCAATGCCTTCTATGTGAAAACAAGGGGCGTGCATAGAGAAGGTTCTGAAATCTCTGCAAAGTTGTTTACAAAGCCAAGGCCGTGCTGGGTGTCAGCTCACCAGACCTTTATTGGCTACATCCCACTTGTAGTGTGAAGTGGGTGTTTGTGCAATAACCTCCCTGGGAGGAAAATGGGATAAAGTATTTTGGAAGGTCTTTAATAGCACTAGTGAAAATAAAAACAAATTCAAATGTAGATAGCTGAAGATACGTGTATCTTGAGATTGAACTCATGCTTGCATAGCCCTTACCACAAGCCCAATGCTATTCTGAAACTGCAAATGTTAATTCATTGAATCCCCACTGAGGTTGGTGACCCAGAGGGGTTGGTGCCATATCTCTGTTCTGCCAAGCAGACTGAAGCCCAGAGGAGCTCCTGCCTTGTCTGAGATGGTACAGAGGGGAAGTGGCAGTGCTCAGACTCAAACCCAAGCAGCTGGCTCGAGGGTCAGTTTGCACTGGCACGCGGAACTGAACTCCACATGTGCCCTGCCGGCACTGTCCTGGGCAGCTTCAGCTGACCTGGGCTTATGCGGTGTCTCTACCTCTCCAGCACCCTTACCTCTTGGCACCTGTAGGGTCAAAGGTAGCAGAGCATCAACAGATAGATGCAGCTGGCTGTACCTTGGGAGCCCATGGGGCAATGGGGAGGGAGTTTCATAAACAGCTCCATGAAATCAAGGACAGTGTGGACTTGGAGGAAGGGAGGGGAGGAAGGAAGGGGCTCCTTGATGACATGGGCTCCAGCTCGAAGTCTTTCTGGTGGGGTAGGGAAGGATAGGAGTGGATTCCACCGTGGTTTTGTTACTCAATTTCGCTGGGATCTGTAAAGACCTTGTTGGGAAATGGCTTTGGTTGGAAGACAGCCTCTCCAGGAAAGAGCCTGAGCAGCTGGGATCCTCTTCCTCACTTGGTCTTTGACTGTGCTTATCCCATGGTTGAGAGGGGAGAGGCTAAATTCAGGGATCGAGAAGACTTGGTTTGAATTCCACGCCTGCCACTAACCAATTGGGAAATTATGTTGATTCTGAGTTTCAGTTTTCTCACCTGTAAATTGGTGATGCCATCCAGCCTCATGGGCATGCTGTCGAAATGACATGTTGTCCTGTCAGTGCCTGGCACACGGTGGGCTCTCAGCCAGGTGCTCCCTTGACCAGTGGGTCCGCTACCCCAGGCCTCCGTGAGCCCTCAGTACCTGCCCCACTGGCCAAGCGCTTCCTCTTGGCTTCAGTCTTGGAGCGTGTCTGTTTCTCTTTCTTTTTGTGTCCTAAGAAGCCATAGAATCTCCGGGGGCAAACAAGTGAGTATGACTGTCATCAGGCCCCAGAGCTGCAGAACATCCAAATCTCACGCTCTCTGGAGTCCCTTTGGCTGCCCCCTCTCCATGCATGAAGGCAGAGGGTGCGCTGCTGGAGCAGGCACAGCAGCTCAAAGCTGAGAGCAGGAAGTGTCAGTTCGTCATGGAGCTGGGCTGAGGAGATTGGGAGGGAGCCTGGTGTGTGGTCCCCACTTGGGGCCAAGGAAGAGCAGAGCGGGCTTTGCTCCCGGGACTCTCAGGAGGTCCCTGTGGGGAGGGTCCTGGGCAGAGCTATCTCTCATCCATGTGCTGCTGCTTATAGAAAAAGTTTGGGAATGAGATGAGAGTGTGATGACATATCAGAGTCATTTTCTTTCCTGCAGGAATCAGGTAAAGAGGCAGTGGACCCAGGTTCAAACCCTGGGTCTGCTCTCTGCTGGTGACATTAGCTAAGAGTGAACCTCTCTGAGCCTCAGAAGGGTTGCTCTAGATTAGGAGTCAGCAAACTTTCTCTGTAAAGGGCCAAATAGGAAACACAATGGGTGAGGTGACCTGTGCCACGTCAGTTGTAACTACCAACTTCTGCAACAGCTCAAAAGTTGTCAAGGGAATATATCAATGACTGGGCCCAGCTGTGTGTCAATAAAACTTTATTTAAGCAAACAGGTCCAGGCCCAATTCGGTTTATGGTTTCTAGCTTGCCAGTCCTTGCTGCAGATGCTGTCTGAGTCCAAGCTGTCAGTCACAGGCAACTGGGGCATGGAATGATGCAGCAAGGGATGACTGACTGACTGGGGCTGAAGTCAGGCTTGGAGTGGAGAAGGACAAAGGGCAGGTCAGGCAGTGGGGGAAGGATGTGAGCTCATGGGTGGGCTGATGGTAGAAAAATCTGGGCAGATGGTCCTACATTGGGGTCAGAGGTGCAAGGATGGAAGGCAGGTGGCCTCTGGACCACACCCACACAGATGTGGGCCAGAGCTTGGGGGCTGTGTGCGCCACTTTGAGGTTGTGTTCTGCCCTGGGACATGGGACCAGCAGTGTGCTGGGACTGAAATCCCGTTGCACTAAACTCGCCCATGTGTGTACCTGCTCTGGGCCTTAGCTCTGTGGGCAGGACATCATTCCCTCATTTGCCCAGAGCCTTCTGCATCTTCGAGTAAAGTGGCACACAGCAAGCAGAGCTGCCCCTTTGGAGCTGGTGAGGACAAGAGTCACATAAGCAGTGAAGGCTGGGTATGCCAGCAGGCCCCTGAGAGCCCCACAGACTGTCAGCTGGTCACTTCCCCTTTCGGATTCCATTTTCCTTGTCTGCAAAGCAAGAGGGAAGAGCATCTACTGGGCAGGGCCCTCCTGCAGTAGGGTCTGCCACTGTGGGTGCTTGCCACTGGTGGTTTCTGAGCTCAACAGCCGGGTACAAAATGAGCTGCAAGGAGACAGAATCCATCTCTCTTTCAGCAAATATCGCCACCCTGCTTGATTGCTTCAATTTTTCACCACAGGTCTTATGCAGGGCTCTGGAAGGTTGCCATGGAGCTCACTCTGGATGGGGCTCATGGTGGAACACCTCACTCTGTCCTTTTCCTTCCGGAAGCCAGGCTTGGGGCCACATGGAGCAATGGCCCCCAGCCCTCAACCTGGCCTCCTTCCTAGGGAGGGTATACTGGAGTCACACCTGGACCTGGAGAGCATCCAGCAGCCAGTGATCATGGAGGAATCTCCTGCACAAAGCCCACCCAGGCAGAAAGTGACTAATTCCTTTTAAATGTCTCTGCAGGCAGGAGTTTGCGCAACCACCCTGGGGCCGGACTCCGGGTGTTGAAGCTCCTCATCAGGAGGAGAGGCTTCCATGAATAATGCTTCCTTGCTCTTTCCTATGCTCACAGTGACCGCCCCCTCCCCTCTCCTTCCCTGCTGGCCAACATGTAGGAGGTTGGCAATTTAAGATAAAGGGCTCTGCGTTCGTGATAGTCCCTTTGAAAACCAGAGTCCAGCCTGGTTTGCCAAACAAGCCCTCATGGGATGACACCTACTGGCTCCGGCCACCCTTCACTTTTGTTTTCAGGGGAAGATGAAAGGGCTTTTTTAAGGGGCCCAGCAACCTGAAATTACTCTTTTAATTTCTGTTTTGTTAGAAAGCTGGCTGAGTGTGAGGCCATGGTGACAGGAAGGACCCATCCTAAAACGCTTCCTTCTGGGAAGTGTATTTATAGCATTTCTACCCTGAGTGCCTGGGGTGCTGCTGAACCAATGTTCTCTTCCGCATGGAGGAAATTTGACCTTATTGCTAATTAGAAGTGGTCCATGGGTATTGTGATCCTATGACAGTGATGACCCCCTCCCCATCCCAGCCTCTCAGACTTACCTTCTTGCATCTCACTGTGCAGTCCCTGCAGCCTTGCGGGACTAGAAGTAGTTTTAGGGGGTTTGAGGGGGGCTGGTGGGGGTTCTGCTGCAGGTGAGAGGTCAGGGCTGATGTGGCTCTGCTGGCTTTGGACAAGAGCCGGCAGGACTGGGAAGGACCTGTCTCACTGAATCTGCACCTTGCACCAGACCCCACTCAGCGAGCAGGCCGTCTCCTGGAGAAGGCTCAGGCCAGCTCAGGTCCTGGGCATCTCTGTGGCTTGGGGTGCCATGACTTCAGAATGGAGTCGCACATCTTTCCCAGGGAGCTCCTTTATGGTTCTTGGAGGTCCTGTTTTCCCTTCCTCCCCTGAGTCAAGCCAGGGCTACCAAAGGCTTAGGCATGCAGAGTGGGGCTTAGACCTGGGTGTGTGGTGTGTGCAGCTCAGTGTCCCTAGCTGCTGTTAGAAATTCCGCTCGGCACAGACTTGGGATCCAGCCATTTTCTTCCTGGAGTCTCCTGTTTCATCTTGCTCATTCAGAGCCTTCTCCAACTGGTTGGCTTCCTGCCTCCACCTTCTTGTGCCGCTACTGTGCAGGCCCTGGAAAAGGACGGGCTTTGCGTTAGAGCTGGGGGTTCATCTGCAACAGTCCCTGAACTAGCTGCCCTCTGGTTTCATCTCGACGTCCCCTCTCCTCTTCTCCCCATTATTCAGTCCAGCCTCTCCCCTGCATGGGGAGGGCAGCGGGGAACAGAAACCCAGGATGCACCAGTACATTGGGCAGCTCATGCCACCCACCACGTTTGCCCGAGGATTGCTGTGTTTCTCCCTTTAATTGGCCTCTTCAGATTTCACTGTGCACTTTCTATACCTCTCCACCAGTCTGGGGCAAAACTCTCCTCACTTGAATTAATTGGGAGGTTTGAAGGGAGGCTTGTATAAATGAATAAAACCAGCTGAATTACAAAATTTTTCTTAAACAAAGAAATGAAGCATAATCTTTTTGAAGTGGATGCAGCCCTTTTAATGGCGTGTGAGGCCCTCTGTAAGTTGGCCCTGGTGACCTTGCTGACCTCTTTTCCAGCTGCCCGCTCCCCCCCAGCTCTGCGCCGGCCATGCTGGCCTCCTTGCTGGTCTCTGTACACCTTGCTGGCACTCACCTCCCGGCCTTTGCAGGGACTGTGCCCTCTGTCTAGGACCCGCTGCACCTCCTCATTGCAGCCAACTCCCTCCCTGCCTTCAGTTCAGCTAACTAAAGAGACTTTCTGCATCCACAATTCTCCTGCGTGCCTCCTATCTTGGGACTTCCTGTTCTGACACTTTTCCAGAGCACCTGCTGCTGCTCACCAGGCCATGCATGCATAAGTGTTTGAGTCCACTCCCTCCCAGCTTAATGACAGGGACCTGTTCTGAGAATGGCATCGATTTCATCCTCATGAGGATGTCACAGCACTTCCCCAAACCTACCGGGTCATGTGATGCCCTTGAGAAACACAGGAAACCCAAGCTGCATGAGGCAGCTGCTGGCAGAACACAGCATGCTCTACTACAGAAGCTGGTTTCCAGGTAGAAGGAGTACACACTAGAATAATGATAGAAAGCATAGTAAATGCATTAGCCAAGAACATAGTCGTTTACACCAAGAATCATGTACTCTACATCACTGTATGTGCTATGCTTTTGTATGACTGGTCATGCAGTATCTTTGTTTATACCGGTGTTACCGCAGACAGAAGATCAATATGTCACCATCCGAAAGCTGAGAGGTCGCTAAGCAAGAGGACTTTGTCAGCTCCATTATAGCCTCAGAGGATTTCTGTTGTTGTATAGCCAGGCAGTCTGTTGTTGACCAAACATCACTGCACAGCACATGACTTTGTATGTACACAAACACACACACACATACACACACACATGTGTGCACGTGTGCTCATGCACACACACATAAACAGTATGATAAAAAATACTGTGAATAGTCAAAATTTTAAAAATTTGTTGCAGTAAAAGACACATTGCCATTAACCCTCCTCAGAAAACTCTCCCTCAGACACATTTATCCCATCTTCTTCCCACTCTCTGAAGCAATTGTGGAAGTCTTCTTTTGTGTCTTTAGTTGTATTGTCATGGTTGCCTCAATGTCCTACATTGACTCTAAGCCTTTACTTGCATGATCATTTTTATTTTGAGGAAGAGCTAGAAGTTACATGGTCACAGATTTGATGAATAACACGGACAAAGACATACTTCAATGTTTCTGTTTTTTTTCTTTTTTTTCTTTTTTTCTGGTACTGGGAATTGAACTCATGACCTTGCGCTTGCCAGGCAGGCGCTGTGCCACTGAGCTAAATTTCCAGCTCCACACTTCATTGTTTCTATGAGTCTGCCTTTCTGTTGGATGGCACTGGGCCATGGCATTCACCACATCTGTGATCATATTTCCTAAAGACACTCATGAGGAAGGGCTTCAGAACTGCTTCAGAAAGTGGCAAGAATGAAGGCGTAAGTGTGTCTGCAGTGAGGGGGAGGGTTTTGTGTCTTTGAAGTGGATCCAGCCCTTCAGTGTATATTTACAGATAAGCAATATATCTTTAAATGTAACATATTTTTGCAGCACGTATCTTTAAATGTAATGTGGCACATGGCAATGTGTCTTTAAATGTAATATATTTTTAAAAGTGTAAACATTCACTGTGTATTTGATCCTATTGTGCTGTGTGTTTATGATCTACCTCCTCCCACTAGAACATAAACTCCAAGAAGGCAGGATGTTCATCATTTTTTTTTCTTCCCGGTTCTATCCTTAAGCTCTAGAACAGTGCCTGGCAGGGAGAGGAACATCAGTAAATGTTTGTTGATGAACTGAGAAAAGCAGGCATGGAGTGTTAGGTAGATTGCTGAGGGCAAACCGGGTAGCAGAGAAGCAGAGCAATTCTGAAGTAGTGTAATGAAGTTGAAGCCAGAGATTGGCCCTAGCTTCTTCTTCCTACTATTGAAGCAAGTCCACAGCCTTTACTTCGTCTCAGGCCTCAGGGCACATTCTTGACTACAGGGCTGAATTAGAACCCTGGACTTTGTTTCCTAGTCTGATCCACCTTCTTCCACCTGGGAAATGGTTTCTTCTGTTGGGTGTTTACATGCATACTCTGCAGCCACAGGTATAATGATTCATTTTCCTAGCACAGAATAAGGGGAACTTCCAGTCTAGCCAGTGGAGCGCCTCAACTTAGACCTGGAGGATCTGAATGAAGGTGTGTGATGAGACCCCAGCGTGCAGAGCAAGCTCAGCCTAGTTCCTGTGCAGGCAGCCAGCCTCCTTACCATGGAGCTCACAGACATCTTCATCTTACCTTTTGCTTTTTTTTGGTACTGAGAATTGAACTCAGGACGTGTACTTGCCAGGCAGGTGCTTGTGCCACTGAGCTATATCCCCGGCCCTCCATCTTATCTTTTGCATAACTGCTTATCTTGCTCTACCCAGCTTCACTCCTACTTAAAAAAAAGATGCCAAGCTCCAAAATACCGTGTCCACCAGCCTCTTTCTGAGTTTGAACTGGAGAGTGCACTTGCCCTGTACCGCAGCCAGTTGTCTTGGTAAATAGATGCGTCAAGTGGCCAGGGAAAATCTACCCAGCACCATGCCTGGGCTGGGAAGGGTTAAGTGGAGCCTGGGAGACAGGGCAAGCAGGGGAGCAGGTGGGTTTTATTTACTAAGATGGAGCTAATGATAATAGAAGGGGAACATCAAGTCTTGCTTGTTCAGGTATGTGATTGAGAAAGGCCACCGGCAGAGGGATAGAAGCTTGTTAGAAATCACCAGCCCATTATAACGGAGATCACAACAGCTGCCTCTTGAAATGGGAAGGAAATAGACACCCTCTCGGGAGGGCGATCAGATTGAAAGATTCCAATGTGCTGGGTGAATAAACTTCTCTTCATAAAAAGTCTACTTGGGCTGAACAGCCTCTTTATGATAATGATCTTCCCCTAGCTATCCTGATGGGGAGTAGGAGCATCTGTCCCAGGCCAAGGGTCAAGGGTCAGAGGCGAAGGGGGAAGAAAGCTCAGACTGCCTGATGGAAATTTCAGTTTCTCTGCTTCTTTAAAGACAAAGAAAATAGGAAGCAGGAACAGCAAATCTGTGTCTTAGTTTTCTAAATTTACTCAGAATTGTGTATGTTAAAATACTCAATGTATGCGTGACACTGTGCTATTTCCCCACCTGGGGAGTGGGCGTTTGAAAGACCCTGCAAAAGATGCCACCACCTGGGATTTAACAACTCAGCTGGGGTGAGAGAACCTCAGGTTTTTTCTGTGTCCTATGCTTCCATTCTGCCATGAGGAGAGAGAGATTGAGTGTGTGTGTGTATAATGTTGGCATATATTATAAGTGTATATACGGTATACATGTAGAAGTTTCTTGTTGGCAATGAATGGAGGATGGAACTGTTTACCCTGTTATAATTTCTGAACCAAAATCTTGTATTCCTTTTGGGAAAACTGATTAATGAACAGATCAAAGGGAAGAGGGCTGAGAAATGACCATACCATAGAGTCTGGTCCTGCTCTGACCTGGCTGCTTGTGCTCTGAGGAACCCGTTGGGCCCACGACGGCCTGGCAAAAGGTTGAGGGAGCCCCCACTGCACATGCTGCCTGCCTGCCTTCCTTCCTATGTCAGGTTCCAGTCAAGAGCCTGCTGCCCTGGGGTCATCTCCCTCAGCGGGCCCCTGGTGGCATTCTGCCTGTGATGACTTGCAGCTGGTACAGAATTTTACTAACGCCTTTAAAAATGACCTGAACAGAATCACAGGGAAGGCGGTGGGAGGAGGAGCATGTGCAGGGCAGTGGGTGAAGGCTCGGCCTCTTCAGTCTTCCTCTCCCTGCACATGGCAGATGTTGCTCATAAAACATGGATGGGATTTTGGACACCACCTTCAGAGGGGGTCTAAGATGTGCCTACCTTTTGGGGGATTTTTGAGAATATCCCTAGGAGACTTACTGAAGTGACAATGTCCCTAAGGCAGGAACAGGCAAAGGGCTGGGGGTCCTACTGGTCCTCTCCAGTAGCCACTAATAGGGGGCTCAGGAGCTGCTGCTTCTCCAGCATGGTTAGGTGCTGCTACTAGACCCTGGGGGACAATGAGGAGGACTTTCAGAGTCAGGAAAACAAGGCTGTGGTCTCTGTGTTGGTCTAGGTCATCCCTGACTGCCTCAGTTTCCTCTTCTGTCAAAAGGTGGTTTGGATCAGGTGGTTGGGCAGACATCTCCAGGTAACCTCGCATGCCTGAGGTTAGTAAGCAGTGTCGGTGGCCAGCTCATGAAGACATGCTTGCTGTCTCAGATGGACCAGCTCATTTTCAGGTCTAGTAAACTCTAGCTTTAAATATCAATTTGTCACTCCTGAAGGGGGTTGACTGACATTAACTTTGAGGAGCCAGAGCACTGAGTGATCTAATGTGTGTGAAGAGCTCAGTGCAGGACCTGGTACACATGAAGTGTGATGAACATATGTAGTGAATGTTTAAATAAAAAAAATTACAGTAAAAAACACATTGATAGTAATCATCTTCAAACTAGTCCCCCTTGCTTCAAACACTTATCCCATCATTCTTGCCACTTTCTGAGGCAGTTCTAGAAGCCCTCTTTTGTGAGTGTCTTCATGAGATATAATAACAAATACAGTGAATGCTGCTGCTGAGTGCCTGCCAGTAGAACAGCAGGCTTGTAAACTGTGTGTCTTTGTCTGCCTTATTCATCTGATCTTGCACTACACAACTGGCTCTTCCCCAAAGTCAAAATGATCATAAAATGTAAGCATTTTGAATCAATGCAGGACATTGAGGCAGCCATAGCTGTGCAACTAAAGATGCAGTGGCAAGTAAAAACACCAAAACGACGACACCCAGGATTTGGAGGGTGATTTATTTCACATCGATGGGCACTGATTGAGATCATTCCTAAAATACCAGGCCTTGAAGGCTCAGGGAAGGACGTTTTTAGGGGGTTGCAAGCAAGAAACAGAGTACTTGGCTGTCTTTGATTGGTTCTTACAATGTGTGTCATAGTGACCAACTGTTTCTAGGAGACAGTAGCAACAGGAACTGTAACAGGAACTATTACCTGGGCAATTAACAAACAGTCTGGGGGTCATTTTTGTTACAAAGACACTCATGAAAGAAGACTTCTAGAATTGCTTCAGAAAGTGGCAAGAATGATGAGAGGCATGTGTTTGAAATGAGGGGCAGTATTTTGAGGGAGATTAATGGCAATGTGTCTTTTACTGTAATAACCTAAAAATTAAAAAAAATACGCTGTACTCTTTGATCACACCTTATTGTAAGCTCTTGTTTCCTTCTGATTTCCTTCCTTTTTTTTCCTTCTGAGCTTGTTTACTCCCCACTGCCCACTCTTACAATCTTCTCATTCAGTTGCAGAGCCAATTTGGACAGCTGGAAAGCAGTGAAAGGGGACTGTGTTAATTTGATTCCTTCCCTAAATGGTACTTCTACTCTTGCTCTGTTGGAGGTTGCTGTAAGTCCCAGCCACTTCTTGAAGGTTTGCATTGTCTCAACATCTATTCTAGAAGGCATCATTCATTACAGACAATGTCCATTCAATATGGCTATGTATGGTGGCAGATCTCAGTAGGGGAAATAATCATCTCCGTTGTTAGACCAGTGTAGGACAGATCAACTTTCCATTTTGTGTTTTGGTACCAGAAAACTCAGTAAAATTTTGTTCTCCAGAGCTATAATGTATGAAATCCTGTGCCAACCAGCTTCTTTTTACATATCTTTCCAGGAAATCAAGGGTTCCCTAGGTATGAGAAAGGGGCCCATTTCAGTGCTTGGGGAGCATCTGTGTTTGTCTCCATGAGGATACTATTAGTCTGATTGTCTCACGCACTTTCTATCAACTCACACACACACATATGTACACACATGTGTGCATGCATGCACACACATGTGCACACACACACACACACACAATTTAAAGTTTCTTGATGCCAAGGAGCATGTCTTTAGACCTAGCATACCCAGCATAGCACACCTGGGGTCTAAAACTTGCAATATGCTCTGGAAACATTTGTTGAATCATGAGATGAAATAAAAGCACAAATGATTGAACAGAGTGTTTTAGGCCAGGTGTCAGGTTTCATTCTTCTTCCCTTACTACTCTGTGGGTTTTGATCTTTTACGATGAGTGTGTATCTTTTTATTATAAACACTACTTTAAAGCATTTTGGAATTGAGTGGGAGTGGGGTAAGCAAATGAAGAAGTGAATAATTACATGTCTCTTCCACAAAACCTTCTCTGCAGAGCTCCATCAGCGAGGCCCTGGGGCTCAAGAACGTGAACTCTGGAGTAAACAGGATGTGCATGTTCATCCTGCTCTGTCTCTTAACAGTCTTGGGGATGTGGGCAAGTACTTCACCTTTCTGATGTTCATGGCCCTACTTTTTTTTTTTTTTTTTTTTTGTCTTTTTGAGACAGGGTCTTGACATGCAGTTCAGGTTGGCCTTGAGCTCACTTCGTAGCCCAGGATGGTCTCAAACTCACAAAGATCCTCCTGCCTCAGCCTCCCGAGTGCTGCGATTACAGGTGTGCACCACCACGCCCGGCTTATGGCCCTGCTTTTGAAAGGAGATAATGACGTCTCCCTTGGACAGCAGAAGGTCACACAAGAACACAAGAAGGTCACACAAGAAGGTGCAGTGGGTAGCAGAGTGCTAGGCCCAACCCTGGCATTGGCTGAGCTGGCTGACGCAATCACCTGTAGTTCTGTGGTATGGAGTTCTGTGCTTTCAAAGCGCTGTCTCCCAGGCGCGATGTCATCTCATTCTTGCAGGGATGATGTAAAGCAGGCCAGGCAGGGTTTCCATTGAATTCTCTGTGAGACGCTTGAGGGCCAGAGAGGTTAAGTGACAGGACGTAGCTCGCCCAGCTGGTCAGCAGCACAGCTGGGAGGAGAGCTGCAGGCTGGGGCCCCAGGTCAGTGCTCTCTGTCCTATGCCAGGCGGGAATGCTGCGAGGGGTTGTGTGGAACAATTCGCACCATCTCTGAAGTTTACTCTGGAGACAGTGCAGAATCCAACCGGTCCTGCTGTGGACGTGGAGAGCACCTGGCTTTCTAGTGAGGCCACCTTCGCTCTCTGCTGCCATGGTCTGATGGCGTCAGGGGGAGACTGGGCCATTGTTGAAGGCCCTGATTTGTCTCTGGAGGTAGGTTCAAAGTCAAAGGCTTCAACAGGCAGTATTAGAAAGACAGCATTAGTGACACGGCAGAGGAGCAGAGGCTGTGCATGGAGAGAAAAGGCTCTGAAACTACCTCCGAAGCCTAATCATGTACACACCCGTGAGCGGGCACTGGACACATGCACAGATGGCATTTAGGACATTCCAAATGTGATCACTGTATAAAATCAAACCCATATTCAAGGGCCTTTAAAGCACAGCCTATTTACTCAGCCGCTCTTTATGAAGCCCTGGCCAATTTATAATCTAGGCAGTAACTTGTTCCATGCTGCTGAGGGCTGGCCTTCCGCCCTGGGTTTGGGGGACAGCATCTCTCTCTGCCTGGACAGACTGAGTCTCAGCCCCTGGGCTGGGTGACAAAGGAGTTCTGAAAGATGCTCCTGAGTGAAGGAGACAGGTGGGCACACAGTGGCAGTGGGAAAGTGTGTGTGACTTACCTGCAGCCTTCCACCACTCTGATAGCTGACTCCCCCTGCTTTACTCTCTGACAATCTCTGCTGGCCAGGAGCCTGAGATCTGGCTCGTGATATTTATTTACTTGAAACCTTAAATTTTTTTGTACCAGGAATTGAACCCAGGGCCTCAATCTCGCCAGGCAGGCACTGTGCTGTAGAACTATATCCCTGGCCCTTAAGTTTTGCTTTTTTTTTGAGAAAGAGTCTCACTATGCAGGTCAGGCTGGTCTTGAACTCACTATGCAACCCAGGCTGGCTTTGAACTTGTGGCGATCCTCCTGCCTCAGCCTCATAAGTGCTGGTATTACAGGTATGCACCGCTATGCCCAGTTACTCAGAGTCTTTCATCCAGAGCCAGCTATGTGCTGATGTTGGGAATCCCAAGGCAAAATGCCCCTTAAAAGTGCCTAGGAAGGTGGCACCAACAGCCTGGGCTTTCCCTTGCAGTATGTGGGAGACTTGCCCAGAAATACCTGCACATAAGCCCTTTCTCTGCATCTTCCAGGGAGGCTGGAAGAACTGGTGGCCTCTCTGGGAAGGCTCCTGAGCTTGGCACACTTTCTTTTCCCTTGAGCTGGCAGGTTGTTCACTGAAGATTTTAAATCTGGTGTAGGGAGCAAACCCCTTTCCTGCAACTTGCTGCAGTTTCCTGCCAGAGAACAGCTCGGGCCTGCGGGGCTGTTTCTCCCACTTCTGCTAGGGAGCATTTGTGCTAATTATTTGCCTTCTCAGTTACATAACCAGGCTTTTGTCAGCGGTTTTCTGGTGGGACCTTCTGTGAAGTTGGGGTTTGCTGTTCAGCAAACATTTCTGATGAGTGCTCTGGAAAGTGCATGGTGCTGAGATTGCGCCTCTGCCCGCGAGGCCCTGGAGCGCTGTTTCGTGCTCACTCTGCACCCTCACTCAGAACCTGTGCGGTGTATGCGCTCAGGACTCTGGGTTTACAGAGGCAGCTCCTTGTAAGGGAACATGCCCAGGAAACTCTGAGTCATCCGGAGAGGCGGGGTTCAGTACATCTGGCTCTGGCCACCACTGGACAGAGGATGATTTATTGGAAAGGGACAGAGTATGCCAGAAAGAGTGATCCTTATGGGAAGGACTCCTCTCACTTGAGCCCAATCTTGGACCCTTTTGAGAAATGTAAAGCTTACGCTTGACACCTCATTAACTAAAATCTCACTAGTGGCAGTGATAGCAGCTTCTATTAACTGCGTGCTTTTTAGGCAGCAGACACTGGGCATTTAACATGCATTATCTTATTTAATCCAGTTAAGAGTTCTCTGAGGAGGTGTTATTCTTCTTTCTATGACACAAGCATGGACACTGAGGCTGCAAAAAGTTTAACACTTTGTCCAAGGCCACTTGATTGTGTAAGTGACAGCACTGGTGTAGAGGGGAAGGTTTGCATCCAGGGCTTCATGTTTATCAATTTGATTGCTCATTCATTTTTACAAATATGTATACTGGATGGCTTCCCATGTCCAGCACAAGGATACACATGAAGTCTCTGGAGAAGCTCAGAGTATAAAGGGCTGGGGAATCTTCTTTGAATCAGATAGTGTGTGTACAGGGTGAGGGGATGTGCATAGCACATAGTAGTGGGGTGCTCCAAGGAGATGGTGCATTAGGGTTCTCCAGAGAAACAACCCATAGGATACATGTAAAATGAAATTCAGTATAAGAAATAAGCCCACACAATTATGGGTTGAGAAGTCTCTTTAAAATTTAAAGCCCATTTTGATGTCATGCCGCCTTTGACATCAGTGTCATACTGTGCTGTGGCCTGAATGTATGTCCCTCCCCAAACTTCTGTGTTGCAACCTGACCCACAAGGTGATGGCATTAAAATGTGGGACCTTTTGGGGGGAATAGAACATGAGGGTCCCATCCTATGAGTGGGATTAGTACCCTGAAAGAATAGGCTTGAGAAGCCTCTCTTATATTGTGAGGACACACAGAAGACACCGGGTCCATGGGGAAGAGACACACGCTTGTTTCCTGACATGTTGATCTTGGACTTCCCAATCTCTAGAACTATAAGTAGTACATTTCTCTTGTTAATAAATTATTCAGTCTAGGATACTTTGTTATAGCTGCAAAATAAATTAAGACCTACATTAAGTTATCACAAGTCACTGAATCTAGCTGTGGAGTGTCCGAGAATCCATAGCTCCTTGTACGACTCCTCCTAGTCTTAGCACACAGGAAGTGCCCATTAAATTTACCTGTAACATGTCTTCTATTCTTCTCTTGTCCTTCCTGCCCATCCCTTTACCTATATGACACTGAGCTATGCTAGCCCTAAATTGGATGTTCAGAATTAGATAAAATTAGATTACATGTCCAACACATCTTGCTAAACTTCTTCAATGTCCCTTATGTATTTTCATAAAATTCCAAATAATAGGAGTGTGTCAGTTACTTTTCTGTCATTGCTGAGACAAAATACCTGCCACCCAAAATTAAAGAAGGAAAGGTTTAATTAGCTCACACTTTGTGGAGGTTTCAGTCCATAATCAGCTGGCTCCAAGGCAGGGTGGCATGGCACAGGGGCAACACTTCAAGATGGCACAAGATGGCAAAAGCAACAAGAGCAAAGTAGGGGGGGAGAACAATCCTCTTTTCCTCCCTTATGTTGTAAGCAGTCTACCAGCCCACCGCCCCAGGCAGATGTAGCACTCACACAATCTCCATGCCCTCCTCTTGCACAGGATAAGGATGTTTACAAAGTGACGACCCTGGATGCCTGCTGAGTCTTTTAGTTAAACTTCTAAACTTCTCAAGTTGACACATTTATCAACCATCACAAGGAAGAGACTAGGAATAGCCAGGGTGAACTTTGGCTACAGAGACTATTATAGCAGGGATGGCTGGGTAACATGTGAATTCAGATTTCAGACTCCCCATACTATTCCTTCATCAAATGCCTTCCTCCATCTCAGCTGGAGCTGATTTTCTTTGCACACCCTACTACTCATGTTCTTAGCTGGAAGGACTTAATGTCAAAAAGGGGTTTATGCTGCTAGTGTTAATTTATACATTTAACAATCCCAATAACATATCAAGAATCCTCCCCTCTGCAACTAAACAAAATATTTTAAAGTTTGTATTAAAAATAAACAAGAAATCTGAGAAATATCTTAAAAAAGAAAAGAGCAATCTGAGGAGACAATCTGAAAACACTGAGGAGTCCCAATCATTAAGGTTTTATTGCTTTGTCATAGATAGACAAATGGGGCAGAACAGCAGCACCAAAACAGGCCCAGAATACATGTAACAAATTAGTAAATGATACAGGTGGCCCTCAAAGCAAACATTATTAGGACAATAGACCAGTCAGTTTTGGAAAAAGATACATTTGACTCCATACTTCATACAATACATTGAGAAAAATCCCCAAGTGGAGCAAAGATTTAAAAGTTAAAAACAGATATAAGCTAGGCACAGGCATGGATGCCTGTAATCCCAGCACTTTGGGAGGCCGAGATGGGAAAATATCAAGTTTGAATCCACCCAGGCAATTTAGCAACTTAGTGAGACCATGTCTCAAAATAAAAAAAATCATATAAAAGGGCTGAGGATATAGCTCAGTGCAAAGACCCTGGGTTCAATATTCAATACTGCAACACACAAACAACAAAAACAAAACCCCCCAAAGAAGTAAAAGTACTATAAGGAAACAGGGGGGTCACCATGGATGGGGACAGCCTTCTAACTATGATTTGAAATCTAGAAAGAAAAGATGGATAAAAGACTGAAAAGAATTTCTTCATGTCTGAAACATCATATGCAGAGGCAAAAGGCAAATGGCAAACCAAGGAAAAAGAATTTGCAATTCATATCACAAAGAGGTAATCCTTCCAATATAAAAAGGACTTAGAAATTGAGAAGATCCATAACCCAGCAGAAAAATGGACAAAGGACATGAACATTGAATTCACAAAAAAAGAAATGCAAATGGTCCTTTACCCTGTGAATAGATGTGCAACCCATTCATAATAGGAGACATGCAAATCAAAGCCACCCTGAAATCAAATCAAAAGCATTTCTTACCTTTCCCATTAGGCAAGAATCCAAATTTGGTGAAACACAGTAGTGGCAAAATTGTGGGGAAGCACATGGGTCCTGTCGTTGCTGGGAGAGTGTAAAGTGTCCGCCTCTGATGTGTGTGATCATCCCACTCCTTCCCCTGGAGGACAGCGACGCATCCCTGCGGCTGATCCCTCATCTTGCAGAGAAACATGGTGCCATGTCTCCAGCGTGCCAACAGCGTTTTTCGGGTTTTGTATGATTTCTACAATATGCAAGATGAAAGGATATAACTTGTTTTTATTTTTAAATATGGAATTACATAGTGATCTTGAACATACCTGTTTAAACTCCCATCCCTGCTCCCCACAAATCCAGATAGTTCCACGGACATTCCTCTGTATCTACCCAGAGATGTCCTGCTCCCATCTCCTAACCTCCTTCAGGACGGGCTGGCGGAGGGCCTCCCAGGAGGGCCCTTTGGTTCTGCTCCTCTCCCAGGATGCCTCCACTTTGCAGAGAAAATGCAGGGGGAAAAACAGTGCTTAGAGGTGAGTGAGGCTTTCCATGGCAGTCCAGTGACTCTGGGGATTTTTTGGTTCCAGGCCAACTTTCCTCTTCTCCTTTCTGGAGCTGTCCTCCCTGTCCCATGGGTGTGGTGGCAGGCTGCCGTTTCTTTCCTTGTGACCCTGGGTCTGGACACACAACCTCTTTTCTTCTTAAGGGCACTGCGGGGAGCCACCCAAATCATGCCACAGGAGAGGTTCAGAGGCTGGGGAAATGAGGCTGGTCTTGGTCTTTGGGCCACAGTCTTGTGGCTGTCTGTGAGAGCCACCTAGAAATTAGGAGGATGTTTGTGGGGAATTGGAGCCAAGCATCAACCCCTTAAATTGCCAGGAGGCTAAGTGTTCTGCCAGGAGGACCCAGGAGGGGCCCTGGCTCAGGCGCTTTCTAACCAGACTCTCCATGGAGCCATAGCTCAAGGGGCGGTGGATGTGCTCAGCCGCAGTGCAGGTTTTCTGTCCTTTGCCCCCACACTCTTCTGCTTTGACTTTTCAAATTATCTCTGCTTATGTTTTGTATTAGGGGGAAATATTTATTTCCTTACCTCTTCTCCCTGAAACGCCCAAGGAGTAAGGAGAGCCTGCCTTGGAAAAACTTGGATTTAAGATATGCCATTAACAACTGGGAAATGGGAGGCAGATCCGATTTGCCAAGCCCTTGCCTGCGGTGGGTGTCTGGTCAGAGCAGCTCCCCATCTGCCCACCATCCCACCACCCTGGTGGGTTTGAGTCCTGCCCTTGACTCCTCACACCATGCTTGGCTGCTTGTTGCCTCTGGCATTTTGTAGGGGGGAGAAGCAGCCATGAGTCCTGAGGTGCTTCTTTTCCTTGCACCTCAGTTTCCTCCCCAGTGAAATGAAGGCTGCTAGAGGCCGTCTCTGGAGGTTCTTCCAGCTGGATCTCATTCCTGCCTGGACCCCACTGTTCTGGGACCTCTCTCCAGCAACCACCGGGTGAGGACAAGGCCCCCCAGAAAGGCGGTGTCTCTCAGCCCCTTTCTTGTGCCAAAGAGTTTAATTTGCATGGCCAAATACAGATGAGGAGGAAGCGTGGACAACACAGGGAGCTCCCCAGAGGAGGCGGGTCGGAATGCAGCGGCGAGGGGGGCCGGCCTCCCTGCCTGCCTTTGCAGGGCTGTTCTCTGTGGTTTGGTTTCTCAGCACCCAGGGAGGGTAAACAATGCGCCCAACCTTCAACCCCATCTGGAAACAGACGTTTCCCCTCCATTCTCTTCTGTCAGTTTGCAGGAGTTCAGGCTCGTTTCCTGCTGCCCAACCCTCTCTTGGCTGTGCTCCCAGGTTCCTGAGCCAAAGCATGCGAGGAGATGGGGAGACGGGGGGAGATGGAGGCTGATGTGCTGGGTTGTTTGATCCTTCGGGGACCCTGAGAACCAAGCAGGACTCTGTGTGCCCTTCATTTACTGCCCCCCTTTCCTTCCCTTCTTTCTTCCTGTGTGAGCTCTGGGAGTCTGGGCAGGGAGTAGCAGAGGACTCCCAAAGAGACCCAAGCTCTTAGGAAGGTTCTCATGTTTGTGGGGGCCCAGAAGGCTCTGAGCAAAAGCAACTGGGCCAGCAGCACACATGGGGAGTGTGTGCAGGGAACTGCTGCTCACCGGGGATGACTGTGTGGGTCTCCAAGGATTCCTGCTTCCGTTCTGAGCCCCTCTCCTAAACTCTTAGCATCTTCTTTCCCTTTGACCCCCACTGTTGCCTCTCACACTCATGGACACACAAGGTGCGACAGATGATGCAGTGAATGTTTAAATAAAATCTAAAAAAATTATTACAGTAAAAGACACATTGCCTTTAATCTCCTTCAAAATACTCCTTGCTTGGAGCACACATATCCCATCATTCTTGCTGAAGCAGTTCTGGATATCTCCTTTTCTGAGTATCTTTTTGAGACTGTCTCCTTGTCCTGAATTGATGTAAAATGTTTATAGCAATTTCTGTGAAATGAGAACATTACCGTGTGTCCTCAGCCACCGTATTTACCAAATCTGGCCGCGTGTGACTTTTAGTGCTTCCCCAAAGTAAAAACGACCATGACAAACATTTTGAATCAATTCAGGGCATTGAGGCAGCCATGACAGGGCAACTAAAGATATTCATGACTTCCAGAACTGCTTCAGAAAGTGGCAAGAGCAATGGAACAGATGTGTTCAAAGTGAGGGAGAGCATTTTGAGGGGGATTAATTGCAATGTATCTTGTACCACAGTATATTAAAAAGAGTTTAAATATGCACCATATATTTTGATCATACCTCATAGGTCCCCTATGTTTTGAAGCCCCCATTACAGAACTGTGCTTCCAAACTCCCAAATGTCAGAGAGTCTTTTACTTAATTGAGTGACTGGTACATGGCAAGGACACTGGGGGCCCAGTGGTAGGACAGCAGGCAGCTCTGCCTTCAAGAGCTGTGGTCAAGTAGAGGACAAGATCATTCTAAAGCAATGACATTAGTGTGGGTAGTACCACAGGGTCTCAACACAGTCAGTGGAGTTCTGCAAAGGCTTCCGGAAGGACAATACATCATATTCTTCCTTTTCGCTGAATCTTGTCTTCCAGTAATATCCAGATGTTTGGGGGAGAGTAAACAAATGGAACAAACTTACTGCCCTGTGAAGGTCTCAGATGTGTCCTCTCTGTATTATTTCCCCATACACAAAGGAGCCCATGAACTCACTTGGGGAATTGCATGCCAGGGAGGGAGGACTCTTCTTTGTTGCCTTTAACTGCTTAGTCTCTGCCCTGGTTCCAACCCACACTTTACTCCTGAAAAGCTGTCAAGTTCTCACATAGACAGCCAACATATGGTGTGTTTGTGTGTGTGCATTTAGATACTATTTTTGGAAGGAGGCTCATGCTGGGAGTCCAGAAACTTGGATTCAGGCTGCTATTAATTAGCTTTATGGCCCAGGGTGGGTTTGATGATACCTCTTGGGACCTTGAGTTCATTGTAGACGAAGTTGCTACCTGCACTGACAACTTCAAGCCACAGCTGCTGGCCGAGGATTAAATAGATCCCATTTGTGCATGTGCTGTGCCAGCCGCTGGACAGATCCCTCCTGGGGACCAGGGATTGCCCTGCTTGCCCTCTCATGCTCAGTGACACGGCTCACTCCATTTGCCAGGCTGAGACTGGTTGTGAGCTGGGTTCTTTCTGCTTACATCCCCAGGAATCCCCTTCTTACTGCTGTGAGACCCTTCCTGGAAGCAGGGAACATTTGCTCTGAACAGCTGCACCTGAAGGGGGCAGTCTGAAGGGTGAGACCAAGCTCCCTCCCATGTGTCCAGTTCTTCCTCCATGACCAGGAAGTAGAGGAGAGGGGGAGTCAGCTCCTGGCTGGGTTTCCTGGAGCTTGTCCTTGGGATCCTGCTGAAGCCCCCTACATGAGACATTGCCTGAAATTCCCCTTGTGCTTGGCTTTTTTCTCTGTTTTGTGTCCCTTCTTCCCTACCGGTTCTCCTGGGAGCACTTTCCTAATAAATCACGGGCCCTTGCATCTTGGCCTCAGAACATCAAGGGCTGGAAAACTTTTTAGAGATAATGGACTGTTACATTTTAGCAAGGATAAAAAGAGTGCAAGAGGAGAAGCAGTTGAATAATTATCAAGCACCTAATGTGTGCATGCCAGGTATTGTGCGGATGTCTAATATTTTATCTGATCTTCCAAAATCAAGTCTGTGATGGTTACAGATCTGTACGGCAGCTCACTCAGGTAATGGGATCAGTCTGAGTTTAGATCCCAGCTCTTTCTGCCTCAATCTGTTGTCTCCTCCATGTGCTGTGGGTTTGGGGCAGCCAAGGCTGACTTGGGGGCACCTGGGACATCTCTTCAGGCTACTGTGGGCCTGAGCACAGCTCCCTCACTGTTGTATGGGTGCCACGATCAACCCTGTGTGCCTTTTGTTCCTTCTCTAGAGGGGCGTGTGTGTGTGTGTGTGTGTGTGTGTGTGTGTAGGGTGTGCACCTTCACTCTAGTAATGAGACTCAATTACCAGCTCCCTTTCTAGGGTTTTGAAGGTGATAAACTGGTAGAGAAGTAAGCTTTTAATCTTATCCTATCGTAAACCAGTCTAACTCCAATCCTTCGTGTCCTTATCCTCACTGTTCGTGGGACGGTCTCACCAGCTGCCGACACTCTACCATCTCTCCTGCCAGATGTGGAGTAGGGAAGAGACAGTTGTTACCTTCTTTCCTCTCCACTCCAGCAAAAGAAAGGACATATGGATTGTCTCCTGGAGCTGGGAATGAAAGACCAACAAAAGGCTAGGTGGTCTTTCCCTTCCTGCTTTCTGGGCCTTGGTTTCTCCATCTGTAAAATGGAGATTCTGTTATCAAGCATGTCTCCCGAGGCCTCCTGCTGTCATAGGTGGGCGTGTGGAAGGTGACTGGACCATGGGATTGCTGTACTCGTGAGTGGAATCTACTGGTGAGTTTAGCAGCTGAGTGTGCTGGGGGAAAGTGGGGCCTGGCAGATAGAGGCAGGTCCCTGGGGGAGGGTCCATTTCCCCCTGGCTCCTCCCTTCACTCTTTGCTTTCTGGCTGCCACGATGTGATCAGCTTTCTTTTACCCAGGCTCTCACACCGCACCATTTTCTGCATGCGAGTCTGCCAGACATGGATGGAGACTTCTGAAACTGTGGGCCAAAATAAACCTCTCTTCCTCTAAGTTGTGGGTGTCAAGTATTTGAGGTCCCAGCAATGAGAAAGTGACTAAGACAATTACCATACCTGAAGGCCTTCCTCAAGGAGTTGGTAGAGGACAGGATGATAGTACAGACTTGGTCTTAGCAGCAAGTGTCATCCGCAGAAACCCCAGGTGTTCTTACCTGGAGACTCACCTGCTCCTAACCCTCCACCTTCTACGCTGACAGTGCTGGTGCTGACACAGGCGCTTTCCCTGGAGCCGTCCTGGGGGTGGAGATTAGAGTCCACGTTTCAGGCAGCGAGCCCTGGCTGCTGTGCAGTCTGACTCCCCGCTTAAGTGTCCCTTTCCTGCCTCTCCTCATGCAGCCCTGAAAATTGCCTGTGCTGAATTCTGCACACACCTCAGTGGAAGGGGAATTATTCGCCAGATATACGGTGTCTGCGAGAAGGGCCTCTTACGAGTCAGCGTTCAAATATGTTACCGGCTTGATAAACAGAGGTGGTTTGTTGTAAATTAAGGGAAGGAAGCGAGGTGCCGGCAACAGCGTTGTTCATCTACTGTTTCCTATTAACAGCACTTCCCTCTAAGTAGTGCATAATTCCCTGGGAACTGCTGCCCAGGCAGCTAGGAAAGGGGAAGTAATTGCAAGGCAGTTGTTAGGCAGCTGGAAACACACAGTGAGGTCAAGAGACAGACAGCGCATCCTTGGGGGATTGGTTGGGCTCCCACGATGGGATGGCATCTGGACTGCCACCTACGGTGCTGAAGGGCAGTGGGGGTGGTGAAGCAGGAGCATCCTGGGCATAAACGGGGCAGATCCGGAAAAGGCAGCCCTGACTCTCACCTCCAGGATGGACTGGGATTGTGGGAACCCTGTGCTTGTGGATGGGCAGGGTGTGTCTGTGTGCTGGCAGATGGTGGGCTGGCTCTGGGGCTCTCAGGACAGGGTTCAGCCCTGATGAAAGAAGTTGTGGTGGGCACGGAGAGAGGTCTGAGGTGTGGAGGACTGCAGGGGTGAGGACAACTTAGGCACAGAACCCAGGTGAAGCTCCAAGCAGGAGGTAGGCGCTCCCGCAGGACTGGGCTGGCAGGTGAGTCTCACTGCAGGGAGGCATTTCTCACTCACTTTCCGCTCCCCAGTTATTTTCAGCCAGGCCCCATAGGGTTCACCCCACCCACAATCCCTCATTCTGAGCAAGCCCTGCCTGGGGCAGAAAGGACTTAGCTTCTCCCCGGCCACCCTCTCCCTGCTCGGCCTCTCAGCCCCATGGGCTTCTGTAACTCACCCTCACATCAGGCACCCCAGACGCTTGCTGAGTGTGTTGAACTGTAGGAGTGGGGTAGGGGAGGGGCTGGCCCTTAACATCAATTGTCCATGTTCATATCCACGGAGTTGTCCCTATGCCATCTGTCCGTGGTCACTCGTCCGTGAGGTTGCCATGGGGGCATCCCTCTTCCCACCATCTGGCCTTTTCACATGTGTCCCTCTTCTGGGCCCTCAGCCCAGGAGACTGTTGTTTAGAAGGGAGGGAGCGCTGTCCCTTGAGCCCTCAGTCCCTGAGGGAAAATCTGAGTCTGCTCAGTTCCCCAAGGATACAACCTTTTGACACACCAAGGCCCGAGTGGGCTTTGGGCCTGTTTGTTTCCCATCATGTATTGCCCTCTCTGGAAGCAATGGTCACAGAAAGACCGAGTGGCTAGAAAGGGGTGGAGGGGAGCAAAGAGTGGAGGAAGGAAGAGGGCTGAGCCTTTTCCTACCATGCTGAGAATGCTGGAGTTGCTAGGGACCTTGGCCAACATCTAGTTCAGCTCCCTTAATGTATGGGTGGGCATCTGAGGTCTGCAGTGAGACAGCTTTAATCCTGAAGGACTCCTCTCTTCTGAAAGAAGAGTTTGCATGTAGCTGACATGCTGAAATGTGCCTGGCATATGGTGGGTGCCCAAAGCATTTTAGATGAATGTATGAATGGATGAAGGGATGAATGTGGGCAGGTTCTATGGTGAATGAGGAAGGATGGGACTTAACTAGACCTCCAGAACACCCTTCTTCTCCTCCCATCCTTCCCTCCTACCTCACGGCATGCAAAGAAAATTATAACATGGAAGGGCGCAGCAGGGTAAGTCAGGAAGCTGCTTGTGGGCCAGTCACCTTGAGGGGATCAATGACTTCTGAGCCCATTCCCACTCTTGCCCCATCACTATGCTGCAGCAGGTTGGGGAGCTATGGTGCACCCCCTTGCTGCAGTTGTGGAACTCTCTGGAAGCACACGCTCCCAGGTCTGGGTGGGGCCCTGGTCCAGCCGAACAGGAAGAGAGCCTGACAGATTCTACCCAAAAAGAGGAAGGGGCCTTATCCAGTTAGTGGCCTAAAATGGCCATGGGCTTTGGTCTATTCCATCTCTGCTCATGGTCACTGCTCCTTGTTGGAGCTCTTTTGTGACTGGTTGCCACTGGCCACTTATTGAAGCCCTTCTGCTTTCCAGGGGCCTCATCAGTGTTGCCCCTTCCCCATCTGTCCTGTCCTTCCTTAAGTTGAGCACCCATAGTTAGATCCTGCTCCACTATGCAGAGTGCAAAAAAATCCTCATTATGATAGACGTGAAAGATACTCTCAGGTTTCTGGAATTGGAAGAGACATTGTCTCCATTTAATCCAGGAGAGGTGGAAGGAATTCTCTTTGGAGAATGCAGATTTTACAGGTTTCTGTCTACTTTTACCTCCTAAACTGGATTAGAAGTCTACATTTCCTTTGTGTCTTTTTCTATGTTTTTCTTCCTTAGTTAAGTCTTCTGTTTGTCTATGAGCCTTGGGAAGCAGTTTCTTGTGTAGGACCTCTGTGTTGCCCAGTTGTGTGGAGCACCTTTAGTGTTGTGCCCTAGAGCTGCACAATGGAGTTCCTTTCCCCAAGGCTGGTCTCCATGCCTGCACTGTACTGGCAGTCTACCTATTCTAATCCGCCATGAAACTTCTCTCACCTAGTGGGGACTGTGTGGTGAAGGGGAAGACCTGGGCCCAGGACACAGGCCACTGGGTTTGAATCCTGCCTCTGTAGTGTCACTTTAGGTAACCTCCTAATCTCTCCTCTCTCTCTCTCTGCATTTTAAATTTAAAATAGATAATAATGCTGGGGTAAGGGTCATAGGACAGAGTATTGGTAGAGTTATTTACAAATATCCTAAACCATTCTGCAAGTAGTGGTTATGATTGTGCAATTAGACCCTGGGATTACCACATTCTAGTTATTGTGTAGTTACTGTTTGCTAACTAGTCAAGAGGAGCAGGCTGCGAAGGATGCATTGCTTCACCTTTCTTATTAGGAACCTTAATTGAGCAGTGCTGAGGTGGGATCTGGGGGCAGCCTCTACCATGATTGCTGCTCACTGGTTTGCACTTAACTTTCACTAAACATCTGTTGCCCAGATACTATTGAACACCTGCCCCAAGTCTAGCCATGTGGAAGGGGTACGGTGGGGTGAGAGAGCCACTGACTGTGATGCAAGTCTGATGACTGTAGAAGGAGGAGGGAAGAAAGGGAATCAGGCAGAAGCCTGACTGAAGCATGATTCCAGAACGTCTGGCTAGGCTAGTGGGGAGCCCTTGGATCAAAGCCAACGGTAAGACAGTAGGACAGCCTTGCATTTTGCTAGAATAGACATGCTTTTAATAACAGACCAGAACTGCTTAGCTGCTGGAAATAGCCCATGGGAAGTGTGGCCTCAATGTGATGATGAGGCCCAAAGGGCAGAGCTGAGGCAGACAGTCCATTATGCTTCTCACAGCAGAGGTGGAAGTTGTGTGTCTTGACAGCCACCACAATAGGTGGACATTCTCATGGAGTGAGGAAAGACAGACAGTACTCAGCATCAGAAATAAATAAATTGATGGGTCAATAAATCAATAAAGCAATATCATAGAAGTTGGTAAGCATATAGAAAAAATGAGGCACTAAAAGGATTTTAGGCTTTTATGAATACATCAGAAAACCAGAGAGAAAGGAATGGAGTGAATCTAGGCAAGTTTGGGAGGAGAGGGCATCTGAGAAGGGCGGCCTTGGAGGCCATTGTGTGCTCTCTGCTTTACTCAGAGTGACATGAGCAGACAGTGCAAGGTGGGAGCAGATGAGTGCTATGTTCTTCATGACTTACAAGCATCTTCTGGGGCCATCTTGAGAACAGATTCTAAGCAGCTATGATGAAAACCTGGAAACCAGTTGGGAAGTGATAGAATTAATTCAAGTGAGTGACAATGGTGTCCATGAAGATGATAAGAGGAAGGCATCAGATGCTGGGAGTGTTTGGAAGACAGAGCCAATGGGGTACCTTGATGGGTTGGTGAGAGAAAAAGAAAAGTTGAGGATGACTGTGACATTTTTGACCTGAATACTAGAGGAAATTAGCCCCTTAAATATCAGCAAAGAGAGATTTTATCTATTTAGTGGAAAGAAGAAAAAAAGAGCATGGAAAATGAAAAAAATAAAATAAGGTAAAAAGCATAACATAATAAAACATCAATTTACAGTAATATAAATGGATGAAACTCATAATTCAAAATACAGAGACTCTTAAACTGGATTGAAATATAAGATTTAAGAATATATTTTCTACAACAGATATAACAAGGACCTGTGTATTAGTCAGCTTTCCCATTGCTGGGATACAATACTGAACACCTAAAACTTAAAGGAGGAGAGGTTTTATCTGGCTTACAGTTTCAGGGGATTCAGTCCATAGTCAGCAGGTTTCTAAGCAGGAACACTGTGATGGAGGCTTGTGACATAGCAAGCTGCTTAGTTCTTGGTGGCCAGGAAGTAGAGTAGGACAAGAGGGCCAGAAAGGAATGGGTGAGGGACCAGACCTAGATCTCAAGGCCACATCTCCATGACCCACCCAAATATACCCAGGAGTGTGTTCTACCGATCCCCTGGTTGGTTTCCAAGCCAATGAAGTGGACATAATCAAGTGTAACTATCAAGACTGGAAATGAAGGTTAGAAGAGACAGCAAGGAAATGTGAATAGAAATATTTATAAGAAGTAAAAGAAAAAATATATTTCAGTAGAAGAAATAAAAGATGAAACAATGATAAAAATCATGAAAATGTATACGTATCTAGTAACATAGCCTTAAATATATGTATATACTTGTGCAAATGCTTGCATATAAAAATGTAGCTGTAGAAACATAGAGAGCAAGAGATAAATCAAACATTTTATTTGAATATTTTAAACACATTCCTCATAAGTTTATAGTGCAAGCAGGCAGAATTTATTAGATATACAGAAGACTTGAACAACTTGTTTAATAAGCTTGAATATGGATCTATAGTTACACACAAATGTACAACTTTATACCTAATGCAAAACACATGTTCTTTTGATTACAACTATAAACTAGAGCACAAAGGGAGCCTCAATAAATTCTAAAGGATCAACATCATACAATGTTCCCTGGCCAAACTATAATGACAGTAAAATGCATAGAAGAGAAGATTTTGAATGTTTACTTCATAAACAAATGATAAAAGTTGGGCAAGATGGGTAACCCTATTATCCTGAGTTGATCAATACACAATGTATAAATGTACTGACATGACACCCTGTCCCTCATAAGGATGTACACTTATTATCCAAAAAAAAAAAAAAAAAATACAAGAAAGCAAAACTAAAAACAAAAACATATATTACAAAGTCCTAGGGACAAAAAGTGCTCCAGATTTTGGGTTTACTTTGGATTGTGGAATATTTGCATATACATAATACGATATTTTAAGGCTATCTAATCTAATCTAATCTAATCTAATCTAATCTAATCTAATCATGAAATTCATTTATGTTTCCTACACACTCTATACATAGCCTGAAAATAATTTTGCACAATATTTCTAGTGCACTGGTGACTGTCACCCTTCACATGAGTCAGGTGTAAACTTTTCCACCTATGGCAGCATGTCAGCACTCAGTCTTGGATTTTAGAGCATTTCAGATTTTGAATTTTCATATTAGGGATTCTCAACCTATATTAAAAAGTAGAATTAAAGTAGGATTAAAGAAGAAATAATGCAGACAATTGCAAAAAATATTTAGAATTAAGTGAATGAAAAAGTCACATGGCAAAATTTGTGTGACACAGCTGAAGTGGCACTTGGGGGAAAAAGTACAGCCTTAAATACATTTATTAGGAGACACAGACTACTGAAAACAAATGACCTAAGCACTGATGTCTGAGACAAGAAAAGCAACAACAGAATACACTTAGAGAAATAGAAGGAAATAATAGATACAAAGGCAGATGTAAATGAATTGCAGATTACAACAAAAAAAAAAATCACAGAAGCTTAGCCAAACTGGATGTAGGTCTTTTGAAAAGATTAATAAGATAGATAAACCACTGGCAAGACTGGGGAAAAAGTGATGCAATAAAATAAAACTGCATGAAGAAGGAAAATGACATACCCAACAGATTTTTAAAAAATAGTAAAATATTATTATGGCATAGCAATAAATTTGAAAAATTAGGCTAATTGGAGAACTTTCTGGGAAAACAAGAAATGTCAAAACTGGTAAAGAATAACTAGGACTCTAAAACATACTAGTAATACATCAAGAAATTGAAATCCTAGCTAGTTCCTCCTTTGAGACCTAGGTTCACTTCCGCCAAGAATCTATGCAGAAAATAACCCCATTTTGTAGACGCTATTCCAGAAAATAGAAAACAAAAGCCATCTCATTCATTTAATGAAGCTAGTTTAATTGTTACTCTTAAACTACACAAGGACAGGAGGAAAAAAAATTATAGGCCCATTTCACTTGCAAAAATAGATGAAAACGATCTGAAATAAAACATTAGCTAACCAAATCCAGCAGGGTAGTAAAAATAGTTGCCACATTGTGTCCGTGGGTTTATGTGAAGTATGCAGTGGTGGCTTGAAAGTTGGCAATTCACCACCTCTGTGGACCAACAGAGAAAATAAAATCTTATGATTACCCCAAGAGTTGCAGAAAAAGCATTTGATGTTCACTATGTGTTTGTAATGATCACCATCATAATAAAAAGGTGAGTGCAGTACTCATTACAGCAATCATCATCATCATGACACATTTTTTAGGAGACCAGGAATAGAAGGGGTTATCCCAAACTGGTGATTGTCACATAGAATGGAGAAATATGAGCATCATTTCTTTATTTTTAAGAAACTAACGTACACACGCAGCTCTGTTTGGCTCCAAGTCTTGCAGCCCTCCTCTTTACCTTCTTCTTCATGGAGGGAAGAAACTAGGCATGAGCAGACTTTGGTGATTTCCTGTGGAGCAGGTCCTGTTTGCTGGTTGATTGAAACACAAGAGTCTCCTTGACTTTAGTTATGACAGGAGCAAAGTATGAAACTATGTCCTCTTAGACTGTACCATGTCTCACCTGGGCCTTGCTGTGGACTCCCCAGGGTTCCCTCTGTTTGGTAGAATGAATGAATGAGTCATTTGGCTTTCCCCTCAGTGGTGAGGGGAGAATGGTGATGAATTCTTTGAGAGAGAGGCCCCGGTGCTCCACGTGGGCCTCCATGGGGACATGTTTGCTGGTAGGAGAAAGATCAAGGGGTCTAGAGATGTGCACAGCCATACTGCAGAGTGGATGAGGCCCTTGAAAGAGAAATGATTGGAAGTGGTTTGAGAAATGCTCCTATCGGCACAGCCCCTTGCCTGCTTCCTTGAGAAGACCTTTTGTCAGGAGATATTTTCTACCTGGGCACTATGGTACCACCTATACTCCCAGCACTCTGGGAAATAGAGGCAGGAGGAGTACAAGTTCAAATCCAGTTTGGGCAAGTTAGTGAGACTCCGTCTCAGAATAAAATAAGAAATGCAATGAGAATGTAGCTCAGTATGAAAACCCTGGATTCAATCCCCAGTACCTGAAAAACTAACAAAACAAAAAACCAAACGGCATAAACAAAGGAAATTGGTATTAGGTATGTGAAGTTTTACTTTTCCTCCACAGTGTGTTCCCCTGTTAAAACAGGAACTAAAGAGCCACAATTTTTTTCCTGTCTACATAAGGATAAAGGGTCTCAGGTAACCCAAAGGCAGAAGGTGTAGCCTGGCATAGGAGGGCACTAAGGGCAATTATTATGGGCAAAGTGCATGCAACTTCAGATCCTCAGTGCAAAGACTGATCGCGATTGGCTGCTATGTCTTTGAACCAAGCTCCAGTTCTTATGAGAAGAGGTGTGCTGGCCTCTGCTCTGGTCAGGCATTACTTGGGTCCAATCAGTTTCAGCAGCAATGGGACAAGATTATGGGTACAACCAAGGCCCAGGGGGCCACAGGTAGGAGGATGGCTCTCAGAAAATAGTGTGAGTTGGCTGGACTCTCTAAGCACAGAGTGTAGCTGTTTTCTTAAAAGGTGCAAAGTCTTCCTAAGCCAGAGTCTGGCCAGAGAGTGACTGTGACTTTGCACCAGAGATGGCCGAGGACCACTGCACCTGAGACCTGACCATAGGACAGTAATGTCCGGCTGTCTGCTTGGTGAAGTCTGAGGACAGGGAACTGGCCCCACAGGGGAGAAGCAGAATAGAAAAGGATACATAACAGCTTGACACCCTCCGGACTGAACCCAGCAATTTTATTTTTACTTGTTCAGGAGTGGGAAATGTTCTCACTGATTCCACATTTACTTCATTCCAAAGGACTTGTGAAAAATGACCTCAAGTGTAAAATATTGTCTACTAAAGAATTAACTTAATAGATAATTTGGATTCAATTATTGGCTCAATACTAAAATTTGCTGGGAAAAGCTCAGGCCATATTTTACGACTGTCACATGATGCAGCGATTGTGAAATTAGTTATTAATGACTTTTGAGAGAGACACTTAAAAAAAGTCAACTGGGGGAAGGAAATACATCACTTAGGCTCTTATAGGGCAGGCTGAGATGGGGGACACAGCCGCCTCCATTTATCAGGTGATCCAATTTTGCTGACGGACCCTCTTCCCTTGGCTTCTGTCCTTCCTCTCTCCCCCCATGTGTGTGATTTGGTGCTGCAGTCATATGTGAGTTCTTCGGGAGCAATTAGGAGCTGAAGGTTGCTGCCATCCATCATAGCCATGGGAATGCCGTCTCTGCCAGTCCTGAGTGCCGGTGCTGACCTCTCACCTCCGCTCCAAGCCATTGATTATCCCTGGCCAGTGTCCCTTGGGCACTGAATGAACTTTTAAAACTAGAATGAATTGCCAGCAGTTCATGACTATTACCGTCCACCTGTAACCTGCTTGCTAGACAAAAGGGGAGATTTTTCTAAAGTCCCTGGGCTTCCTTTGGGGGCGAGGATGATACACTTTCATTAGTGCCTTGAAAGTTACTGCTGAAGCCACCTTCTAAATTCAATTCAGATGACATTTCTTCATCCTTACTGCAAGTACTTATGGTATTCCTACTGCAAGCAAGCCCAGTACTGAGTTCAGGCCTGTGGGGAATGGGAGGGATGTACAAACCATGCTCTCTGTACTTGAAGGCCTTGGACTCAAGAGCTGACCCACTGTGAAGGACAGTGGGCACACTTGTCAGAGTGGGGACAACAGTCTAGCAGAGTGGTTGATGCAGGTGAGAGTCAATACACCATGTGGTCCACAGGGAAGGCAGCAGGGACCAGAGGACCAGTGTGGAAGGGCCAGACTCAGGCGTTAAGTGTGAAAAGGCTTCATTGAACAAACACCAAGTAAGGGAGGGTGTCAGATACCTGGACAGCACCATGAGGCCCTGGGTGCCCAAGACACACAGCCAGTGCTTCGTGTAGTGCATTCTAGTGCGTGTGCAAGTGTAGGAAGATGATAATTAACAACACATGCCTAACTTTGGGCTTTTCATATAAGACAAACCATGTGATATTTAACCTTCTATATCTGATTTATTTCACTTAGCATTATGGTCTCAAGGTGCATTCATTTTCCTAGGAATGACTCTTATTTATCCTTCTTTCTGGCTGAGGAGTACTCCATTGTGTATATATACCACATTTTCTTCATCTATTTGTCTATTGATGGGCATATAAACTGCTTCCAAGAATTAGCTACTAATATGCATGTATCACTGTAATATGATGCCTTTAACTCTTTTGGGAAAATAACCTAGAAAAGGCAGACCTGGGTCAAATCAAATCTCTTTTTTAGTTTTCTGGGGAATTTCCATACTGATTTCCACAGCGGTTGAGTGAGCACTAGTTTACATTCTCACCAACAGTGTAGAAGTACTCCCCCTCCTGCAGCATTTGCTGTCATTTGAGTTTGTGATGATAATTATTCTTTCTGGAGTAAGATGGTATCTCACCATAAATACTTTAGCAGCAAAATAAAAGATTGTAGGAAACAGGGAGATAGACTTTGGGAGATGAGGAGAGGATCTGTGGGTGGAGGAGACTGAAGGGAGGCGAGAGGAAAGGAAAGTTAGAAAGATCACGAAGTGATCGTATATGTTCCAACTCTTCATAAGGAATGCATTTATTATGTATTGCAAACATAAACTAATGATGAAAGGAAGAGAAAAAAATACATACTTAAAAGGTAAATTATGTCCTAAACCAGAAGAAAATGATTGCTACAGAAAAGAGAAATACAGTAGGGTAAGAAGCTGGAGGACATGGATATGGTGGAAGGGAACAATTTCAAATATAGCACCCATCGCTGAGGGGGCTGACACTCTAGCAGAGAGAGGAGGGAGGAAGCCAAGGCTTCTGTCCATAGATTTCTAGGGAAGAGGTCTTTGTATGCAGGGCACAGGCTAGGAAGGCACAGGGCATGGGACAGGTACGGAGGTGGCATGTTCCAGCAACAGTGGTGAGATCATGAGGGTGGAGGGGAGAAGGGGAGTTGGGAGACGTCATGGGGCAGATTGTGCATAGGGTCTTGGAGGCCAGTGTAAAGACTGGCCTTCCTCTCCAAGTGAAAGAAAAGGTCCTTGAACACATGAAGCATGGGATTTGAATTATATTTTAGATGGATCCTTCTGCCTGTTAATTTGTGGTCAGACTGTCAGGGAACAGCAAGGAGAGAACCTGGGAAATCAGCTTGAAGACTAAGCCAATAAACCTGGCCAGGGAAGTCCAGCATGTTGCAGTGGGAGGAGGCAGAGCCTGGGGGAATTTTAAAGATGGTGTCAGTAGCAGGCTTTGCTGGAGGGGTGGTGGCTGAGGGAAAGAGAATTTCCGATGGGCTCCACAGCCGCCTCCAGTAAACTTTGAGGTTCACATTCAATCTATGGAAGAAATGACTGTGACCTTGCTGGGCAGGTTCTCTTCCCTTTTCTGGCCTCCCCACACCCCTTCTCCTGAGCACACTTTCTCAGTACATTACTAACACAAGAATCCACAATTCAGGCTTTACTTCCAACGAACCTGAGTGAAGACGCTAAACTGTCACACAGGCAGCATGCTCACATACCAAAGAAGTGAGCATGATCAGCACACAGAGGGGCCTCGGGCTCCTTCCCAAAGGTTGTCATTAGTCTGCATTACAACACCATAGATCAGTTTTGTCTGCTTTGAAAAAATATAAATGCAGTCACACAGTGTGCATCCTTTTTTGTGGTCTGATTTTCTTTTCCTCAGAATCATGATATTTGTTCATATTATTGCAGTAATCCATTATCCCTCATTGTTGTATAGTATGTATCGTGTGAACACATGACACTTCCTTATCCAATCTGATATTGATGACATTTTGTATTGTTTCCAGGTTTAAGCTGTTATAAACAGTAAGTCCATAAAATGTCTTGCACGTATCTTTCGCTGTATGTATGTAGGCATTTTTTTTCAGTTGTATTAAAAGGTGGAATTGCTTGGTCATAGGGTACACAGACAGTTTTAATAGGTACTGTGAGGCAGTTTCACACGGTGGCCGTATCATTCTCTTCCTGACATGTGAGGGTTCCAGTTGCTCTACATGCTTGTTAACATTTGGTAGTATTAGTTTTACTATTATTATTTTTTTCATTTTAGCCACTCTCTGACATGTATACTACAATGTCTCATGGTTTTAAAGAGTTTTTCTCTGATGACAAAAAGGGTTGAGCACATTTTCATGTATAGCGACCATTTGGACATGATGACTTTTGTAAAAATGCCTGCTCTTGTCTTTCGCCCATTAAAAAAATTGGATTGTTTGTCTTTTCATAATCAATTTTTAGGATTTCTTTGTGTGTTCTGGATATGAGTCATGGGTCATTTGTTGGCTATACATATAAATAAATAAAAGTAATGAAATATGATTTTCCACACGGGTTGCTTTTCACTTTATGGTGTTTTTAAAAAAATAATAAAAGTCCACATTTGTAATGTACTTATATTCTCTTTAAGAAATCTTTGCCTAACTGAAGATCTGAAAACTATTTATGTTTTATTTTAAAAGGTTTTAGCTCTAAGTTTTTTGACCTTGACAACTAGAAGAATGGAGTTTCTATCAACCAAAATGAAGACTGGGAGCAAAGGATTTCGGAGGGGGATGGAGTAGGGGTGGGAATTTAGTTTGGAATATGTTAAGCTTGAGGCGACTGTTAGACACCCAAGTGAAATTTCACACAGACCATTGGATATGTGTGTTAATGGTTCAGGAGTTAAAGAGTTATGCAGACAAGATTGAAGCAATATTAGAGAAGACCCAAACCTAGAGTCCCAAGCCATGACCATATTCTGTACTGCATCCTGCACAATGGGACACTAGAAAAGGAGACAAAGAGGGAAGGAGGAAGGGAGGGAGAGAGGGAGAGTACAGCAAGGTAGAAGACTAGAGAACTGTGGTATTCTGGATGGTGACAAAGAGAAAGCATCAGGACAGAGGATCAGAATGGTGATGAATGCTGTTGATCTGTTGCATAAAAGGTGGATGAGAACTTGAAGCTTGGACTCAGCAACACAGAACAATATCAGTGTCATTGATGAGAAGAGTTTTGGAGGTAGGTGGGGACCAAACCTGACACGGAAATGTTCAGAAAAGGAAAGCCCTGGCCTCTACGAGGTGGCCAGGACACTGTGAGAACCCAGGCCAGGCATCAGAATCCAGAAGCTGGGAGGAACGAGTGAGGGCAGCGGACTCAGGAACTGGTAAATCCTGCCAGTCTCTGGGGTTGTTTCCAAGGAGTCACCAGAGCAGGTTGGTGGCCTGCTGAAGAGCCCCTGGGCAGGGCCTCAGGTGTAGAGCTTCAGGGGGACATGACTTTGTGAACTCTCTTTGGTGTGCACATGCAGTGCTTTTTAAGGCTTGAGTTTTCCCCAGTTCACTTCCCCTCTTTGTTCCCTCTCAGCCTTTTCTTCTGCTTTCAGCTCTGAACCTCTCCCTGGAGCTCCCTGTTGTGGCCTCTGCTCCATGTCTCGGCTTAGCCTGGCTCCTCTCCAAACCTCTACTGCTGCTTTTGCCTGAGGGATTCCTACTGATCCTTCTAGACTGAGCTCAGCAGCATGAATCCAGGAAGCCCTGGTGGCTATTCAGCGTCCAGCATTCATAAGTACTTCTCTCATTGGTTTGAGGGGTCTCTTTCCTGTGTGTCTGCTGTGCTAGATGGTGAGCTTCCCACGGGTCATTTCTGTCCCTGGGGCCATGGCCAATTGCTGGCTCAGGGTAGGTACCCAGTAGTCATAGTCGGGGAATGTGAGAAGTGCTGGCACTAAGTTGGATGTGTTAAGCAGCCAGGGGAATGATTTTGTAGGCAGGAGAACAGCTAGAGGCCACCAAGTAATGCATGGATGTGGTGACGGGATGTGTGCAGGACCCTGAGTGCTGGGCTTGGCTGAGAGTTTGAGCTGGGGATAGCTGGAAGGGAAATAGTGCTGTGTCTTATCTGAGGTGGCAGGTGCATGTGTGTGTGTATGTGTGTGTGTGCATGCACACATGCGTGGCAGTGGAGGAAGCAATTATGAATAGCGAATCAAGGTAATTTACATGGATAAGTGCAGCCAGTGAGGCTTGGCTTGCCAACTCTGATTTATTTAGGGCAGGAGGAGACCCAGCAGGGAGCTCCCCTTAGGTGGGTGAGTGACAGTGTGGCCAGCAGTGTAAATAATCCTACCTTCAGCCTGTGTTAAAGCCTCTGTCCTCTTGCTAATGCTGGTGGAGGAGGCACCCGCAATGGTTCTGAAACATTTTTAGAGACCATCCTCTGCTGCCTCTCCCCATCTACTCTCCGTGGAAGAGTGGAGGGCTAATCCTTTATAAATAAGCTCGATTGCTTTTAATTCTAATTAGAAAAGCAAAATATGTTCAGTACAGATCATTTAAAAACTACAGAATGGTATGAAGCCAAAAATTAAAATAACCTCAGAGATAACCATTATTAGCATTTTAACGAATTCCTTTCAGTCTTTTTTTTTCCCCTATGCATAAAGACTTTTTAAAAAACAACTCCTTTCTTACTACATTTCCAGTCTATGTTCTGATATTTAAAAATTTAAGATTATATCTTGAGACTCTTCCTTTGCCATTGTTACTAAATGATTGGAATAGTCATCTTGTGGATCTTCTGTGCTTTCTTTAACTGTCCTCAATTAGTAGACATTGAAGTTATTTCCAATTTTTTTGTTTTTATAAATAATATTCTGATAAAAAGCATTGTTTACAAATCACTGTCTAGATCTTAGATTATTTAGAATAGATTTCTAGAAGTCAAATTCTTATTTCAAATTGTTTTCTAGAACATTTGAGTGGATGTGGATTTTTTTGGTTATCATTTTATTTTGTTTTAATCAATTTCTAGTCTTATCAGCAATTATTGGGAATGATAATCTTATGGTATTAGATATTATTATTCAAAATGTAATGGCCATTTGTATTTTTATTTAGTAATCTTCATGTGTTTGCCTATTTTAAATGGGATACTTTTCTTTTTATTGTTAACTATGAGCTGTCTGCAGTATAAAATGATTGTTTTGTTGTGTCTTTATTAATTTAATTGCTTTAACCATTGGCTCATTTGTTTTGTAAAGGAGTTCTTGCTATGCATGGATTTTAATAAGTTTGCACGTAGAAAATTTCTTATCTTTCTTTTTGTAGTTTCTTGCACTTACACTTAACCAATCTTTTCTACTACCAGGTAAATGAAGTCATCACTAACAATTTTTGTACTTATTCATGATTTCATGTGATTTCTGAATTAAAAAGTCAGCTACTTGGAATTTATTTTGATGAAAATTATTATCTTTTCAATTATTAGCTGAATAATCAAATGTCCCAAATAATCTCCTTCGGACTGTTTAGCGATGACATCTATTTTAAAAATAAATCCACGTGTGTGAATTTATTTATGTGCTTGAGTTTGCTGTGAATGATGTGTTAATTTTCCCATCAGTTCCATACCATTTGGTTGCTGTGATTATAGTCAGTTTTAATACTTGTCACAGCACGTTCATCTTATTACTCTTATTACTCTTATTTTCTAGAAAGAATTTTGGAAATTATTGTATATTTATCTTCACAGATAACCTCTTAGTTAAGCTTTAAGAATAAAATTCTCTTGGAGTTTTGGTTGGAGTTACGCAAAGTTTATAAGTTACTATGTGAAGATTGAGTTCTTTACAAAAAGTAGCTCTCTTACCGATGAATATACTATTTTAATCCAAATTGATGCTTTATTGATGTGGACCACGGTGACCCATCCAGTGCACCTGAACGATGGGACAGGAGATGATGGTGTTGGGGAGGCAAAGAGAGGCTGGATGGCAGCTTGTCATCTCCTGCCTTTGCCCTGCCCCCGTGTCTCTTCCCAGATAGTCCCACCAGGGCCACTTTAGAGGGAAGTGTTTGCTTCTGCCTATGTTTCTAGAGTTTTCTTTTTGCTCATGTCTCATTTTTACTCTGTTCATTTCTGATTCTTTATCTGGCTTTGCATTTAGAATCTTGCCTAGCTCTGGGTAAATGGTGGGGAGCTGGTACCATCTTGGTGCCTTGGCCCATTTTTTTTCTTTCTCTCAAGTTAAAGGTAGAGTTCATTCATAACCTCTCTCTCTCTCTCTCTCTCTCTCTCTCTCTCTCTCTTCTTCTCCCTTCCTCCCTCTTCTTCCTTTCTTTCTTTGTCTGTTATTTACTCTGTTTGTCCTCAGGAAGTTCTGCTTAAACAGCCTGACACTCTGAGTCTAGCTATCTTCTGGCAATTTCCATTCTTTACTGCCAGCACCATTTATTTCCCTAGCTTCATTCTCTTTGAGTACTCTTAGAGCAAATAGGTGGGTCTTCCTGGAGCCACGGGCTTTGTTTTGGAGTGGAGGAGCAGTAAGTTGACAAGTTGGGTGGGGAGGTCATTCTTGTTCTGGAAGTTGCTTTGAGACAGAGGACAGTATCAAAGCTCTCCACCTGTCCTGAAATTCCAGACCGACAGGATCCTAATCTGTCAACTGGCTTAGACTCAAATAACCAAACTATCTCCATCTTCTTTTTGGTGTGGAACATTTTCCATTTCCTTTTTTTTTTTTTTCCCCTACTTCCTGAGCTAGGGTTAGGGAGGATTTCCTGGTACTCTACCTGGATAAGAAAGTTGTACTCATTCTCTACTGCCAGCTCTACCTTCACCCTTCCTCCAGGTCCCTGCTGGCCTTTGGGTGCTAGTTGAGATGTCTCTGTCCATTCTCTTCAACTTTCCTGGTCTTTGTAAGAGGAAAGAACTGGGAGAAAAGGGCAAGAACAGAAGGATGTACTTTCTTCTACAAAAAAAGTTTGTCTTGCCTCTCTGATTCTTTTAATTTTTATTTTCTTGCAGGACTGGGTTAGAACCTAGGGCCTTCCTTGCCCTCCTTTGCCCCTTTAAGAAGCAGAGAAAAGAGTGAATGTCAGCAAAAGAGAAAGGAAAGAAAGTGGAAAGAGATCACTGCTACTTCTTTCCTTTCTTATCTAGAAGGTAAATTTCTGTTCTTGGTATGACTATGTCTGGGGCAGAGGAATTCTCCTTAGTCACACTTCTGTCATCCCACCTACACCTCACCCTGGCTGTGAAAGAGCACCCCCTTTGGTCCTATAACCTCGTCTTTCATCTCTTGCTCTCCTTTTCCCATGTGACTCCCCCCTACCTGAGTGGCACTCTCTTGTGTCCCTCCCAAGAGTTGGTCTCCATGTCGAAGTCATGCAGAATTGTCTAATTATAACAGATTAATCCATTAGGATTTATGCCTTTCTATTTATTGGCTGGAACTATCCATTTCACAGCTGTGGCTCCCACATCTAACCAGCTAGCAGGCAATTTAAATATAGAAAGCAATTTAACCTAGTTGGATACCGAGGCATCTCGCTTAATGTACTGCATAAATTTTGGAGCTCTTTGCTCTCAGCTCTCAAAAGGGCAGCCAGCAGTTTCATGTTCCAGAAAGATTTTGGCTTTTCAGGGAATTTACACCCAGGAAGGGATCCTAGGTATTGGGTAGAAGAAAGGAGAGGGCAACTGAGGTGAGGGGTGGTTTTCAGGTCAGTTCAACTTTTCCTTTCTTCCTCCTTTGGGGACAATAATCTTAACTTTCTGAGAGTTTGACATCTGTAGGAAGTGTCTGTATTTTTCTCTCTTTTAAACTCTCACTGCTGTTTGGGTAAAGTATTTTCTCTAATTATACCAATAGTCCGAATCATCCTGCCTGCTGAAAACTTGCAGTCTAAACAGCACCATGTCTTAGTCCTGTTGGGGCACCTGGCCTGTGGCCCAACCCTGGCTTAGAGTAGATCCCTCATTAGATGTGTGTCACAGCTGGGGAAGGAGTTAAGCAACCTGGCCAACGTAACACTAAGGAACAGCAACCAAGGCACATGGGCTAGGGAAAATACTTTCCATGGATGGACATGACCATCTCCCTGCTAGGAAGGAGATGGGCAGAGAGAGAGGTTTTGCTGAGACAACAGAAAACTAAAAAGAACATAGTAAAAGTCAGGTGCCTGCGGTTCTGCCATAAAGATAGGTGATTGGATATTTCCTTTTCTGTTGTGCCTTAGAAGGCAGGGATAACAGGGTAAGGTATAGAAGCTAGAGGAAAAAAAGAGTTGGATTTCACTTATGTAGAGAACAAAATTTTCACTGATCAAGTGTTTAAGCTTTTTTTTTTTAAAAAAAGCAGAACTGGAATTAACGAATTACCACCACTATTTATACTTAGCAAATGCTAGACAGCCACAGATAAGAAACAGTAGTGGAGTTAGAACTGGACAGAACTAGAAGACCTTGAAGATGTTGCCTAACATCTGTGACTGTGGCCATCCCTACACTTATTTTCCAAAATTGTGGGCCTGAAATGCAGGTTATTTTACCGACTTCCCTTGCAAATGGGAAGGGAAGACTACAGCCCTGGGAGTGGGTTAAGCGCTTGCTTAATTCATAGTCCCTGAGTCCAGAGAATGAGTGTAGGCTCTCCTGGTTCTGTATTGGTGTGAGTTTTTCTGCTGCCAGCTCAAGTCGTAGCCAAGCCCCCTTCTATGGCTGAGCACAGTGAAATGATTCCAGGAGAACAAATTCCCCAGGTAGACATTCAGGGGATATTTTAAACCATAACAGACCTTCAGAGAGAGCACAGTCCTGCTGATACTATGACCTCAGACCCTGCTCTCCATTGTTTTGCCCACTTCTCACTGCAGCCTTCCTTCGTGCTGAACATGGAGCTATAGGACTTAATGTTTGCCCTGTGGGATTTTGGTCTTGGTTTAGTTTTACATCTTTCTATCCGCCTATTGGAATGGGATGTTTACCATGTGTCATTGCTGTTGGAAGTGTTTAATGTCTTTTTTGATTTTTACAGGGACTCACAAATAAAAGTTTGCCTTGAGTCTCAGAGGAGACTTTGAACTTGAGCAATGTTGGAACTGTTAAGACTTTGGTGATTCTTAGAGATGGACTAAATACATTTTGTATAATGAGATTGACATAAGAGTTTTGGCGCCTAGGGATAGATTGTTACTGTTTAGATCTAAAAGTTCTCTCCAAAGTCTCACATTCAGAGATGGAGCTTGGTTGGAGGGGTTTTGTCCCTGGGAGCATGATGTAGGAGGGTGTCTTCTCATATCTGGATGCTGCCTTCTCCCTCTGTTCCCTGGCCAGCCTAGCATGAGTAGATTTCCTCTGCCATACCCTTTCACCATTCTGTTTCTGACTTGGATTCTGCCAGTCATGGACTGTGGTCCAGGATAAGTTCTCCTTTAAGTTATGAGTGTCAAGTGTTTTGTCACAGTAAAGGAAAGCTGACTAGTATAAGGCCTTAGTAAAGGATTTGTTTTCCAGCCCCTCTTCAGCTTCTGGTAGCCCCTGGTTTATGGCAGCATCACTCCACTCCTTGTGTGTTCTCCCTGTGTGGATGTCTGTGTATATACTCTCCTCCATTTAAAAATGCATTGAGCCCACCCTACTCTAGTAAGGCCTCACCACCACCAGTTACACCTGCAATGAACTGTTTTCCAAATAAATTCGCACCCTGAGACACCAGGAGCTTGAAATTAAACATATGAATTTTGGGAGAATACAAGTCAAGCCATAACAAGGTGAGGAGGATGGGCTATGAAATGCTTGGTTTGACTATAGCACCCAGGGAGGCTTCAGACTGTTCTTTGATAGGTATGAAATTACTTTAAAGTGTTTTGGGCTGAACCACTTTCTAAATCCAACAACCTGCTCTCTATAAAGCCTCACATAGATCTTTCCTTGTTTAAAAACCCTAACACTGTTCAGAGTTGGCCTCAGAGTTGAGCCCTTAATTATGTCCTTTTATTCTTTGGTTCCTGTGAAGAACTATTATTGAGCATCTAATAAATTTATAGGAATTGTGATATACATGTGAGTATACTACATATGTGTGCATACGTAATTTCAACTGACTGTGAAATAGTATTAATTTCATTTTGTGGGGAAAAGGGACATGCTTAGAGGATGCTTTGTGACTTGTTCAAAACCACACAGATAGCAGGGAGTAGAAGAAAGATCGAACCCTCCCCAGTATGGCTCTAAGGTTCATTTTCTGTTATTCCACAAGGCTCCCAAACTCATTTCTAAGCTTTTCAGATGAACAGACATCTCTTACAGTCTCCTCACTACTGGGTCAACTAGAACTCACTGGAGATACCCCTTTCAGTTTCTCATGGTGAAGGGCCAGGTTCTGCTTGATGTTCTCCAATCCCCCTTTCGCTCCAGTGCTTCATGGTGAATGATATCCTGTTTGACTAATGCATTTTGCTTTGAATCAGGAGTTTGATGACTAGCCACAGAGCAGCATGGGGGAGGACCTGGCTCAGCATTGGGAAGCAGAGTGGGGAACCTTAGTGCTAGGCTGGTCCTCTGCTTTGAAGCCAGAGGATGCATGTCCTCTTTATTTCTCTAGAGGCATCATCAGTTCCTGGAGAACTGATGATAGTCTCTCAACTCATTTAAGTCCTGCTGATCAGCCAGAACACTGATATAGGAATCTATGAGGAGACACAGCTACCAAGAGATGGAATGATGTGTCAGCTGGGTGTACTGGCTGGGGACTCTTACTTCCCTGAGAACTCTCCTCACTCCAGCAGCAAGTCAGGCCTGAGAGTCTTTCACTATGGAAAGAGATAACAAGACCAAGGTAGCTGTGGGGGGTTCCTGTCAAGCTTTATGATTAGACTCTAGTTATCCTGTCCAATCCTGTTCTCTTTCCATGCTAAAGCTTCTTCAGCTTTATTTAGGTACTGTAGATAAACAAGTAATTGTATATATGTAAGGTACATAAACTCAGTATTTTGATATTGTAAAATGATATCAAAGTAAACAACCCCAATTAAAAATGGCAGAGGACCTCCATCTATCCATGACATCATATGGTTACCTTTATATTTATTTATTTTTTGGTGGTGTGAATATCTGATTACTTTTAGCAAATGTCAGGTATGTGCTACAGTATTGTTAATTCAGTCACACTGCCATACAATAGGTCGCTAACGTGACTCGTGTTGCCTAACTGAAACTTTGTATCCTTTGACTGACCTCTCCCCATCCCCACTCCCTGCAGTTGCTCTTTCACTACTAGCTTCCCAGTTTGGCTTTCAAAGATTCTGTTTAAATCTGTAGTGTTTGTCTTTTTGTGATTGGCTTTTAAGTGGTGGGTGTTTTTTTTTTTTAAGGCTAAATAACATTGTAGTCTAGTGGTGCTGATCCTTTGGCATGTGTGCCACAGTAGGCTTGCAGAGCCCTCTCTGTCAGCACACAAGCCATGAGTTGTTTTTCTTAAGCTAAAACCTCAATATTCAGGTTTAATAGCAGTGTAGGGACTTTGTGATAAATAAGTGGGTGTTGGGTTGCAGTTTGGACACTCAGCCTCTCCTCTAAAAGATTTGCCTCCACTATTTACAGTCTTTCTCTTTACCCATTTATCTATGAATGAGCAATTATATTGTTTCTATAACTTGATTATTGGGAATAGTGCTATAATGAACATGGGGTGCAGATGTCTCTTCAACATACGAATTTCATTTTCTTTGGATATTTGTACCCACAAATGGGATCCCTGGTCATATGGTAGTTCTATGTTTGGTTTTTGAGAAGCCTCCATATTGTTTTCCATCATGGCTGTACTAATTTACCTTCCCTCCGGCAGTGTATGACTGTTCCCTTTGCTCCACAGACATGCCAAGTCTTAACATGCTGTTTCTCTGATAGTGACCATCCTAACAGGGATGAAGCTGTATCTTATGGTGGTTTTGATTTGCATTTCCTGGTGATTAGTAACATTGAGCATTTTTTCATATACATTGTATTTATTTGTGGATCTGTTTTTGAGAAATGTCTGTTCAGGTCCTCTGCCATTTTTAATTGGGGTTGTTTACTTTGCTACTGCATCATATGAGCCCCTTATATATTTTTGATAATGTAACCAACACTTCCCTTTTAGAATCTACCTACCAAGAAGCCAGTGCATCAGTCAAGCCAATCAGGACATCTTCTGAGGGGATGGTCACGTTCACATTCTCACTTCCTAACCCACGGGTCACACTAGCTGACACTGTTTGTCAGAACTCACTTGCCTTATGTAGCAAATCATGTGACTGCAGGACTTGGGTTTTGTTCTAGATTTCCTACTTTAGGTAGAAGTATTTATTAAGCACTGGTCCTGTGCTGGGTGCTGGGCTATATACTGGAGGAAGCCAAAGACTGAGATCTCCTCAATTAAGGGTATGCACAGTTACTACTGCAATGTGGCTGGAAACCCAATAGTAGCAGTGCTTGGAACTGTGGCAGCTCTTGGGGGGGCTGGGGCTTTGGGAAGGGCATGAGAAAAAATCAGGGTGTGATGGTGCACAGCTATAATCCCTGCATGCTGGGAGGCTGAGGCAGGACATTGCAAATCAGAGCTCAGCTTGGGCAACTTAGTGAGTTAGTGAGACCCTGTCTCAAAATTTAAAACCACAAAGGAGAAGGAGAGGGAGAGGGAGAGGGAGAGGGAGGGGAAGGGAACTAGAGATGTAGTTCAGTGGAAAAATAAATAAAAGACAGACAAGCCTGGTGTTTGACCTTGAAAAGTAAGTAGAGTTAGCCAAGGCTGAAACCAAAACAAACACAAAAAAACCTGCCAACTTTTTCTGGCAGAGGGAAAAGTACAAACAAAAAAATGGATGTATAAAACAAGGCGAGCGTGTGTGTGTGTGTGTGTGTGTGTGTGTGTGCGCGTGTGTGTCTAAGTGGATTGGAATTACAGGACAAAGTGCTGGGAGATGAGGTGAAGTACTCTACAAATCACAGAGAGCTGTCTGTAGGAGGTTAAGGGGCAAAGACTTCATTAGCTCTGGAGATGATGGAATTGCGGAAATGTTCAAGCACGGGACCAACATGGCAGGCTGGTGCTCTAGGAGGGCCCTGCTGAGTGGAGCCTTCTTGCTGGAATTCTTGAGGTTTCCCTCTGTCCTCTGTGCGCAGTACTGGAGGGGTCACCTTGGAGGCAGGGGAGGCTGTCTGCTGGGCTTCCTGGACACAGCTCTAGGTGCACCGCAGGCAACTGTACTGCTGGGTGCCAGGTGGGAGGTCTTTTGCCCCAGTAGTTGGGTTTTGAGTTCCTTTGTTTTGAGCACAGTGGGGACTGCGAAGAGCTGCTGCAGGACTGGAGGAATGGATGTGCGTGAGTGCCTGAGCATGGACACACACACACACACACACACACACACACACACACACACACTCTCACGTAAGTGATCATCCACACCAGTGAGTTTAGCACTAACTAATCAATACCTGAGTTACTCTCTGTTCACTCAGTGCCTATTCCAGGGCTGATCACAATGAATACATAACCTTTTTCTGTCACTTTTACTTGATAATGGGCAGAGATTGCTCTCTTCATTTTAGAGGTAATCTCTGAATATAATAGATGTTCAACAAATGTTTGCAGAATGAGTGATTAAAGGGAAAAATGAAAACATTGATGTACTTCCTTCACAAGGCCTGACCTGGGCATTTCTACTGGACCCTGTCTGCAGGGTTCCTTCTGAACAGAAAGCGTGCCCTTCTCTCTGACTTAATGGGCACTGGCAGCTGGCGAATCCAAGACTGCTGATGCAGGTACTGCAGGCGGGGGATGGTGGTGCAAACCGGCAGTCCCAGTTATTCAGGAGACTTAGGTAGAGGATCACTTGAGCCCAGTAGTTCAAGGACAGTTTGGGCAACAGAGTGAGACTCAGTCTCAAAAAAAAGAGGCAAATATGCCAAAAAAAAAAAAAAAAAAAAAAAAGGAAAAAATAAGGCATGTGTGTAAACACTTCACTTTTAAAATACATAAATGTGCCCTCTGCGCCAATGCTTCAGGGAAGGGTCAGCGCCTGCTCTTGGGGCAAGGGTCTGCTCATTAGAGCTGCTCCTCACTGTTCCTGCCTCAGCCTTGCCTGTGCTGCGACATCAAGCTCGAGTTTGGGTTTCCTCATGTTTCTTCAAGACTAACGCAAATCAGCACAAACATAGAACTCCAGCTTTTAAAGATTATGCCCACCGCTCCCCCAGCCTGCTCTCCGAGGTCCAGTCTGTTTGCATTGTCTCACTCATGCTTTATTCAACAACACTTTCAGCGACATGCTTTTGAGTCTTCCAAAGCATTCAATACAGTGTCCTTAGACGCACCCGCTTCCTTTGCATGTATTATTCCTCTTACAGCTTATTAATTTGCATAATACTCAATCTAGTTGCATAATCAACAATAATAAGTACAACCAGCAGCAGACTCTTGGTAAACAGGCAATTCACTGCCAGGAGGGGGCCTGAGTCCTGGGAGCAGCCTGGTGATTCCTGGTTCTTGGCAGGTTACACCTTGTTTCCTGATGACCTAGGGCAAGCTGCCTCTGCTCTTCTCCCCTTTCTGTCTGTCGGTTTGTCACCAGTTGGGACTTAGGACCAGAGCTTTCTAAGTGTTATGGGTTCTGATGTATACTCTGGCTCTCTCCAGAAATACTTCCAATCTCTCCATCTTCCTTTTCCTACCTCCACCACACTCCACAGCTCCTCCCTGATGTCTCTGTAAGCCTTTCTATGTATAAGAAATCCTGAACCTCTTTTAGTTTCTGTTTCCAACAAAAAAAAACATAGGCTGAGGCAAGAGGTTCACAAGTTTGAGCCTAGCCTAGAGAATTTAGCAAATTAGCAAGACCCTGTCTCAAAAATAAAATCAACTAAGGCAAAATAGAAAGGCTGGGGATGCAGCTCAACATGTCACTTCACAGGGGTGACCTTGACCATCATACCTGATTTTGTTCAGCTCACCACATCTGTCACACCAGATTGCTGTCGGATTAAGTGAAATAAGGTAAAATGTGTTGTGATAATAGATACGTTGTTGAGTACTTACTGTGAACCGGGCCAACCTTTACATAGACTACTTCAATTCATTCTCATAACAACGCTGTGAGGTAAGTGGTACCCTTCCCAATTTATTTATCCTTAGGATCTATGATCTCCTATTGCTGATGTTCCTGTTACATGAAAGATGCACAGTGAATGCTTTCTCTTTTCCACGCTTGAATCCTTGCCCAGTTCCCATCCCAGAAAGGCAGGGCCAAGTCTTTTGCCTCTTTAAAGAAGATAATCCTAAGTTCAGAATGGCACAGATGGCTGGATGGTTACCAAAGATTCACCCTTCCTCCCTTAGTCTAGAGTGGTTGTCTGGGGTGGCTGCCCAGCCAGGGGCTATGTTTCTTGGCAACTCTTTTTTTTTTCTCCGGTACCGGGAACCGAACTCACAACCTTGCGCTTGCCAGGCAGGTGCTTTGCCACTGAGCTAAATCCCCAGCCCCTCTTGGCAACTCTTGACCCGTGTGTGACCACAGGGCCAGGTTCTTGCCAGTGCAATGTGAGCAGAAGTGAAGCTGCCCATTTCCGTATTGGCTCCCCCTAGACTCCCAGGGAGACCCCCTCTCACTTCCCTCCCTCCCTTTCTCTCGCTGAGTGGGTGTCACTGACTGGGGCCACACACCAGTGATGAAGGTTGTCTTAGTGTGTCCGGGCTGCTGTCACATAACATAGACTGGGTGGCTTATGAATGACATAAATTTATTTCTTACAGTTTAGAGCCTGGGAAGTCTGAGATCAAAGTGTTGGCAGACCTGATACCTGGTGAGGGCTCTCTTCTTAGATCCTAGATGGCCATCTTTTTGCTGAGTTGAACCTCATAAGACAGAAAAGCTAGGGAGCTTTCTCTGACCTCTTTCATAAGGGCACTAATCCCATTCATGAGGGCAGAGTCCTTATGACCTCATCGTCTCCCAAAGGCCTTACCTCTTACCACCTTCATCTTTAGCAGTTAGTTTTCAACATACAAATCCTGGGGACACAGACCTTCTGTCTATATCCCCTTTGCTGGTCTGAGTCCTTAAATGACTGTGAAGCACAGAGTTGCTACCTCCATCTGTCACCTGGATCTTAAGAGAAAACCAAGAAGCCCCTGAGCCTCTGGGGTTTACCTGTTACAGCGAGTAGAGTTGCTTTGGTTAAAACACACACTGAGGCCGCTCTGGGCTTGCTGGAAGGAGACAAACTTCCAACCCCCTATCATGTTCTCGGTGGCCCACGCTCTTCTCATGCAGTAGGGTATACTCTAGTGTGCATGCTACTCACCATATCCCTTGTTTACAGAAACTGAAATGCAAGTAAAATTCTATTTGCCACAACAAGATTCACTGAGAAAAGATGCTGTGGGATCAGGAAGAGCTCAGCTTAAACTCCAGCTCCGTCATTTTCTAGCTGTAGCACCGTAAACAGATTAGTTAATTTCTCTGCTTCTTGGTTCCTTATCGGTAAAGAGGCATAATAATATCTACCTTGCAGGGTTGTTGTGAGGATAACATGAAAATGATAGTTCTCGAGTATAGTGGGCAATCTGCCAATGACCTTTTGTTTATAATTCACTCATTTGGTAAAGGTTTACTGAAAACCTATGATGTGCCCCAAACCATTGACACAGCAGAAGAAACTGAGCCTACCCTGAAGAGATGGCCCTTCAATTGGGAAATGTGCTGTCCACTTCTGTTCACATTGAGCTCACTGCCAGGTGGCATGGGACTGGTGCTGGAGCTGGGAGGCACACAGAGCAGTCCTGAGGGAGCTGCCCTTGGCCTGAGGGAGATTTTCCTGAGGAGATACAGTGGGATCCTGGAGGAGAAGGGAAGCCAAGGTGACTTCCTTGGATGAGGATCCTCTGGACTTCTGGCTTCCTTTGGCTATTGTCTGGGGGAGGTCACAGTATGGAAGGGATTGGTGGAAGCTGGAGGTGCTGGATGGTTGGGCTGAAAGCTGTGGACATGAGCATGTCCTGTGTGCAAGGCCAAGAGTAGAGCACTGGTGCTCTGACAGTGTGGACAATCCAGCCAGGAGAATGTTGGCTGCAAGGGTCTAGGCATGGTACCCAGTTCAGCCAGCTTCGTTGCTGCAAGCCATTTGCTGAGCCCAGAGAATGGCTTCATTATGGTGGCTGCACAGGGATTTTTATAGCATTCAGCATGCAGCTGTCTCTTTCATCACCAAAATGTGAAGCATGACCCTCGTGTCACTGGCCTTTGTTGGGGCACCAAGAACAATGGCAGTGACACGAAAGGAGGAGCAACCTGTCATCCTTCTTAGCTCATTTCTGGGCAAGATTCCAGTTCTGCTACCACGTCTACTGGGTCCTGAATAAGGGAGCTCTGCCTGGGGCTCCCCAAGCTCTTGGTGGCTCCAGCCAGAAGGTCAGAACAGCTCCTCCGGGGACCAGTTGCTAGTAGGTATGGCATCCCTCCATGAGGGCAATGGCCGCCTACCACACAAGGAAGCTCCTTGTCTGTGACACGGGCCAGCTGTCACCATCCCCTAGGGCTCCAGGTTCCTTGGCTGCTGTTTAGCTGCCATAGATCCCTTTGTGTTCAGTGTTTTCTAGGTTAATTAATCCTATTATTATCCTCACTGTAGTCTATAATTAGGCACACTGTGCATTTATATCATCCATCTTGCCTTTCTGATGTGCAGCTCATCAGCCACAGACTGTTATTAATTATTACTCTATTGGATTGTTTCACACACAAACACGGTGTATTCTTGGTCTGGGTCTAGAAGCTTGGGTAATTATGCAGTGTATTGTGATCCCAGCTTGGCCCGGGGCTTGCTGTTTGTTGGAGACCCACCAGTGGGCTTGAGTGGGCTGACCACCATTGAGTTGAGGTCTCCTTGGGCAAGACCAGGGAGAAGGAGCATCCTCAGACTGACTGGGAAGAGGAGGATGGCCCATGGCTTTCAACCTTCCCATCCACACATTTTCCCCTATGCGCCAACCCTTTTCAGCTCTCAAGGACCTACTTAGAGTCTCCCCAGCCTCCAGGGGCTGCAGCACCTGTGTTGCAATGCGTTCATGGACATAAAAGACAACTCTATATTCTTTTGTGCTATCTACTCTGTGCTGGGAACTTCTTGCATGCTGTCTCATTTAATCATCAAAGCAATCCTACAGGTAGGTATCACTATTTCTGTTGCACAGATGAAGAAGTTGAGGCTCAGAGAGATTTAGTAACTTGTGAGGGGTCTGTGGTGATGAGATGCGAACTCCAGTCGGTGTCACTTAGAAGCTAACACCTTCTCAGCATCAACAAACAGTCCTCATTTCATAAAGGAAACAGGGAGGAAAGTGTTTGAGCAAAATTTTGTGCTAAAGGAAGGAATTAAGGAGGAACCTTTATTTGCACTGCATTAACTGCCAAGGATCAGGTAGATAAAAGAGCTCAAGCCACAGGGCATCCGGGACCCCTAAAGGCAGTGTGCATTGCTGTTCCACTTCTCCCACCTGGCTGCTGAGCAGGAAGGGTCAGATGTAGTGAGCTGGGCCTGCGATTTTGTTCACACCTGTGTCTCCTGTTCATTTTAGGTCTCCTGTGGGGAGGAGATGACAAGCCAGGGCAGACAGAGCCTGGACTGTTGTGTCCCCAAGCACACAGTGTCTGACAGTAGATGAGGGAAGCTGGCTTCCTTTACTGGGGACTTGTGGCTTTTGGGAGATGTGTGTGTGTGTGTGTGTGTGTGTGTGTGTGTGTATGTGTGTATGTATGTTGGTGGGCTGTAGGACCCAAAGCAAGTCACCTGGATATGCTGCATACATATGCCTGTATCCTCTGCACAGATCCCCTCCTGGTCTAGTCCAGGCTCAATGAGGTAAAACGATGGATGGCGGGACACAGGCTGAGAAATAAGCCTGGTATCTGAGAGCAGTGTTCGGCTAGGGAGAGGCTGGAGCCAGGCTCTCCTGCTCTGCCAGCTGCCCACTGAGTGCAGGTTTGCTTCTGTTTCTGGATGTGGTGTGTGTGTGTGTGTGTGTGTGTGTGTGTGTATGTGAGCCTCAGGGCCTTTCTCTGTTCCTCCCCTGCTGCATTAATCATGGGTCTTATTTTCTGATGTTGTGACATGTTGGAGGGACCTTGTCTCTGGAAGAGATCGGCACTCCCATGGCTTCTTCCTGGAGGTAATGAAAAGTTGACTGTGAATGTGTGTTTCAGGTGTGAACCAAGCACCTCTAGCCTCATTTCGTAGCCCGTTCTTTCATCTGACCTCCAAGGCAACATCCCCCCCTGCCCTGAGTCACCCCAGGGCCAGTACCAGACTACTCCACAAACCTCCCTATAGCCCAAAGCCCACTGGCACTCATCAAGACAGTAGTCCCAAGATTGTTCATTGTGCCCAGTCTGTAAAGGCAGTGGCTGTGCTCTCCCTGGCCTCGCTCTGACCCACTTGGGTGCTTCCCCTTATGGCCCTGGGCTATAGAAAACCCTTCCCAGTCCTCGTCATGGCCCAGGAAGTTTATATTTGCAATCCTATGAGAACTCATTGGAATTCTAGCTAGTTAATTCCAATCTACCACTTCCAGTGCAATCCATGGTGAGAATAAAGACACTAAGACATATTAGTAGTTATGGGGAGTCAAGGGGTCCTCAGTCCAGCCACAGTGATGGCCACCTGGAACAAAGGGCTCGACCCAAGGCTGAACTCAGGTTTTATTCATTCATGAAGAAGGGAGTGGCTTGAGGATAAGTGACTGTGAGAACGGTGGGAAGTAGGTGAGGGCCATGAGCTGGGCTGGATTAGAGGCCTGAAGTCACCTCTGCAAATGCAGAGAGAAGGATATGCAGAAAGAGTAACCTGTATAACACAACTGAGGCAGTATCTAATGTTTTTGGGTCTGTGCTTCAGCTCTGATGTGTAATCTTTCAAGCCCCTGGAAGTCACAGCCTCTACTCCGCTCAATCCCAGGTGACAGCGTGGAGCACTGTCTCACACATCCCGCCTCATCCCGGCTCACTGATGGGAACAATGCGGGTTGGTGGTGGTGGTGGTGGTGTCTGGGGAATCATACCTGCCATCTTCAAAGACTACCATCAGCACCTCGGCTAGACCGATATGCCCTGCTTAAAGCCATTTGAAGGGATAAGGAAAGGGTCCTGGCCAGCTCTGTGCATATCAATACATGGAAATAGGGTCAAGTTCAGCAAAATGGAGGCAACTGCTCCACTTTTAAGGAGATTCGCCTAGGTGGTCCTCCACACTCAGCAGCCTTCCGTGCCTCTCATTTCTTGGGGGAACTGTAACAGTATAATCTCTCGATGGTCTCACTCAGTCACCTCCATGAATTAAAATCTCACAGGTATATTTTAATACAACTGCCTCCAGTGAAGGACAGCTTCATGGTCCCCAGTGCAACCCTCCCTGGGCCTTGATGGTGATGGTCACTCAGAGGAGTGGCTGACTGTGATTGTCACTGGGGTAACGGCAAAAATTCCATGTAGGGGTGTGGTACTGGTGGATAACCCTCTCAGGTTGGAAAGCCATAGCACCCCCAACTCTGCATCTATGTACTGTGCAGGAGGTTTGGACCATCACATGGGAACACCCCAGAGAAGGAATGAGTTCCTGGGTGCTGATCAGAGCAGGGAGAGGTGGGAGCAGAATGACTCAGTGTGGGGATGAAGGTGGAGAAATTGACTGACTCCCAATCACAAACCTGGGAAGTAGAGAGAGTGTCCGAAGCCTCAGTCTCCCATTTGCTAAATGGTGCTCAGAGTTGGAGCAGAGGTGACTTTGAGCATCTGTGTGGGGACTCTTTAGAAACCATCGTCAGGCTCCAGAGCAGGGGCCTCATGAGCAGAGGACTAGGGCGGGTCAGGGATGGCCAGGGATTTGGGAGTTGGCAGGAATCTTCCAATCCGGAAGAGGGATGTAGCGGTTCAGTGGCTGGTTCTGGGTCTTTACAGACTTGGCCAGCAGAGTAGAGGGGAACTATTTCCCTGTAGCATCATTTTCCAGGACAGGATGAGGAAAATTAAAATTGCAGTAATGATAATAATGATGAACACAATATAAATAAACAAATGATATAAATCCCCAGCATGTGTGGATACAATGGTCACAATGCCTCGGGTTGGTTCCGGGCTGAGGCTGCCAATGACCTTAGGGTGGTTTTTCCATAGGTGGTGGTGGGGGTCCTGTGGGGATTTCCGTCCACATTTATGAGGCTCTGCCTAAGATCCCAGAGACTTCCCAGGTTGGAGAGTGGCACATGGGCTGGTCTGGCTGGGTGGGGTGGGGCTTAAGTCTTGGTCCCCATGTGGTTTAAATGCCCAGTGTGGCTTTGGCTTGGACCTAAGTGCTGTGGCATCAAGATGCCTATGCCTGTGTACTCAGAAGAGCCTCAGCAGCAGAATGGATACTAAGCAGTTTATTTATAGCATCTGGGGGCCTGAAAGTGTCACCTGAAGGCTTAGGAAATCTCCACAAAAATTTTTCCCTCCTTTGTTTTTTCTTATCCTTTCTTCCACCCTCCCAGTTTCTTCCTTCCTTTCTTCCCTCCCTTCCTCCTTTCCATTTATCCCCTTTCTTTTCTCTCTCTCAATGCCCCCCTCTCCCTTTCTTCCCTTCCTTTGAACTCCTCACGTTGCAGTCCAGTCCTGGATTCTTGGATTGCAGAGATGAATGAGGCTCACTGTCTGCCCTTGAGGAATTTTAATTGGATGTCCAAGTCTGTAGAGAATGATTAAAAGTCACTGACTGCAGATCAAATGGAGCGTCTGTCTATCTGATTGCAAGTATGTCTTAGGAAACCCTCAGGCTGCTTTTGAATTCTTGCCTTTCCCACAAGTTCCTGGGTGTTTTAGTCTATTTTTCTGTAGCTATAGCAGAATGCCACAGACTTAGGTAAATTATAAACAATAGAAGTTACTTGGCTCACAGTTCTGGAGGCTGAGAAGCCCAGAAGTCCAAGAGCAATGGTATGTGGTATCTGACAAGGGCCTTGGAGCTGCATTATAGTATGGCAGGAAGACAGTGAGCATGTGTGAGACATAGAAAGAAGATACAGGGCGATCACATCCTCTCTTCAGGAACCCACTTTCAAGTTAGCTAATCTATTCCCTTTATAACAGCATTTTATGGGGGTGGTGCCTGCATGACCTAATCACCTCTTCAAGGTCCTTCCCTTTAACACTGGTACAATGGCAATTTATTGAGGAGTTTTGGAAGGGATGTTCAGATCATAGCACAGGGGAAGGCAGAGAAGCAGTGACTGATGGCAGTGCATTGGGGTTGCGCATGTGGCTTGTGCATCTTGGCTGCGTAAAACTAAAGATTGGCCCCTTACCCACCTGACTTCCTGGAGGAAGAAACCATTTCTTGAGTTTTCTGAAAGACTCCCACTGGCCCCTTCCTTCCCTGCCCTGCTGTCCCTGCTGTTTCCAGGGGGAGCATCAGCCCACACTGCATGGAACAGAGCCTCCCTGACCCTACTTTGGCTGTCAGTGTCCAATGCAGGTTCTCCTTGGGCTTCTCAAGGTCCTTACCCTATGGCTAAGCATTTTGCCATGCTCCGTGGTATGCTAGCCTTTACCTGCTTCCTGCTAGAGAAACAAATGATTGAGATTTACCAGGTGAACTGTGCTCTGTGCTGACACAGGTCATTGCATCTGATCCTCATTAACCTATGAGGTGGGATTCCCAGGTGAGGAAGTGGGGCACACCCAAAGTGACGCAGTAGTGCTTGATTCATTAGTGGTCTCCTGAGGCCTCAGACCAAACACATAGGAAGTTGCATTTAATTTGGTCTGTCCTCTCCCTGCTGGCTGTATACTGATCTCTGGGTAGCAGGCATTAGGTTAGGATTTCATGTGTGTAAATTTTAATCTTTAGCAAAATTGTGTGAGGTGGATGGAACCTGAGACCCAGAGACAGTGAGATGGTTTCTCCGGCGTTGATGGTGGGTTGTGGAGGTCTCACTTTGAATACGGTATGGGTACTGCTGGATCCCGATAGCTTCAGCCCTTCCTGCCCTGGCCATCCAAATGCTAGTTGACACTGGCTTTTACTAAGCATTTCAAACTCAGCAAGCCCCCACATGGATCTCTGCTTCTTACCCTTGCCCTCCAGCCTGCTCCTCCACTAGTGGGTTAAGGCAAACACTAACTATCATCCTCAATCTCTTCATCCTCCTATCTTCACACTCAGCCTCCACCTCCCACAGTAACCCCAATCCTCGTAACCACTCTCTTTGCTTCCTGTCTTGCTCCTGCACAACTCGGTGAGCACACAGCAGCTCCAGGATCTTTTTAGAAAATAATCCAAGACATTTTTACAATAGTTTTAGATTTACAGGAAAGTTTCAAAAATAGCACAATGTGTTCCCAAGCATCCTTCAGCCAGCTTTCCCCATTGCGAACAACCTGCAATACAATGGTACATTTGGCACAAGCAAGAAACCAACATTAGTTCCTTGCTCTTAACAAAACCCCACATTTCATGCAGATTTCATTGGTTTTCCCCTACTGTTCCTTTCTGCTCCGAGATCCTACATTGCATTTAGTCATTATGACTGCTAGGCTCTTTTTGTCTGTGGTAGCTTCTTAGATTTCCCCTATTTTGAATGACCTCAACTGTTTTGAATGTTGGTGAGGCCTTTTGCTGCATGTCTCTCACTTTTGGGTTTACCAGTTGTTTCCCTCATGCTTAGGGTCAGGTGGGGGTGGCTGGGAGTTGATGCGCCTTTCTCATCATAAAATGGCAAAGCCACATGCTGTCAAGGTAGCTTATTACTGTTGATGTTGACTTTGATCACCTGGCTGATCTAGTGTCTGCTAGGTTTCTCCTCCACAAAGTGATCTCTCTCTCTTCCCTGTTCACATTCTACTCTTTGGAAGTAATTCACCAAGCATAGATCACAGAAAAGAGAGTAATCTCTACCTCCTGGAGGGGAAGTATCTATCTAATTTATTTGGAGTCTTAGAGTGTAGATTTGTCTCCTTTCTCTCATTTATTTACAACAACATGGACTTAAGGGCGTTCACTTCCTACTTTGGCTTGTAGTGTAATACTATGTTATCCATGTGTTGCTTGTTGGTTTAAGCCTTGGCCTTGCAGCCCCTCAGGCTGTCCCTCTGTCCCTCCCACATGTCCTCATCTCTTTGTCTAACACAGTTTACCTTCTGGCACTACAAAGTGCTGGAGCTCATCTTGGATGCTCTCTGCCCCAGTCCTAGACTAGCCCATTTTTTCAAGGAGAACAGGACACCATTTTGTGGAGGAACAGAGATCCAGGTGCTGGTTTGCACATGGGCATGGGGCTGAGGATCCTTTAAAGAGGCAAAATGAGACATCTCTTTTTCCTTTAGAATAAAATGCACACCCATGACCGTGGTTGCCTCTTCCATTTTCTTTTGAGCCACTATGCAGCCACAATCCGCTCCTTCTAGTCCTCAGTTGAAATCTTGGGAAGGTGTCATCTTGGATTTTTGTCTGGCTTGCTCCTCATCAGCTTCCAGGTCTCAGCTCCATGCCCCTGCATCTAACTCCATGGTTGGCATAGGGTAAGGACTTTGTCTGCTTGATCACCATTGTCTTCCAGGTCCCCAGAAAGCTTCAGGTACTGGACATGCTAAACAACTGCTTCTTGAATGAATGGCCATCTCCAAGCATTTGTATTGCTCTCTGCATGCGGCTCTCTGATGGACCGTATAGCTCTCCTTGGAAAGCTTTAATTTTCTCTGATGGTCCAGTTCAGAAATGAGTAAAGCCTTGTCTCAGTCTCCCTGATTCAGAAAACTGTCATTTAAATTTTTCTCTGACTGCTCTCTGTGCTTATCTCCAGGAACATATCTAGCACATAGAACCATCATGAGCTTGCAGATGTACCTCTTCTTCATGATGTGGGCCTCCAGAGGGCATAACCTATGACTTGCCCACCTTACCTCTTCAGGTCAAGGCTCTCAATAAATAAGTAAATCCTGGGACTCTCTATTCTCCTCCAGCCATCCTCAGGATAAGCCTCCTGAGCAAAGGATGAGCCACCTCCAGGCCACAGTAAGGGCTTGGAAGATGATGTCTAAGGTTGCTTTTCATTGCTTTCTCCTTCTTTCTCCATCTTTGGTAGAAAGAACCAAAGGGTGGAAAGTTCACTTCTAGCAAAGCTTTCTGATATTTCACTGGCTAGAAAGGAGTTCCCTTCCTCCCTAGTCTTATCTTGAAATCTCCTTGATGTCTGTGTCTTTTTTTCCCCCACCTCTGAAGATCAATAATATTGCAGAAGTGAGAGATCAAAGTTTTGCAAGTGGTGGGTGAGCAGGGGTGGGGGCTGGGGGTGGAGGGTGGAAGAGAGTTCCTATTAAACTCACCCCTGGATGATGCTCCAGATACACGTACCTGCTCTCAGTTCTCTCCTTCTCTCCCTTCCCCCATCTCTTTACCTCCGCCCACCCCTCTTCCTCATAAACAAAGCAACAGCCTCAACAACATCTTGTAGAGCACATTATAAAATGCCTCTAATAAATCCCTAACAGCCTTGGCCATAACCAGCTGAAAGAAAGGTGATTATGACACGAAAGTGTCACGTTAGAACAACAAATTGGGCCATGCAAGCAGGGATTTATTCATCTTTGTAAGTGTGCTATAAAGGTCCATATAATTTCTCAAATAAATATGAACATTGGTTAGTAAATGCCTGCTGGATTTAGAGCCCCAGGACCACAGGAGGGAACACATTAGCACCAACAGTGTAATTTCAGATATGGGGCAAATCAGCCCAGGGCACCAACCAGATGGCACTGAGCCTTACTCTGTCTCTTCTCAAGTGTTGGGGACCCCAGGGCAAGGCAGCAGGTGGGCTGGGGCCTAGGACCAGAGCTGAAAGCAGCTGGAGGCTGGTGGACTCTGCAGTTCTTAGAACTGTCCCTGAAGATTAGGATGAGCAAGGAAGATCAAAGAAGAAAGCAGACTTCGAGTTCCACATGGTTGGGACGTGTTGTCTGGGCCCAGAGAGCTGGCAACCCCAGGACTTGGGTAGCATCCTCCCACTTTGTCCTGGATTGAAATGTTTCCTAGGATGCTGGGTTTTGCTTTTAAACCTGATCCAACTAGCCAGAGAGCAGTTGTCCTGGGCACATACTCCCTTGGAGATGGGTGGCCCTAAGAAAGAGGGACAAGAAGCAAGAAGGAAGAAGGAGGTAGGAGGTAAGTGCTTCAGAGAGAGTGGAATTGATTAGAGTCAGGGTTTTCCAACTCTGGTTGCACTTGAAGTGATTTAGAGAGTACTTTTTACTTCTGGCCTTATTTCAGAGCACTAAATAAGAATATCTAATGATGAGGTCCAGGGGCTGCACAGTTTAAGGGCCCCAGGTGGTTCTGATGCACACTGAGTCATGATGCAGAGCCCTGGGGGTCCCACTCTGGTGCTGCTGTTTGCTCGTGCCTTCTTTTAGTTCCTTATAGGAACTGTTGCTTGGTCCATTTATTCTTTTTGTTGTTGTCATGATGTCCCGCCCCTAAGGTAAACACCAAAACACCCAGGCTCATACAAACCATATTGGCTGCATCAGTCTTGAAGCCATCAGGAACACTGGCTGACCCTTCTCCATCTGGTGATTTTCTACCTCAGACACAGGCTAAATAAGAAATGATGACCTGAATTTTCAAACCCAAGATGTTCCAAATAGGAAAGCCCATCCTAACAAGCATTCTGCTTTGTCATTAAATAAAGATGTAATGGGCTTGGGGAAAACATGGGTGACTCCCATCTTTTCCATGCCTGATGGCTAAAATAGTGATATGAAGCCCACTTCCTGTTTCACTCTGTTGCCCAGCAAGGGTTTGCTAGGAGGACGCAGAGACTCTAAATTTAGGTCCTACATATCTTCCTGTACACTGAACTTTTGTTTTTGTGCATGGGACAGAAATTTGGATTCTGAATGCTAGGCTACCTATTATGGCCTGTCAAAGAGAGTGGCTGGTAGAATAGGGTAGACCAAGGTTCCCAGAAGAGAGAGTTTGGTCTCCATGGAAACCTGACTTGGGAGTGAAAGGACCTCAGCTCATGTCCTGCTTCTGCCGTGAGACTTGTTCTTATTGGTTCTTCCAGGTTACAGTTCTCTGAACTCTAACACCTATTTTCTGCAGCCCCAATTTTGCCCTCTGTCTCCTGTGAAAATAATGCCTTAATTACCCAGTTCTGTCCTCTAAGAAAGCAATGTTATCCAGGGTCTCATTTGATGCTGGCTTGCATTATTTTTTCATTATTTCATGAAGGTGAAAAATATATAGGGATTTAGAATTAGAGCTTTGGTCCCAGCCCCATTTTCCTTAATGGCTCTCTGACCTAGAACAAATCAATCCCTTTGGTCTTCCATCTCCTCTGTGTAGTGGGACTGTGGCCCCACCAAATGCATCATGTCACATACAATGCCTGACACCTATTTGGTGGCCACTTTCATCAGTTGCCATCTTTTTCTTCATATGACTGTTGAGATCATGAGATGAGCCAGTATGTGTAAAGATGTTGTGCAAGGAGCCATGCTGCTATGGTTTGTGTCTAGATGCTCCTGCAAAGCCTCATGCAGTCATGTGGTGGGCTTCTAGAGTTTTTGATTGATCCATAGTCCAATGCTGGGACTATGGGTGTGACCTACCTGGGGCAGGTAGTTTGCATACAATGTAAGGGAGGGAAAGAGGCTGCTTGCCTCCATTCCTCCCTTTTGCTTTTGTTGCTTTTGCTGCCTTCCTCTGCCATGTGCCATCTTGCTTTGGAGCCAGCCAAGTACGGACTGAATCCCCCACAGACTATGAGCTAAATAAAGCTTTTCTTCCTTAATTTTGGGTGTCAGGTATTTTGTCTCAGCAATGAGAGAAGTAACTGAGACACATGCTCATAATTATCCTACTTATTGCTCTGGACCTAGCAGGCCTTTATTTTCCTGGCTAGACTAGAGGCTGGAGCTATTTACCATCCTACACTAGACTGTGACTCTCAGACTGACTCTGAGACCTCTCCATGGAAGAATCACATAGCATGCCTCCTCCTCTATGCCCTTCTAAGGCCTTCATTTAGGGGACCAGTGTAAGTTCTGCCTTTTGAGGTTTAAGTCCAACCTTTCCAGGAAGACTGGGATTTCATTAACTTGGGGCTGGTGAGGGAAGGGGGACTTGTGGTTTCCTGCAGGGATTTATCATGACTGTCTCATCCAAGGACTCTTACCTGCTTCCAACTGTTTGATTTTGGCCAGGCCATCTTCCCTTGCCACTGGTATCTAAGCTGAAGGGATCTCCTTTGTCGTCTCTTCAAAGCCCACTCATGTTCTAGGAGTCTGGCCTAGGTCTGCCCCACTCAGAAGGAAAGAGATAACCCTGGCTTCCTTACACTTACCTCTTGCATATTCTCATATTGGTTGCCGATCTGCTTTCACATCTATGCCCACCCTTTTCTGTGCTCTGGGAGGCTGACCTCCATGGATAATCTCATTCTTTTGATTCAGGTTGGGTTTAGCTAATGCAATGAGCCAGATGGATATGGCGTGTTGGTGGGGGGATGAGTAGGTGGTCCATGTTCCCTTGGCTCCTTTCCCACGTGTTGTCTCAAGTTACTACAGCTCTATTACGTGTACTTCTCTGCACAGCATTCTTCCCTGGCTCCTCCAACATCTCTTCCCCTGGTCTCTTCTGGCCCATGGAGTGGCTCATCTTATCCCGTGAGCTTTTCCCTAGCCTGTCCTATGTATTTTAAAATAGTCCTCTCATTAAACTCTCTTCAATTATCCAGCTTGAGTGCACCATCTGTTTCCTGCTGAGACCCCAACTGATAAGGCATCTGATTCTGCAGCATGCAGTTTAACACTTGGCAGTACATTGCTACATGTTGTCCTTCAGTTGTTTATCTCCTGCTCATCAGGGTTAGGGTCTTAAAGGAAAGCGTGATCATCATCTAACTTTTTTTGGCGTTCTCAAACTGGCATACTGCTGCCTTCATGCATGAAGCATATGCCCCTAGCATCGCCAAGGAGGGAGAATGCCACACACGTGGGCTTCAACTTTCTTTCTTCTCTGTGGGTCTAGTGGATGCCTCAGAGAGAAGTTCTGAGTGGGTGGCAGGGGGACAAGCCCGGGCTTGGAAACCAAGCTCACACTTTGGGCTGAGAGAGGCATGGGGCAGGGACTCCCCAGCTTGGAAGAAATCTGGGCACTTCAAACCTCATATCCTCAGAGGACAGAGTCAGTACTGGGTGGTAAATGGCTGTGAAGGCAGCCTAGCAGGACGGGAAGTGGCACTGTGTCTCCTGATGAGCAGGTAGGCAGAGCTGGAAGATGGGGAGGTTCATTTTAGGCAAAGCATAGAGGCAGAATTGTGAGTTCCCGTCATCTGAACCAGAAAGAACCTTTGGAATATCCAGTCCCCTTTGCACCATATTGTGATATTGAGCCCTTAAAATGAGACTGGTCTGAATTGTCATGTGTTCCAGGTGTAAAATATGTATGAAATTTCAAACCCACTATGTGAAAAAGTAAAGTTACTTTATTAAAAATATTTATAGTCATTGTATGTTGAAATGATGTTATCTGTATTACATTCAATGAGATATATTATTAATATTCATCTTGTACTTTTAAAGTATAGCTACCACAAAATATCTAATCACATGTGGTCAGCATCGTATTTCCGCTGGGCATTGCTGGGTTAGTCCAACCCTCTCATTTTGCAGATAAGAAGCCACAGGGTCAGAGAGGGCAAGAGAATTTCCCGAGGCCTCATCCCTTGGAGACTGAACAGAGAAAGCTGAGGAGGACGGCGTTGTTTTTTCACTGCATCAATTATTTTCTCATAAACTATGGTGGGGGAAGAGAGAGGGCAGATCCCAGTGGCCCCTCCCCAAACGCTGATACCTGCAGTTCTGTCTCGGTCTGTATTTGGGAGTTTGGCAAAAATTGGAATGGATTCCGAGGACTTTCTCCAAGGCAGTTGGCATGACCTTGCCATACATTTCATTTCTGTGGAGGCTGTCTCTCTGGAGGGCTCTGGGTTCTCTTAAGAGAGAAGGGTCCTCTGTAAACATGGTCTCTGCCTAGCAGCCTGGACAGGATATGGCAGAAGAGCTGCAAGGAAGTTCAGAGAGAGCACTGTCTCTTATCACCCACCATCACACTGCTGTTGGACAAACCTTGCCAGACTTCTGGAGAGCCCTTTACAGCTACAGGATTCAGCAATATCTGACCTATTCTGCACGAGTTTCTTAAGCAGGGCCTCTGTACCTATGCCCAGAAAAGGAGAAGTCCCATTCTTGGGTTCTGCGATTTCATAATCTGGGACATGATAACCCATTATACATGGAGTAATGACAGAAACGCAAAGATCGCTGGGGAACTCCAGACTGCAGTTGATATGTGGTGGCTTCTGTGGTCATGAAGATGGCCTGGTATGGTGAACTGTCCCGCAAGGGTTCTTGTGTAGCCTGAGTCCTGCTACTAATACATTCAGTGGTTTGGGCAGACCATATGCTTTCTGGCCTCAGTGTCCTCATTTGCTTGAGCGGGTAATGCTTGCCACCTGGTTCTCTTTCACGATGTGGCTGGGTGCAGTGGGCATGTCACACGACCCAGAAAGGGGTGCTGGGTAGGACCTCTCTAGGTAGGGAGCAGGGGGAACTCGTGAGGAAGGCTGGCTATATCATTTATCTTACAACAGGGGGGTGCTTCTGGGGTTGAAAGGGCATGCTATTAATATTAACAATTGGGACAGGGGTTGGAGAGAAGGATGTAAGTAGGACGCACGGCCAAAGGCAAAGCTATGACCAAGTCCAGTCCAGCCTGAAAGGCCTTGCAATGGACATTGCAGAAAGTCTGCTGCTCAGGACCCCTGGAGGCAGCCCAGGAGGGCATCTGCTCAACACCACCGTCTCTGGGTGCGGGATGGAGGCTTCGAGTGGCCGGGACCTTGAATGCCCCAGGGATCCTCAGGCCTGCTCCCATTCTGAACAATGGGCTCTGTTGAGCCTGACAGCCCCCCGGCAGCAGGAAGCCCCCTATCCAAGTCCCACACATAAAGAGAGCCTTGGAAAAAGTGCCCCTGTGACCTCCAGCCCAGCAGTACAAGGGACTGACTTTTCCTGGCCTCTGGGCTGGGGTGGGAGGGATGGCGCTATGGCTTTGACACTAAAGAAACAAGAGTGGCCTAGTGTTCTGGCCTTCGGCCTGCGGCAATCTCTGTTCTCTCTGTTGACCGCACACGCTTGTCCTAAGTCCCCCTTCGCCATGGTGCAAGGCAGGAGAGGGGGCCCTTTCTTTTCCTCTGCAGCCTCTGTGGGTCAGAGTGTGGAGCTCTTCCTGCTGCCTTTGGGCACAAGCCCAGGGCCCCCCATTCCTCTGCCAATCTTCCTGCAGCTTCTCGCTGAGGCCTGCAGGGATTTCCAGAAAACACAAAGCTGGGCTCCTTGCCAGGTGAAGTGGTAAAACCCTCTCCTGTCTATGGACCCAAGGGAGCAGGGCTCTTTACTCCTTCTGTGGCCACTGTAGACTCTGTGTCCTGAGATTCCATTTCCCACCCTCTGTTAACACACACGGCAATGCCTGGATGCCAGACATCGTCACAGGTGCTGAAGGACCAGTCCTTGTCCTAAAGGATTGATGGCAGCTCCTCCCAGGAATAATTCCAAGCAGACCCTTCAGCCCTTCTTGGTTGCCCTTAAACAGATTGGAGGGCTTTTTCTTTTCCAGTTCTCTCTTACAAGGTTGGAGAAGTCACATAGCCCTGGTGCTCTGGGGTACACAGAAAACTCCGATGTGGGTTGGAAGGCGAAAGGAGTGAGGGGTAAATGTGGGCCCGAGCCTTCAATGCAGTTTCCGTGGGAAAGACCAGTGAGCCAGAGCAAGCAGGCTTGGGCTTGGCTAGTGTGAATAACGTCAGCAGGCTCTGGGGAGGAGGGACATCCCTGGGTGTCTGGTCCCTGACCCTAGAGTTACTAGGGCAGGGAGACAGTGGCCGGGAGTGAGCTGTCAGATCCTTAAAGAGGAGGCATTTGGAGTGGGTTCTGGGTTGGCTGGTCCACCATCTCCAGGAATGAGCCAGCCCTGGGAGGGATGGTCCCTCTAGTGTCAGCAAGGCCCTGAGATGTCAAAGCATCAGATACTGAAGCTAGAAAATGTGCTTATTTTACCCCATCTCTTCACGAGATCCTACGGAGGGCTTGGCAGTTCTGCTGCAATTCCCTTCCATAACACTTTCCTCTGCCTTTGGAATCTGATTCAAATGTCAAGGCTTCTTTGGGGAAGTCTTCCCTTATCTAGGCCCTAGAGTCCCCAGTGGCATGTTTCTCATCTTCTAAGGGGACCCGTCTGTCCCTCTGCAGGACCTCAAGTACTCAGTGCCATAGCTGGGGCTGGCTGTGCTTGTGGCTGGGTCCTCCCTGGGAGCTGAGGATTTGCCTGGTGTTATACTTCTCACACCAGCAGCCACAGGCCTAGCACACAGGATGGCTTCCATGAATGTTGGAAGAACTTTGAGTGAGCACACAGTAGGCCCTTAGACATCCCCAACTCAAGGGTGGCCGCAATGCCTGTTTTGGGAAAATAGCAGGAGATGCAAAGAATGGGGACCTGGCAAACCATTTGTGTTCTCAATACTGGTGCCACCGGTGAGCATTTTTATGGGTATCCCCAGCCCACTGCTGGGCTATGCCTAGAGGAATCCTTCTAAGACATCAGTTGGTGGGAGCTCTTTAGCCTCTGAACTTTTATGCAAAGCATATTCATGCATTTTCCTATGGAAAGGAGAACACTTTCCTATGGAAAGGTCTGAATCAGACTTTGGATTGTTCCAAAGTGGGAGCAGGTAGAGGGACATAGGAGAGGTGGTCTCTGCCCCGACTGTGGTTCAGGAAGCTGGTCTCCACTTCTGGTCTTGAGACCACACCGCAGTGCTCATGAAACCCTCGCCTCCGTGCCCCTTCTCCCCCCATAGTTAGGGCATCTCCAGTGTCTTGCAGGTCAAGCCCCCCAGTCTTCAAAATGAATCTTGACCCTGGGGTGGGCATAACTGGCATCACTCTGCATTGGCATCCCTACAGTGAATCTGACCCTGATCTTGTCCTCTGGACACTGAGTGACTGGGCTCCCTGTCATTCCTTGTGCCAGTGGCCCAGTCTAGTGCTCTGAGTGCAAAAGAATAGAAGCCTTGCCTGGTCACTTGCTACTGCATAGGGCTGCTCTGGTAGGAGTGGCCATGTAGTTATTGAGGGACTTCACAGACATACTTAGGACAACAGCAATAGCCCCCATTGCTATGGCTATTATTTTTTAAAAAATCAACGATAATGACAATCCTATTAGTCATTTTCTCCAGAGGGACATCGGTCATGGTACTGGCCAGCGTTTACTCAGCTTCCTGTGTGCTGGGTGTTTCCATGCATTTGTTTTCTTACTTAATTCTCACACCAACCCTGTGAGGAGAGTTTCCTAATCTGTTTCACAGAAGGAAACTAGGGCACAGAGAAGTTGTGCTCCTTATCCATGGTCACACAGCTGGTAAGTGGAGAGTTTGGATTTAGAACCAGGAGTCTTCCTTCCACATGCAAGTATGTAGCCCCAGTCTGTGATGCTCAGGGCTTAACTGCACCTTTGGCTGGTGAGCAGTGATGTTTCAAGGACCCTGTGCTCCTCCCCCATGGGTTCTATAACACCCTGATCATCTTCTACAAAGCACTTGTCACATGGATTTGCCACTGCCTCTTTCTAGAATGGGCTCACGAGGATAAGGGCTGGACTACTCTCTTTCTCCGTGATGACCCCAGGGCCTGGCCCAGAACACATGCACAAAATTGGTGGGATTTGTGGAGCACCACTGCTTGGGTCTCCCCCAGCTTGATCATGGGAGTGCACCTTGGACTTGGCCTGTGTGAAGTTGCCAGGCTGCCCTTCCCTGCCTGCTTCCTGCAGCCTCCTCTCCCCACCAAGAGTGTGGAGGAGAAGGAGGCTGTGATGACAGGGTCAGAGCCTGTCACAGGCAGCCCCTTTCCCTGCTTTTGTGCTAGACTTCGATGGGAAGTGACATCTCTTCTGGTGTCCTGATCTCTCCTCTTCCTTCCCTGGGGACTCAGGGCCCCAAAGCTGATCAGGACGGACAAGCCGACTTTTACTGGGGCAAACTGGAGAAAGAAAAGAGCAGCCCCTCCCAGCCAGGCCTGTTCTGATGCTGCTGGCTGAGGCCCCTGCCTTGGCACTGACTGGGGCCTGCAAGGGTCTCTCACTTGGGGTCCGGGGTCCAAGGCTTTGCTGCTTTTCCTAGTTTCCAGCCCTGAGGGGCCTTTGTTTTGGTGGTCTTCTCTTTTTCTCCCAGCGCAGAGGCTGCGCTCCGGGGACTCAAGCTGACTTCAGTCCTGGGTTCCAGGTGTTGGAAGGAGCCTTCCATTTCTTGCCCTGAGCCTTAGCATTTGGATCCAGAGAAGCAACCACTGGAGGCCTCATCCCAGTGGGTCCCACGTCCAAGCAAGATGAAAACCAGGTCAAGGTCAAACAGGGCTACATGAAAAGCGCAGCCAGGAGGTAAAATGAGGCATAGAAGTTGCCGGGGCTGGAGAAGTTTAGATGTGCAGTAGCAAACAGGCCAGGAGGGATTTCTGAGCAGAAGCAGGAATGGTTGTGATGGCTTAGAGACCATGCTGCACATCTGGATGCGCCAGGAGCTGTTTGTGGCATCAAATTGGAGCAGGCACCCATGGAAGAACTGGAATCTGTGTTCCCCCAGGCTCTTCGTGCATCGATCCATCAACACAAGAGGCACTAGTTGACGTCTTTCTGTGCACATGGTATGCTCCCAGGCTAAGCCCGCGTGCTTCCTGGAGAGATGAGATGTACAGATATACGTGCACAGTGACGCAGAGCAGACCCACATCGGCTGTGAGGTGAGGCTTGTGTGGGACACGGAAGGTGGAATCATAATGCACTGACCAGACAGCAGTCAGATGCCAGGGGGGTCAAAGAAGGGAGCGAGTGGCATGGCTTTCTGGGGTGCCATGAAGGGATGGCAGCCCAGAGAGCCTTGTACAGGGGTCTCTTGACCTGGGGAGGAGAGAGCACCCCAGACTGGGTGCAACGTGCCATGTGCTTTGGTGCCAGCAAGACCATCCTTTGGACTCTGCTAGGTTCTGAAAATAACCTTGCTGTGGCTGCACCTGCTGTACCCCGTGCCTGAGCAGACAGTTGCGGACAGGGCAGGGTGTCACATGTTTTCTCCTCCCCTCCCTTCTTCCGCTCTCTCTTCTCCTTCCCTGTCTTCTTTCTGTGCCAGGTACTGCTCACAACAGTAAACAAAAGACACATCCCTCTGCCTTCAGGGAGCTTACGCTCATCCTCGTCCCTAGTTTTTTGGTTCCTCATCTGTAAAAGAGACTCTGGCTCCAAAGCTTTCACACTTGGTGGAATGACAGTGGTAACTGGGCTGGGTGCAGCTGTAGAAGGAAAACTGAGGACCTGTCCTGTCCCGGCGACAGAGATATACAGGCACAGATATGCACCCCCCACCACACACATATACACACACCATCACTACCCATAAGAGGGAGGAGGAAAAACAGAAGGGGCTTCAGTTTTCTCTGGGATGAGCAGGGATCCCAGGGATCCTGGGATGCTCCAGCCACACACATCTTTGCATCCCAGCGTTGCCTACTCTGCCTTACTTTGCCTGTGGGCATAACAGGAGGGCGTGTGTTGCTTGTATAGGAGAGCTAATTCACTGGTGATTTTCCCTTGCTGGGAACCAAACACCACAACAATTGCTGTTTAATTTCAAATGAAAGGCATGCTGAAGGAGACATGGTGTGACCTTTTCTGTATATGGATCTATAGATAGAGATATATAGGCATTGGAATTTATTTCCCCTGGGAGACAAGTGTCATTGCGTTGCCAGCTGGCGTTGTGTTTGGAGCTGTGTTTGTATACAATGTTATGTGTAATTTATTTCCCCAGGGAAGATCAACTAAAATCTAGAAAGCTAGTAGAGGTTTCTCTTTTTCATTTTTTTTTTTTTTTTAAATAAACCAATCCACCCTCCACAGTGAAAGAAAATTTTCTCTTGTAGCCAGCCACCTTATGTGACTGGCTTGTTTGAACCTCACAGTGTCACTAGACAGGGCTTGGACCCTGGCCCTTGCCACTCCTCTGCCACTCCTCTTTCCCTGGGGACCCAAGTGTCGCCCGCCCTCCTTCTGTTGCAGTCCTGGTTCAGGCTGGGTGGGAGGGGGCTACAGATGACCTGGGCCAAGGACACACGCTGCCCCGCTGGTCCTGCCTTCCCTCCTCCTTCCTCCGGGAGGCTCCAGGGAGATTCTGTGCCTTGGCTTTTTCAGCGGGAAGCTGCCTTCGGCTCCACCTTCCTCAGCAGGAGCTCCCAAAAGGGGCAGTTCTCAGGGCCCCCAAAGTAAATAAGAGCTCTAGCGCTGTATTCCCTGTCCTCCTCTGTGCCTGATGGCTTGCGGGGTAGAAATATTTAGAAGGCATTATTTAATTACTTAGCAAATGCAAGGCTTACTTTAATTTTGTAAATGCAGAGAGCATAAGTGCCCATCCACCTGTTCCAGTTGCCATAACAACTTTAAATTTCATCTCTGGTCTCTGCTGATGTTTTTTCCTCCTTGGTTGTGTGTATATGTGTGTTTGGTCTGAGAGTGATTGTGGGTGGCTCCTTTCTTCATCCTTCTCATCCCTTAAGCTCCTCCTCGGCTCCTTCTGTCTTCTCCCTTCCTCTGTGATGTCGCCTTTCTTCTGCCCCCTCCACTGCCCGTGGGATCTCCCCCTGGATGTGGATGTGGGTTTCTGGAGAAATCTCTTCCCTTGCTGGGGAACACAAACCAAGAGTTCTCAGGGGTTCTCCCAGCTCCTTGAGGCATAGGCATGCTGGTGGCTGCCTAGGTGGTGTGATTTCAGGGACACCAAGAAGTCCCGAGAGCCCCAAAGGGCCACCCAAGCTTGAAATTTCCCTTCTAAAAATTCATAATCTTTTAAAAATGTATCAATTTTTAAATTGACATCTAAACTGTATATATTTATGGTGTCTAACACACTGTCCTGCTACACATATTGTGAAAAAATGAGGTCACATGAATTAACATATCACATCATATACTTAACATTTAAAATCTGCTCTCTTAGCAATTTTCCAGGATACAGTATCTTATTATTAATTATAGTAATTATGCCCTATGGTAGCTCTCCAGGTCTTACCTCCCATCTAGCTAAAACTTTTCGTGCTTTGACCAACATCTCTCTCCCACTCCCCTCTGCCAGCCCCTAATAACCACTGCTTTCCTGCCTGCCTCTATGAATTTCACTTTAGCTGTCACATGTAAGAGGTCATGCAGTTCTCTAAGTAGTTTACTTCACTTAACATAGAGTCCTCCAGGTTTTCCTGTGTTGTCATAAATAACAATATTTCATTCTTTTTTATGGTTGGGTAATAGCTATACATCTATATCTATCTATATCTATACATCTCACATTTTCTTTGTCCATTCACCATCGATGGACACTAACGTTGACCATATATCTTGGCTACTGTGAAAGTGCTGCAATGAACTTGGGAGCGCAGATGTCTCTTTGACATACTCTTTTCATTTCCTATGGAGATGCCCTATGATACTGGGATCACTGGGTCCTATGTTAGCTACATTTCTTACTCTTTTCTTGATTTTTTTTGAGACAGGGTCTTGTTATGGAGTTCAGGCCGGCCTTGAACTCACTACGTAGCCCAGGTTGGCCTCAAACTTGTGGCAATCCTCCTGTTTCAGCCTCCCAAGTGCTGGGATTATAGGCATATGCCACCATATCCAGCATTTTTTTAATGCTTTGAGGAATCTCTGTACTGTTTTTTATATAGTTGTACCAATTTCCATTCCTACCTGTGCTGCAAAAATCCTGTTGACAGTTGCTATTGTTATTATTATTTTATAATTGCCATTCTAACCAGTGCAAGGTCATATCTCACTGCTTTGTGGTTTTTAAATTTTTTTTATTATTTATTTATTTTTTGTTTTTTGAGACAGGGTCTCGTTATGCAGCTCAGGCTGGCCTTGAGCTCACTTTGCAGCCCAGGCTGGCCTTGAACTTGCAATGATCTTCCTGCCTCCGCCTCCTGAGTGCTGGGATTACAGGAATGTGCCACCACGCCTGGCCTGGTTTGTGGTTCTAATTTGCTTTCCTTGATGATGAGGGACACTGAACATTTTCCATATACTTATTTGCCATTGTAGGTTTTCTTTGCGAGATGTCTATTTAAGTCCTTTGTTCATTTTAAAATCCAGTTATTTTCTTCCTATTGAGCTGAGTTCCTGATATATTTGAATATTAACTCCTTATCAGATGGACGGTTTGCAGATATTTTCTTCCAGTGTGAAAGTTGTCTCTTCAGTCTGCTGATGCTTTCTTCATTGTCAGAAATGTTTTAGTTTCGCAGAACCCCAGTTGTCTACTTTTCCTTTTGCTGCCTGTGCCTTTGAGGTCATATCCAAAATATGTTTGCAAATGTTGAGTTTTCTCCCATACGCCTTTTTTCTAACAGTTTTACATTTTCAGACCTTACTTCTAAGTCTTTAATCTATTTTTTGTATATGAAAAATTCATTGAGACATTTTCTCTCTTCTACTTGTGGATTCCCAGCTTTCCCAAAGCTGCTACTGAAGAGCTTGTCCTCTTCCCACTGTGCGTTCTTGGCATCCTTGCCAAAGATCGCTTGGCTGTTGATTTGTGGTTTTTCTCTGGGCTTTCTGTTCTGTTCCACTGGCCTTTATGTTTGTTTGTGCCAGTACCATGTTATTCTCATAGCTCTGTGGTATCCTTTGAAATCAGAGGGTGATGCTCCCAGCTTTTCTTGTTTTTTTTTTTTTTTTTTTTCAAGATAGCTTTGGTTGTTTGTGATCTTTTGTGGTTTTGTACAAATTTTTGGATTGTTCTTTCTATTTTTGCTGCAGTTTTAATAGAGATTTCCCATTTATCTGAGTCTTCTACACTTTCCTTCATGCTTGCTTCATAGTTTTCAGTGCCCATGTTTTTATTGTTATTTTATTTTGGCATTGTACTTTTTATTCTGTTTTTGAACTGTTCATTGTTAGTATATGGAAACAGTGATTTTTGTATGTCAGTTTTGCACCCTGCAACTTTACTGAACTTATTATATGTATAGCTATTGGTAGTCCCTGCAGGGTTTTCTATATGTAAAATCCCATCATTGCAAAAGAGGTGATTTAATTAGTTTCTTTCCAAATTGGATGCTTTATTTTTCTTGCCTAACTTCTCTGGTTTCAGGGCTTCCAGTGCTACATGGAATAGAAGTGAGAAGAGTGGAATTCCTTCCCCCAAAGGAAAAGCAAGTGCTTCAGAAAAGATACGCTGTCCAGAGGTTCTTGTGCAGAAACTGGTGATGGGCTGGGTGGGTGCTGCTCATTTTGAGGCAGGATGGGATAGTCCCTAGGTCCTAGAAAGGGGTTAGAGGTGTAGGAAGGGAGCACTGGGAAGGGACCATCTCTGTGGTCACATCCTCATGCATGACTTTTCAAAAACTTTATTTTAAAGAGACAAAAGCCCCCAATAAAAACTATACAGAATTTCAAAACAAGATGATAGAAAATTAACAGTGGTTATTATATTGCATGTTGTTATCTTCAAAGTAGTTGCTCAGATGTAACTTTTTTTTTTTTTTAAATAAAGAGTCTACTTCTCTGACCTGTTCCATTTTTCTTGAATAGCCTCAGAGAATTCAGAGACCTTGAACTGGGCTGGATGCAGGGTACTGGCTGCCCTAGGCTTCCTCAGCCTCCTGGGCATGGCTGACTCACACACCAGCAAGGCAGGGTGTGTTTCCACATACTGCTGAGGAGAGGGATCCCGGTCATACTGTTCCACAGGGCTCTGTAAAGTGACCTAAAAGAAGTGAGACTCCAGAAGTTTCCTCCACCACCAGCAGAATAGTTGTTTTTCAAAGGGGCCTAGAAGTTGAGCTAACCATGTGGAGTCCCAAGAGGGCGATCACAGGAGGGGTACTGAGACTGGAGTCAGCTGGGGGACTCTTTCAGGTTTATGTTCCCTTGAAGGAAATCTTGAGGCATAAATCTGAGTGCCGGTCACTTAGTTGGGAGGTGATTCCAGGGAACACTGATAAAGGAGTAGGGAAATGAGACCGGGGAGGAAAAGAGCACATAAAGGGTGTGCTATTAAGCAGGTGGCATCTGTGGGAAACTGAGGCTCAGTCCTGGGAGATGGTATAGAGCATACTGGATTACTCCACCTGCAGGGTGAGCGGGCTGAATGTGAGTCCTCCAACACCTCCCTGCCACTGGCCGATGGCAGCCACCACTCTTCTGGCAAGTTCAAGGTGAAGAGCTTCAGGTGTGGCGGGATACTGTTGCTAAGTACTGGAACAGTAAGTGCTTGGGGGATATGAGCCGGAAACCAACAGCATCTGCCAAAGTCCACCAGTTGCGCCACCAGATCCGCCCACATTCCAGTTATGTCCCCACTGCTTCTTCCAAATGGTGACTGATCTCATATTTTTTAAAATAGGGAGTTGGAGGGTTAGTGAGGCAAGCTGAAGTGTTTGCTGCTGCTCTTGATTCTGAGGTTGTCATTGGTATTTATCATATGGCTCTGCTACCACCAATTCTAAGTTGTCCTCATGATCAGAGAGCATTTCTGCTATACCTTGCCTGCAGTTATCTGTGAGGTGCTGAGCCCCTAGTTACTATTGCTTTGATTGCGACAGTTGCCCATTCACCGCTATCACTGGGCCCAGAAGCACCATCCTCAGTGAACTGCCGGAGTTCCAGACACGTTCCTTCTGGCCCCACATGTAGCAAAAATCCTCCTGTTTACATCTGACACAGTCAATTTCTCCTCCAGTTTCATAATTTCATTCTTTGGCTGTGGGTACATTGGCATGGGGAGTCCACAATAACCTGAGAAAACCTTCCTTTGTCCCCTGTTTAAGTATTCCCATACCCCAAACCTGGATTCATCAAATACTGAAGATGTAGGGACCAGATGCACAAATTCTGCAAGTGGATCTTGGCAGTGAAGGTCAGAAGGGTCACTTCTGCCAGTCCTTGGTTTCCTGACACATGTACTTAGTTACTGGGGACACAACACCATAAAGTAGCCATTAGTTCACATGTGTGTCTCCACAACTGCCCAGGCCTGCAGGCATCATTACCAAGCTGATGCCTACTTGAGCCCTCACAGGGCCCTTCCCAAGCTCTAACAGACTGGCATCTTACAGGAGGTGGGCACGTGGTAGCCTACTAGGTCCTGTACTCTTGTCACCGGTCACACTTTTCCCTGTAGAGGGAGATTTGGGGGACACAGTGATATCATGTAGGATCAAGCAGCAGTGAATTTGATACTCTGCAAGTATTGGTAGTGGTTCTATTCAAAACACTATGTGTCAAATAGGCAAAGCCATTCCTTGACCATGTGTCAATTCAATAAGAACAAACACATCTTCCAGGGTAGAGGGATTCTGACAGCATCAACTTGTCATGATGTGGCTGTCATCTCCTTTGAGGGAAGGTGTCATACTGAGGGCTCAGGATGGGTCATGAGGGGTCATATGAGTCTATGGCAGGAGCTATATCAGCCTCAGTAAGACGGCCAGGGGTAGATCCCCATTCCTGTCATCAGGTTCCATTCACAGTGTTGGTTAAGGACAGAGGCTGGCGGAGCTCAGAGTCCTACCTATTTGGTTGCTCAATGCCTCTTCAAGGAGATGCCCTCTGGAATACTTTGAGAAAGACTTCAACCTTAGTAATGTTTCTTTTTCCCACCCTTGACCATAACTAGCTAAGCTATACGCCACTTTCTGGGAGTATGTGAGTATCATAGTCACAGGCTCGTTCTCCCATCAGACCAGATTGTTGATCAGTTGAAGTGCTCAAGGGTGTGTCTATGGGGATGGTTCCCTTCCCTGCTGACTTTCAGAGACACCCCTGCCTCAGGCTCTAGGGAGACAGTGGTCCATTTCTAGGACTGATCAGTATTGGAGTTCACTTTGCTGATCCAGATGTAGGACTTTCCTTTTCTATCAGCTGGTGGCAGGGAACTCACTACAAATAGAACTAAGAGATGAACATTGCAGCAACAAAAGTAGATGGCATGGGATCTAGCTACCTATTTGTGCCCTCTGGACCTGCTTGGGTCTGATCCCAAGTGTGCAATTTTCATTAAATACAGAACGCTTCACACAACTTATGATTTGGGGGAATTTGAAAATACCCAGGTAATTATGGAGAACTCTGGTCTTGTTCTTTGATGTTCCACTCTCATGCTCTCAGTCCCTACTAGGGCTGAGTAGTATGTTTGAGCTTGCTTCATTATGGTGAGTTGGGTTTTTTCTTTTTTTCTTATTTTAAAAATAAAAGGAGCAAAACATTAACAGACAGACAACCTTTTACAAAATAGTAAAAGAACAGTACAGACAATACAGAGTTACAAACAAAGTGGTAGGAAATTAACAATGTTTGTTGGATTACATATTGATATCTTCAAAGTGGTTTCTCATGAAAACAGATAGAGACATGCAATATTGATCAATCAAGGACTCATTGACAGTTTCTTTCAGCAAAGAAATACAAGGCAGTAGAACAACTATGTTAACTATCCTGTATATACATACATACAACATTTCTCCTTCTTTCCCTTCTTTTTTCCCACATCTCAGTTGCCCTTTACCCTTGAGTGTTTCCCTATCATTTCACAATGTCTATCATACCTCCTAGTTTAAATTAACTCTTTCATGTTTTACACTAGTGAAACAATGTGGTGCTTGCACATGCATGTTTGACTTATTTCACTTATGAGTATGGTCTCTAGTTGTGACCATTTACCTATAAAAGCCTCAAGTTTATCTTTCTTTATAGCTGTGTAATAGTCCACTATATAAAAGTACCACAATTTTCTTATCCAATCCTCGGTGGATGGACATTTGGGGTGCTTCCACAATTTAGCAACTACAAATTGTGCTGCTATGAACATAGGTGCACATGTATTGCTGTGATATGATGTTTTGAGATCTTCTGGGAAAATACCCAGCAGGGGGATAGCTGCGTTGCATGGGACATCTAGACCTAGTTTTTTGAGGAATCTCCAAACTGATTTCTTTCTTTCTTTTTTTTTTTTTTTAAAGATAAAAGGAGGGAAATATTAACAGACATACTCCAAACTGATTTCCACAGTGGTTTCACCAGTCTGCATTCCCCCCGGCAGTGGGGAAGTGTTCCTATTTCTCTACAGTCTCGCCAGCATTTGTTATTGGTTGATTTTTTAATGCTAGCCATTTTTACTGGGGTAAGGTGGAATCTCAGTGTTATTTTAATTTGCATTTCTAGAATGACTAATGATGTTGAACATTTTCTTATGTATTTATTTGCCGTTTGTATTTCCTTATCTGAGAAGTGTGTATTCATCTCAGCTGCCCAATTTTGGATTGGGTCTTTGAATTTGGGGGCGGGGGCTGATATTTTGAGTTGGGCTTTTTCCCTTCAGAAAATGTAGTTTTGCTCTAGAATCTTAGAGTTTTGTTCCATGACTCCTCTGCTTAAGTTCAACAAACATTCCACACAACATTGTCATCTACCCCAAATATTACAAGCATCATGGAATCTTCTAGGTCTTATGGTACTAAGTATGGGGACTGTCTTTTAAAGGTGAGCTATTTCACATTTGCATTAGTCCATTTTCTGTCACTATAATGAAATGTCTGAGGCTGAGTACCTAACAAAGAAAAGAGATTTATTCAGCTCACAGTTCTGGAGGATCAAGACATGGTCCTAGCATCAGTACGGTTCTGGTGAGGACCTCATGCAGGCTGGCATGACAATAGTGGGAGTTAGTGAAAGAGGAAGTGATCACAAGGCAAGACAGGAAGTCAGAGAGAGGGGAGGGGCCGGGCTCCCTCTCCTGAGAATAACTAGCTCACCTCAGGAGGCCAGTATGCATCCTTTCCAGGGACTTATCGCCTATCCCTGGAACACATGTCTTACAAGGGCTGCTGAGTACTGCTGCGCCTATTCACCAGAATTATTATGATGATGTTATCAGTGTAACAGGCCAGTCTGATGTTCTGTGCAAAGTTCAGAAAACTCACATTTCTTTGAACTCTACAGTGACAGCAGAAGAGTTAAGCAGATCAGGGACAAGCATTCACCCACACAGCTATGCCTCCTAAGTCAATGTACACTGCTGCTCCTCCTCCTCATAAGGGGCTGAAAAGAATGCATTCACTACGTTGGAAACTATATCCTACCTGCTGGAGGCTCTGTGGATGCATTGTACTAAATATACCTGGCAAAACAGCTGCAACTGAGTCGTTGCTTGGTTAAGTTTAATAGTCCATTGTCATCCACCAGGAGCAGTCTGAATTCCCTGATGAGTTAAATGGGACTGAATGGGGACCACTGTCTTGTATTAAGGTACCAAAGCCGTTACTTGTCTCTGATTCCATCTAAGATATAGTGTAATTCTGCTTTATTTCTCTCAGTATGTGTGTGTGTGTACATGTGCTTGTGTGCGTGTGTTTTAGTGTGTTAATGTAAATGTGGTATGTGTGTGATGGTGTCATAGTCTGTTTAGTGCTGTTATAACAAAATAGCACAGATTGGGTAGTTTACAAAGGACAGAAATTTATTCAGTCACAGTTCTAGAATCTGTGAAGCTCAAGATCAAGGCACCAGCATCTGGCAAGGGCATTTTTGTGTGTTCTCATATGGCAAAAGGCAGAGGGCTACAAGGGACAGACACCATGTCCTTACATGGCAAAATTGCACAAGAGACAGAAAACACACTTCTGCAAGCCATTTTTATGGGACATTAATGAGTTCATTAACCCCTCCCAAAATACCATTCCTCACAATACTGCTGCACTAGGGATTACATTTCAATGTGAAATTTGGAGGGAATAAAAATATTCCAACTGTAGCAGGGATATGAGTGCACATGTGTGTGCAAATGAATGTGTGAAGGTATGTGTGTGGGTTGAGTTTTGTGAACATGTGGGTATGAGTATGTATATGCGTGGGCATGTGGGTGTGCTTGTAAGCATGTGCATTTAAGTTTGCAGTGTGGGTGGGGCAGGAGGCTTTCTCGGGTGACTCTACTATCTAGGTCAGGAAGCCCATGAAATATTGGTGAGATTTCTACTAATATCTAGGTATATCCATTAGAGTTTTGTACTCAGTGACCTGGAAAAATGACAGAAGGAGGCTGTAAACACACTGAACTCCCTGTGAGGTAGACATTTTCCAGGAGTCCTTGTATTACATGTCTCCTCTGTATGTCTCTTCTGGCCTCAGAGAATTCAAGGAATCTGGGACTTCAAGTTTCTCAAAGGAGACAACGCAATTGTCGTTACTGCAAGTTGCGTGGTGTTACGCATTTCTTAAAAGGTCCTTGCTATTAGCATTGAAAGCTCACCAAGGCTGTGAGTCCAACCTCCTATGTAACTCTGCCATTCTTATAATCAGATATTAAGTCTGATTTTCAATGCAGTCTGCCTTTCAGCTGCAGGAGATGAGGCTCTTTTAAACATGATTCTGGAGTCCCTCTGGCTATTTCATTAATAGCCATCTTAACTGAATTTGTCATCTTTTTTCCTTCAGAACTTTAGGGACAGTTAACAGCTAGCCAGCTCAATAATTCTCACAATGAACACAGAACAGTTTTCAAGTCTGCTCAGATTACCTGTGAAGACTTTTTTTTTTTTTTTTTTTTTAATCTTTTGTGGACCGATACTAATAAGAAAAGAAAAGAAAAGAAAAATAATAAGAAAAGAAAAAATCTAATAAGAAAAGAAAAAAGAAAAAATCTAATAAGAAAAGAAAAATAAAAAGACATCCATGGTACAAGTCTAATTTTAAATTATTTAGATCTAAGAGTTGTAAAATCACTCTGTGAAAGTAAGAAGTTTCCATATACTTACTTTCAGTTTCCGTACTGACTAGAGACTGGCATCAAACAGTCCCTGGGCTGGTAATGATCCATGGACTATACTTTGAGCAGCATTGAGCTAGACTTATTATATAGATCAGCTAGAATGTATGGGATAGCTCCACCTCAGTTACCATGAGCAAGGTTTCCTTCTTATCTCTGGTTACCATATGATCCTACTCCAGGACGTCCTGCTAGAGTTCTGCTTCCTACTCATGTTGTAGTACCAAATGTCTTAGGATTGGGTTCTCCTGGAAGCATGCCCTGAGCCAAACATAGGAATGCCTCTAGTTTCTTTAGGAGATGATTGCCGGAAACAGTAACGGGAGTAAGATAGTGAAAGAAAGGAGGTAAGAAAGCTGAAAAGCATATATTACTGTGAAAGACACTATTGTGGAAACCAGGGCTTAGAAATGGATTATGATATTCCTCAGAAGTAACACACCAATGACTATTGGCCAATGGGATTTTGTGGGAAAACTGAATCTCAGCATTTTTGACTTTTCTGGTGGATTTGCAAACTAAAAGATAGCTCAGGCAGAGAGGTATACGCACTTGCAGAAAGACACCATTGACCTGTAACAAAACAGAGATATGGGCAGGTTATCACCAACATTTGCCACAGAGAGGTACCAGAAGGTCCACTGAAAGAGGCACAGGTGCGTGAGGTCAATCTCAGGCACACACTGGGGCAAGATGGAGGTGAGAGAAAACAGATGGCCCGTATCAGTCTTCAGGATGCTGAAAGAAGGCTGCAGGAAAGAACAGGTGTGATTTTTAAAATTTTATTTTAAAGAGAATAGAACAAAAACAAACCAACAAAAACAATGCAACACAAAAACAATAAAAATGGTATAGAATTTCAAAACAAGATGATAGGAAATGAACAATGGTTGTTGTATAACATATCATTATCCTCAAAGTAGTTGCCCAGATTACCAGACATAGGCATGCAAGATTGATCAAACAAATAACATTTAACTGTTCCTTTCAATAAAGCAATAGGCATTATTAGTACAGTCACATTAGCTATCTTGTGTATACATATATTTTTTCTCTTCCTTCTTTCTTTTCTCCTTTCCCTCAACCCAGTTTTTCTTTCTTTTTGAGCAGTTTCTTTCCCTTTCACAATATCTATTGTACAGATTTTATTTACTCTTCCATGTTCTCACACTAGGGAGACAATACAATGCTTACATATGCGGGTCTGATTTATTTCACTTACGAGTATGGTCTCTAGTTGCGTCCATTTACCTATAAAAGCCTCGAGTTTTTCTTTATAACTGAGTAATATTCTATTATGTAAAAATGCCACAGCTTTTTAAACCATTCCTCAGCTGATGGGCATTTGTGTTTTTTCCAAGATTTAGCTATGACAAATTGTGCTGCTGTAAACATGGGTGCACATATATCACTGTGGTATGATGTTTTCAGTTTTTCTGGAAAAATACCCAGAACGAGAATAGCTGGGTTGAATGGGACCTCTAATCTGAGTTTTTTGAGGATTCTCCACATTGATTTCCACAGTGGTTGTACCAGTCTACACTACTACCAACAGTGGAGAAATGTTCCTTTTTCTCCACAGCCCCTCCAGTATTTGTTATGGTTGATTTCTTGATGATAGCCATTCTTTCTGGGGTGAAGTGGAATCTTAGTGTTGTTTTAATTTGCATTTCTTGAATGATTGATGATTCTTTTTATTTTAAAGAGAAAATTACAAAAACAAAACAACACAAAAACTGTAAAAACGGTACAGAATTTCAAAACAAGATGATAGGAAATCTACAATGGTTATCATATTACTTTTTGTTATCTTCAAAGTAGTTGCTCAGATTACCAGATATAGGTATGCAAGATTGATCAAACAATTAAATATTAACTGTTCCTTTCAATAAACCAATAAAAATTAGTAGTCCAATATCTTAGCTATCGTGTATGTCTGTGTGTGTGTATGTGTGTATATATATATGTATGTATATATACACACACACATATATATATTTCCCTTCTTTCTTTCCCTCATCCCAGTTATTCTTTCCTATTAAACAGTTTCTTTCCCTTTCACAATGTCTATTGTACCTTTCAGTTTTATTTACTCTTTTAGGTTCTCATACTAGGGAGACAATATGACGCTTACACATGCAGATCTGATTTATTTCACTTATGAGTATGGTCTGTAGTTGCATCCATTTATCTATAAAAGCCTCAAGTTTATCTTTCTTTATAGCTGAATAATATTCCACTGTACAAAAATACAACATTTTTTATCACCTTCTCAGTTGATGGGCATTTGGGTTGTTTCCAAGATTTTGCTATGACAAATTGTGATGCTATGAACATGCATGCACATATATCACTGTGATATGATGTTTTAAATTCTTCTGCAAAAATACCCAGAAGGGGAATGGCTGGGTTAAATGGGACCTCCAATCCTAATTTTTTGAGGAATCTCCAGATTGATTTCCAAAGTGATTGCACCAGTCCACATTGCCACTAACAGTGGAGAAGAGTTCCTTTTCCCCCACAGCCCCTCCAGCGTTTGTTGCTGGTTGATTTCTTGACGATAGCCATTCTTTCTGGGGTGAAATGAAATCTCAGTGTTGTTTTAATCTGCATCTCTCAAATGACCAATGATGCTGAACATTGTTTCATGTATTTATTTGCCATTTGTATTTCCTCATCTGAAAAGTGTGGATTCACCTCAGATGACCATTTTTAGATTGGGTCTTTGAATTTAGGGGATCTGAGTTTTTTTACTTCTTTATATGTTCTAGATATAAGTCCTTTGTCTGAGGGACAGTTAGCTAAAATGTTTTCCAGCTCTGTGGATTGTCTTTTCACTCTATTGGTGATTTCTTCTGAAGTACAAGCTTTTTAATAGGATAAGATCCCAGTTGTTGATTCTTTGAAGTGTTTCCTGTGTAGTTTGGGTTTTGTTCATGAAGACTGTGCCTACCCCTATGTTTTCAAGATTTCAACCTATTTTCTCTTCCAGTAGATTTAGTGTTTCTGTTTTAATATTAGGTCTTTGATCCATTTTTGACTTTAGTTTAGTGCCTGGTGATAGACATGGGTCTAGTTTTAGTCTTCAGCATGTGGAGAGCCAGTTTTTCCAGCACTATTTATTAAAGAGGCTCTCTTAAAGAACAGGTGTGATTTAAAAAATGATGTAGTCCATGTCTGGCCATAACCAGATGTTTGCAACATAGGGTAGAAGGGAGTGTGTGTGATTCATTGCATGCTGGCATGAAAGAGCAAGACAGTGCAGAATTTTGTGGATTAATTTAATCAGAGTGATTTTTGTTTCTACGTTTTGGAATCAGAGGTTTTTACTCTTTTGTTTGTTTTTTTATTTAAAGAGAATAATAAAAAAAAGAACAATAGCAAAATACCAACAACATAGACAAAACCAAAACAAAGGAATAACAATAAAAATGATACAGGGTTTCAGAACAAAATTATAGGAATTAACAGTGGTTGTTATATTACATTTTTTTTTTTGTCTTTTTGAGACAGGGTCTCGCTTTGCAGTTCAGGCTGGCCTTGAGCTCACTTTGTAGCTTAAGCTGGTCTCGAACTCCCAACAATCCTCCTGGCTCAGCCTCCCAAGTGCTGGAATCACAGGTGTGGGCCACCACACTCAGCTTATATTACATATTGTTATCGTCAGTGAAGTTGCTCAGATTACCAGATGTAAGAATGCAAGATTGGGGGCTGGGGATTTAGCTCAGTGGCAAAGTGCCTGCCTGGCAAGGGCAAGGTCATGAGTTCGATCCCTGGTACCAAAGAAAAACAGAAAAAAAAAAAAACAAAAACAAAAAACAGAAAAAATAAAAAAAGAAAGAATGCAAGATTGATCAAATCATTAAAGAGAATAAAAAATAATCACAAAAAAATTAGAAATGATACAGAGTTTCACTAGACAAGATGGTAGGAATTCACCAATGGTTGTTATATTGTATATTGTTGTCTTCAAATTAGTCGCTCAGACTACCAGATATAAGCATGCAAAATGGAGCAAAAAGAAAAAAAAATAGGCATTAACTGTTCTTTTCAATAAACCATCAGACATCAGCAGTACAGTTATCCCAGCTATCCTTCTATATACACATACAAACATATATATATATTTTCTCTCCATCCTTCTTCCTTTCTTTTTCTCCTTTCTCTCATCCCAGTTGTTTCTTCCTTTGAGCAATTTCTTTCCCTTTCATAGTATCTATTGTACTTTTCTTTTTACTCTTTTGGATACTTGAAGAGGCAGATATAGGTGAACAAAGGGGCTCATTGCTAACCTCTATATTCTTGCTTCAAGCATAGTAATTTTGGCAGTTGTCTTGTGGATCAGATTTTGTTTCTAGCAATATTTTTTCTAAAAATCCTTCTATTTCTAAAAGACTGCTGGACAACCACTCACATGATCTATGGTTCACTGATTTATCTACTGTTGGGTGAAGCTATTTGGCAAGACAGAGGGCCAGGCTCTGGGGTCGCTGATATTCTGGGCTAGAGTCCCTCACACACAGGCAACGGCCCTTGGGGTCCTTGAGGACAGTGGCGCCACATCAAACTTTTGTTTTTTCCATCCTCTCTGTCAACCCAGAGCAGGCTGGGACTCTCAGGACCAGTCATGCCTCTCCCCAGGGACATGTACATACTTGAGAAAGCAACCTTAAGGGAAGTACAGGAGAAGTCCCGGGCAAAGGTGTCCACTCTCTTCCAGGTTGGCAGGGCTTCGAGGGGTCTCTTAGCTGCCTTCCCTTCCACTTCCTTTCACAAGAAGGGCACGTTTGGGTTTAGAAGATCCAGACTTCTTCCTGACAACTCTGACTGCTTAACACCTTGGACAGGGACACAGGAGGCCGTTTCCAAGACTATTTCTCTCAGGGGAGCAATTTAGTCTTTGCTCTGTGCGTGTCAGCAGAGCTCTTAAATTTCGAGGACAGTTGGATGAAATTGGATGTAGCCAATTTGCATCTTCAAATCAGTTTTGTACACACGGGTGTGTGCATTGACATCTCTGGGGACAAGTGGGAAATGGTGTCTGACAGCTCACGGGCGATGCGATGGCGGTTTGCTCTGCTTTGTCTTTAGGCTTGGGCCTATGTAACCTTGTGCCTCAGTTTCTTTTTATGGAAATGAGGTGGGTGGACTGGGCAATCTCTGAGGTCTCTTTTAGCTTTCATGTTCTGTGGTTTTATATTTATGGGAAAGAGGGTGGTAAGAAAACCAATGGTCCATGTGCCGCTGTGAAGCTGAGCTGCAGTTCAAGTGAGCACAGTAAAACTGCAAGTGTTGGCCTCGGACCAGGCTCCTTGCTTGGATGTCATGCTGGTGAGCAGGTCTGGATGCGGGCAGGGGCAGGGAGCAGTTGCTTGCACTCGGGCTGACCTGCAGCAGATTCTGTGTGGCTGGCATTGGCTATGCATGATACAGAAGGTCATCCCATCTCTTAGCGCCTCAGTTTCCTCTCCTGCAAAGAGTGGCTAGAGACGACCCCCCCGGGTGGCAGAGAGGAGCAACCAGGATGTCCCTGAAGTATCATAGCCACTCATTAATTTCAGCTTCCTGATTTTTCCTTTTCTGTTTGGGTCCTGCATTTGGGCCAGAGCCCTCCACGGGTCAGTCCTTCCCACCTCCTCATTTTATCTTCTACAGCTCCCACAGCTCAAGGACTTTTTCTCTGCAATTGTCCTCTCTTCCCCTCTTTCCTGCATCATTAATTTTTACCTCTCTACTTTCTATTGGAGTGTTCCCATCAGAGTGCAAGCATACTGTAATATCTTCGATCTAAAAAAAAAAAAACCAAACTCCCTTGACCCCCACATCTCTTTTCAGCTACTGTTCAATTTCTTTGCTTGCTTTGACAGCAAAACTCATCAATACTTGTTTCTACTTATTCACCTCTAATTCTCCTGAGAGCTCATTCTAACCAAGGCTTTATTCCTATATCTCCCTGAAACAGCACCTGCCAGCATTGCATACTGCTAAGTTCAGTGGCCAATTTGGAGTCCTCACATTGCCCTGTTAGCCACATTTGTCACAGCTGATCACTGTATTTCTTGAAACACTTCCTTCCCCTGGCTCACTGTTCTGTAATAGTTGTCTTTGCTGGTTTTCCCTCATCTTCCTGACCTCTCACTATAGGGTTTCCCTGGGGCTCGATTCTTGGACCTCTCCTCTACACTCTTTCCAAAATTTATAGCTCCAGTCCCTGCTCTGTCTTCTCTCCGGATGACAGACTGACCTATCTAGCTTGCTTGGTTGTAGGTACCTCGAGTTTTACAAATTCTAAACTGAATTCATCTTACAAACTGTCAGCTCAGATTTCTCTATTTTAGTAATGGGCAAATTAATTTTTCCATGGGTCAGTCTAAAAGCCCTTAGAGTCATCTTTGACTTCGCTTTTCCTCTTCCTCTCTGCCTGCAACCTGTCAACAAACAAGACTGCTTTACCTCCCAAAGAGCCCTGCCTCCACCCGCTCTGGCCACCGCATCACAGCTGTCCCAGAGCAGGGCACCGTGATCTCTGCCTAGCTCTTGTACCCATCCAATACGAGTTTCCTTGCTTCCACCCTGCCTTCTTATCACTTAGAATGATAGCTACACTTTAGAATGCTAATTTGAAAACATGTCAGCTCCTGCCACAACTTCATCCAAAATAATTTAATAGATCTCCTTCTCTCTCAGAATACATTCTATGGGATCTGGTCCTCTACCTCGCTTACCTTGCTTTGTCCTTTCCTTGCTCTCTTCCTGCTGTGTTGCACTCTCGTGTGCTCAGCACAGCCCCCATCCTGGGGCCTTTGCCCCTGCCTTTTGGTCTGCCTGGAATGCTTTTCTCTGAGTTAGTCACTTTATTCTCTTCTCTACTTCATTCAGGTCTCTGTGAAGATGGTGCCTTCTCAGGGATCCTTCCCTGAACACCTTATCTCAAACACCGACTTTGTCATTCTCTACCCCCAATTCTTTTGTTTTCCCCCCAATTTTACTGTTATTGATGTATAATTGACACACAGTAAACTACACCTGTTTATAAGTTTTGACATCCATATAAATCAGCGAAGCCATCTCAACAATCAAGATAATGAACCTGTCCATTACTTCCGGTGTTCACTTCTCCCCAATACACAAGCAACTGTTGCTCTGCCTTCTGTCACATTGGACCAGTTTTCATTTTCTAGAATCTAATATAAGTGGACTCATCCAGGAAGTATTCTTTTCTTGTCTAGCTTCTTTTAATCTGGATAATTATTTTGAGATTTGTCCATATGGTAGCAGGTATCAGTAATCCCCTCCTTTTTACTGCCTAGTACTAGTCCATCAAATTGTGGCCATGAGGTTGCTACCATATAGGGTATTTCTGGGTTTTGCTGTTACAAATCAAGGTGCTATGAGCATTCATGTACAAGGCTTTCATTTTTGTTCAGTAATATCTAGAAGAGAAATGAATGAGACATATGGTAGGTATGGTAATTTTCATGAAACTGTGACATTTTTCCCCAAAGTGTCTGGTACCATTTAACTGATCAACAAGCAATGTATTCAGACTTTAATTTCTCCAAATCCTTGCCAAAACTTAGAGTTTAAAAGGAGGTGTGGTGGTATTGCATTGTGGTTTTAATTCTGGATTTCTCTAATTATTGACTATGTTTAGCATCTTCTCATGTGCTTATTTGCTGTCTGTACACCTTGTTTAGTGAAATGTTTGTTCAAAACTTTTGTCCACTGTAGTAGTTTTCTGATGGCAGACAGCCAACTGTCATAGATGCATGGTTTAAAACAAGATATGCTTCTTACCTCACAGTTTTTGTGGGTCGGGGTTCGGGGTAAGGCTTAACGGAGTCCTCAGCTTAGAGTCTCATGAGGTTACAGCCCTGAAGGTGTCAGCCAGGCTGATTCCTCATCTGGTGACTTGACTAGGGAAGAACCCACACCCAAGCTTATCAGGTTGTTGGCGGGATTCACACATCCTTGCAGCTTTATGACTGAAGGCCATGGACTTAAATTTTTTTTTTGCTGTCATAACTAGAGGCTACTCTTAGCAGGGCATGGTGGTGCACAGCTGTTGTCTTAGCACTGTGGGAAACTGAGGCAAGAGGATTGCAAGTTTAAGCCTGACCTGGGCAACATAGTTACTTACCAAGATCCTGCCTCAAAATAAAGACTAATAATAAAAAAAGGACTTAGGATGTAGCTTAGTGCAAAGGGCGTGGGTTCAACACCCCAGTACTACAAGAAATAAGAGTGCTGTTAGTTCTTTGAGGCTGTGAGCAGTTCCAGGCCATGGGGCTTTCTTCAGACCCAGTTTCAAAACATGCCCTTTTGCTTCCTCAAAGCCAAGCTGATCTCTCTCCCTCCATCTGCTAAGACAGAATCTCATATAACATGGGTAGTCCTGAGAAAGAGCCCATCACCACTTTTGTGTTCTGTTGGTTAAAAGCAAGTCACAGTTTCCTCTTCTACTCAAGGAGAAGTGATTATGAATCCCCCAACTCACTGACAAACACCTTAGGTTGTGTTTACCAATCCATCATTTTATTGTGTTGTTTATTTTATCATTAAACTTGAAGAGTTCATTGTGTTCTAAAAACAAGTTACCAGTTTTATAATTTTTTTCCCATCTCTGTCATGTCTTTTCATTCTCTTAATGTCTTTCAAAGATTAGAGGGTTTAAATTTTGTTGAAATTTAATTGATCTTTTTTTCCTTTATAACTCATACTTTTGTTACTGAATCTAAGAAGGTTTTGCCTAATTAAGGTCAGACTTTCTCCTATATTCTGTTCTAGAAGTTTTTATAATTTTAAAATTTACATTTAGGTCCATTATACGTTTGAAATTAAATTTTGTGTTCATGCCAAGATATAGATCAGTTTATTTATTTATTTTTTTACATGTGTACCTTTGAATTGTTAGGATATTTATTTATTTATCTTTTTTTTTTGTCTTTTTGAGACAAGGTCTCACAACGCAGTTCAGGCTGGCCTTGAGCTCACTTTGTAGCTGAGGCTGGCCTTGAACTCGCAACAATCCTCCTGCCTCAGCCTTCCAGCTGCTGGGAATACAGGTGTACGCTACCATGCCTGGCGGATATTGATTTGTAGTTTTATGTCTTTGTCTGATTTTTGCATCGAGGGTAATGCTGACTTCACAGAATACATTGGGCAGACTCACTTTTCAATGTCCTGGGAGAGTCTGCATAGAATCTATGTTCTTTCTTCCTTAAAATTGTTGTGGAATATGCCAGCAAAACCAGGTGGGTCTGGAATTTTCTTTGTGTGAAAAAATTTATTTAATAGGTATAAGGGTATTCAACTCAGTAATTTCTCCTTGATTGAATTTTGATAGTTTATGTATTTCAAAGAATATGTCCATTTCATTTAAATTACCTCATTTATTGACATAAAGTTTTTCATAGCCTGTACTATCATACTTTTAATATGTGTACAATCTAGTAATGTATTCCCCTCCTCTTTTTTGTAGTATTGGGAATTGAACTGAATTGCATTCCCAGCTCTTTTGTATTTTAAATTTTGAGACAATCTCTTCAAGTTGCTTAGTTGCCCAGGCTGGGCCCAAAATTGCTATTCTCTTGCCTCAGCTTCCCAGATAGCTGGGATTTTAGGTTCTTTCTCATTCATGATTTTGGTATTTTGTATCATTTCTTTTTCCTTACCAGTCAGGTCAGAAATTCATCAAAGTTACTAATCTTCTCAAAGAGCCATCTTTTGGCTCTATAGACATTTTAATATTCCTGTATTCTATATCAGTGACATTTGCTTTGATCTACTTTCTTTCATTTACTTTGAGTTTAACTTGATCTTATTTTTCTAGTTTCCTAAGAGGGAAAGGAGGTTTGAAGCATTTGTTCTTTTCCAACAATGTATTAATGTTGCGGCTTTCCCTACAGATAGTGTTCCAGTACCATCATGCTAATTTTGCAAGCAAGTTTTCATTTTCATTTAGTCCAAAATGCTATTTTCCATTTTGATGTATTCTTTTACATGTAGATTGTTTTGAAGGGTATTAGCAAATGTCTGGGGGATTTTCTAAAGATATTCCTGTTATTAACTTCTAATTCCACTGCAGTCAGAGACTATAATTTGTATGATGTGAATCCTTTCAAGTTTATCAAGTCTTAAATTTCTGGCCTATAATATGATCTATCCTAGTAAATGCTCCATGTCCCCCAAAAGGAATGTGTATTCCCCTTTTGTTGGGTGGAGAGTTTTAAAAATAAAACTTTAGGTTAAGTTTGTTGATAATATGGCTTCAATCATCCATGCCCATATTGATTTTGCATTTCTTCTATCAATTATTGAGAATGAAGCACTGAAATTCTTGACCTAAATTGTAAATTTGTCTTGCTGCTTTAGTTTAATATGTCCTGATGCTTTCTTAAGAGCATCATCTTTTGAGAATTGCCATGTCTTCTTGATGAATTGATGCTTTTATCATTATAAAAATGCCTGCTTGATCTCTGCTTATATTCCTTGTGTTGTCACTGATGTTGTGTGGTATCAGTATAGCTACTCCAGTGGTGTTTTGGTCAGTTTAGCCTGATACATCATTTTCCATCCTTGTGCTTTTCTATTTAAGTGTATTTCTGGTTGGCAGCACAGTTAGTCTTGCTTTTTTCCCAGCCTGACAATCTCTGCCTTTTAATTAAAGTATTTAGACATTTATATTTAATATATTGTCTTATTAGTTGTTTACCACTGTTTCATATAGCCATTGTCCTGATTTTCATCTTTTCCACCTTCTTTTTCAGTCATTTTTATTTATTTATTTATTTTTTTCCGGTACCAGGAATTGAACTCACAACCTTGCGCTTGCCAGGCAGGTGCTGTGCTGCTGAGCTAAATCCCTAGCCCCTTGAGTCATTATTTTTACTATGTCATTTGTAAATTGATTGTAACTGTTTGTTTTGATATTTTAGTGGTTGTTTTAGGAATTATAACATACATTTACCAGTCTCCATGGTATTGTAAGTACTTCATATATGAGAAACTTATAATAGTACACTTCCATTTCTCTCATAATGTTCATTGTACTATTGTTGCCACATATTTTACTTTTACATATATTATAAACTCCACACATTTTTGTTCATTTATGTAACAACCTTTAAAAAGATTTAAATAATAAGAAGCAAATTTTTATAAATTTCTACTTATCACTGTATCACAAGTATCTATGTACTTATTACTTGATGATTCATTTCTTTTTGTAGATGCCTGGTTCTATCTGGTAATATTTTCCTCCCACTGTAGGAATTCCTTTAACAGTTCTTATATTCCAGGTCTTCTGGTAATGAATTCTTCAGTTTTTGTATGTCTCAAAAGTCATCATTTCGCCTTTGGTTTGGAAGATATTTTTGCTTCTAGAATTCTACGTTGACAAATTTTTCTTTCACTGACATGAAGATGTTGCTTCACCGTTTTATGGCTTGGATTGTTTCTGATGAGATATCTGCTGTCATGTTATCCTTGTTCCTTTATATACAACATAATTTTTTTTGATTCTTGCTGCGTTTGAGGTTTGTGTCTTTATCATGGTTTTTGAGCAATTTGACTATGGTGTGGCTTGGCACAGCTGTCTCCACTTTTCCTGTACTTTGGGCTCACTGAAATTCTTGTCTCTGGGCATATACCTCTATGGACCTTGAAGAAGTTCAGTCATTATTCTTCAAATATTTTCTGTCTTCCTTTTTTTTTCCTTCTTGACTTCAACTGCGAATATATGAGGCCACTTAAATTTGTCTCACAGCTTGTCCTACATAAAAAGCTCTTTTCCTTTTTTCAGTTTCATTTTTATAGCTCCTATTGATATGTATTTAAGGGTTTTTAATATTTTCTTCTGCAGTGTCTAGTCTAGTATCAATCCCATACTATGTAGTTTAATCTCACACAGTGTAGTGTTTCATTTCCAGAATTTCATTTTTCTTTCTGTATCTTTCATGTCTCTACTCACCTTTTTAAATTAATGTCACAAGAACTATTTAGTATCTTGCCTGCTGATTCTAATATTAATGTTAATTTTGCTTCTGTTTCCATTGGTTAATTTTTTTTCCTCATCATGGGTGGTATTTTCCTGTTGCATTGTATGGCTGGTAATTTTAGATTGGATACCAGTCATTGTGAATTTTACCTTGTTCAGTGTTGGATATATTTGTTTTCACGTAAATATTCTTGAGCTTTGCCCTGTATTGGAGTTAAGTTACTTAGAAACAGTGACAATTTAGGATTTTGTGCTTAAGATTTGGTAGGTGGGACCAAAACAGGCCAGACTTAATATTCTTGACTATCTAAGCAAGATCTGTGAATTACGAAGTTTTATAACATAGCTGGTGGGATCAAGTGCTATTCATGGCCCCCAGGAGAGGGCTGGGCACTGTTTTTTCTAATCCTTCAGACAATTCTTTCCTTCTTTTTGAATATTTTCCAAACCCACATGAGGACTCAGATGACTACTCAGTGGGAACCTGCTCCTGAACTCCAGGGTTATCTCTCCCTTCATCTTTCTCCTCCTTCAGCTGCTCTGACTTCCTGCACCTTAAGCTCTTTCTCCTCAACTGGAGTAATTTGCTGGGCTCCAGATGTTCTTCTTCCTGTTCTTTGACCTAGAAGCTCTCTCCTCTTGGGACTACTGTTGTTTATTTCTCATCTCTCAGAATCACTGCTTAGATGAGATAATGAGGGAACACTTTTGAGACGGAGTTAGTGCCTTTATAAGAACAGGCACCAGACAGTTTGCTCTTTCTTCACCACATGAAGATACAAGCTGTGAGAACAAACTAGGGAGAGAGCCCTGCCCTCAAACTTAAAAACAGCCTGTACTGGCATCTTCTTCTTGGACTTCAGCTTCTAGAATTGTGAGGAAATAAATTTATGTTGGTGAAGCCACTCAGTCTATAGTATTTTGCTATGAAAAACTGAGGTCACTACAACTTACGGCAGTCAATGTGTTGTGACACTGGAGGCTTGGCAAAAGGAAGTCACACACCAGGAGGCAAAATGCTTGTCCCTTCCCTTGTTTGGTCTTGATGAAGAAGCCAGATAGTGTAGGTATCCCTGACAGTCACCTCATGCACTTCCTGGTTGTTCCACCTCCTTTCTGGGTTGAGCCATGAGAGGCCCATGCTGCAGGGTAGCTCCTGCCAGCTCCTTTGTTGTTACTGGGGCCAAGCTCACCCTGGTACACACTGTAAAAACGAGTGAGAGTATCCCTGACTTTATGGTTCCAGGTAGCCCTGAGAAGAGGTAGTCTCCCTTCAGTGGATCAGAGGCACAGCCCTTCGTACCCTCAGAGCAGAAGTACAGTGAATGTGACCTATAGGATTTTGCTTCAGTTGAGGAGGACAGAATCTTCAGAGTACAGTAAAAATCCCTGTAGATCCTCATCCCATAGTAATGCTCAAAATTCCCATCAGGTCTCCATGGAGGCCTCATAGGGCAGCTCTCTCCTGTAGAGGTTTCCCTGCCACTCATGTGGTATGACCACCTTCCTCTCCCCAGCCGGCAAACACAGCCCTGTCACCCTTGTCCTAGCTTGCTCTTGGGTGAGGGATGCACCAGCCCCTCCAGCCTTCTCTGCAAAGTTCCTCTTTTCTCTCCTCCTGGTAAATAACGTATGAGCATTGTTCCTTGTTCATCTCCCAGTTCATGCTTCCAGCCTTAACACTTCCCTTTGCTGGGATAATCTTGCCAAATAGAATGTTGTCTATTGGTCCATAGAAAAAAGATATCTGGGAAGGCAGCCAGTCAAGCAGAAAAGCCAATGCCAGCCAGCAAGACCCGGTACATGTCCTGGGGTGAGTTCCACAATGGTCATGATTTCCTTCTGGGAATGTGGCCATTTGGGGCTCTAAAGATAACAACTCTAATGTTTTTCCTGTTTTGAAGTACTTTTTTTTTGTATGTGTGTCTTTTAAAATTTTTTACTGTTTGAAAGGAATTTGGATTTCATAAATTTACTTGCTTATATTTACAGTTTTAGTTCACTTATTGCTGTAGCCATCAGGGAAAAAATAACTTTGGCAGAGGTAAAGGTGGACTGGCCCTTCTTATGTCTGTCAAACTCTGGGGAACTGTTGTCAGATTGCCTGGCTCACGTGACAGAGATACTTCTCTTCTAAGCTTGATCCTGTTCTCTGGCAAGCTAGATGTGATTTGTCTTAGCTCTCAGATCCCCCTGCCAGGCCTTTCATGGTGTGTTTGGACACAGGATCTTTAAAAACAATGATATTTTGAACTTTATTTATTCATGTTCATCTTGGAGCTGATTGTTTCAGGGGTCCTGGACACTAGTTTTAGCATCTGTTTTTCTTGGGTTCCACTTGGAGCCATGGAGTGATAGGTAGATAATTTCTCTGTGGGGTAAAACTTTAGAAGATAGTTGGACCATTGGAAGGGAAATTTCCCCCAAAACTCATTCATGAGTAGAACCCATAGAGGCGAATGGCTGCTTTGGGGATATATCTGGGGGAACTTTGCCTGTATCTTTTCTACCTTGTGCCACCTCTAGCACTACTGCCTCTATTGCACTCCATTCCCCTTGGGTTTACAACATCCAAAGCATGCACAGTTTGGATGAGGTAGAAGGGAACTATGTTGCTTTTGTTTAAACCTTGGACATGGCTGTCCTGGAACTCCATGGTCCACAACTTCGTCCTGGAAATGATAAGAACTAGAAAATATAGAATAAGTACAAGAACTCTCAAACTCTGAATCTCAACATATTTTTATCTATAGGCCTTTGAGCCAGAGGTCTCACTTACTAGCAGAATGTAGGAAACTTAAAATTGGCTTTTGCCGCCAAACTTTCCAGCAAAAGTGAGTCTTACCCTCCTGGTACCTAGTTTGACCAGGACTTTTTAATGAGGGAGAGTAAAATTATGTGGATTGGTGAGACCCAGGCAAACAAAAATTCAGAAGCATCCAACTGGGATCTTATCAAATTTAAAGTGTGCTATAAATTTTACATTGCCTGGAAAACACTTAGTTGTAATAAAATGTAGTGAGATGACCCGAGAGTGGCTGATAGATTTAGTAATAAAAGCAGATTGCAAGACAGTTACCTGAGGCACAAACGTGGGGATGAGGACCATGGGGCTCAGGTTTCAGTCCAGGTCTTGGAGGTTCATTTCCTAAAAAGCCATTTGCCCCAATTTTTACAGACGCCAGTTTGCCCATGGTGTGGCCTCTCATACTGTGCAGATGATTTAGAAATGCAGCTGAATCCAACACCAGGAGAAGATCATATGTGCCCAGAGCCGTGAATAGACTTTCCAAAGGGTGGTTTTCCAGCCCTATGGCTTTCTAGCTCACTTTTATTGACTCTAGGAGCATCAATCCATTGGCTGGACAAATATAATTTACCTTATTCTTAAAAGAAAGCTATCCCCTTACTTCTCCCAAATGCAGACTCATTAGTTTTTGGACATTCTATAGAAAATTTATGCTTGACAAACTAGCTGAAGTGTGGGTTTTTCAGGCCAATGCTTAATGGGAGAAATAGACTCTTTGATAATGACTTTGCAACCACAGACCATGTTTTTAACCAATGACCACCTAGTGGTGAAGTCCAACAGAAGCAATGTTAGATCATGTGTGGTTTTTGTTGACTCTTGCTTAGCCTTCATATTGATTATTAACCAATACCTGAATTCATCAAAGGCCCACATTTCTTGATACTTATGCACACTGGGTATGATGGTTTTATAATTATTCTCAGGGTCAGCAGACGGAGCAGCAAAATCAGAGAAATGTTTTGCACCTCATCATTTCTGTTTGTTTCTTAATGGAATGATATTTCTGTCTGGGTGCATGGGACACGCATGAGCCCTACTATAATGAACAGAAAGGCATATGTTGTCTTATATTCAGATCATACTTTTTATTGTTTTGGGCTAGAGTGGCCTGTAGAGACAAAGAGTCTGACAACTCTTTACTGTTAGAAGGAGACATTCAGAGAAATGACCACAGTAGATATTGCTAACTTTGGTAGAAGTTTCTAGTTCTTTAATTGCTTGTTCTGTAAAAATAGTGTATGGTTTATAGTATGTACTTGGAGTCTAACTAGCTGGGTTCAAATCTTGGCTTTGTCTTTTATTGGTCATGTGGGGCTATGTCACATCTTTCTAATTTTTTTTTTTTTGTTGTTGGTTTTTCTCCGGTACCGGGAACCGAACTCACGACCTTGCGCTTGCCAGGCAAGCGCTTTTGCTGCTGAGCTAAATCCCCAGCCCCTGTCACATCTTCTTTCTTTGGACACTGAGAAAAATAACAGGACCTATTTCCCTAGTGATTTTACCTAACTTAATGTATGAAAAGATCTGAAAGTACCTTGGCATGTGCTGAGTTTGCTTGAGAGCCCAGACAGTTTGTTCGTATACCTTTCTAGTTTTAAAATTCTAGGCTAATATTTGTATGGTCATTTCTTTCAATGTAACTTTGTTTATCTATTTATCTGCATGCTGGAAATGATCCAAGACTCTATGATGAAGAACCTTAGCCTTATCTTCCTATTGGCACCTCCAACTGGAAGAGGGATGCCTTCTCTTGAGCAGTCTTCGGTGAGTCGCTGCTCAACCAGCTCACATAGGAGGGTAGTTTTTTTTTACCCTAGGCTTTGCTGTTGGTCAAGGTCATGGGTTTGATCTAGCAGCCCAGATTTGCTGTACCGCAAGTGATGTATGTGGAAAAACAAAACAAAACAAAACAAACAAAACAAAACAAAACAACCCTGAGATCATCTCGGTCAATACCAATTTTTAAAAAAATGTTGCTAGGAGAAATCATTTTAAGAAATTGTTCAAGTGATTATCTGGAGCCTGAAGTCTCAATAGTCTAAAATCTGATCCAGATCATGCCATTCCACTGGACTTGGGCACTGAGACTTCATTATGTTGCATGTCCCCTACCCTGAATCCAGCTGCTTTCCCTGAAAGATCCTTTGGTAGGATATTCCTAGCCCAGCCAAGGAGTGGCTGAAAATGCCATGTGGTGGTGTTTGCTACAAAGATGCTGTTCGTTTTATCATGTGAGGGTCTCCATATGTGGTGACCAAGAAGGTGACCTCCTTTGGTCTTAGAGCCAAGCACAGGCTTACCTCTATCCATCTAGTATTCTTCTTTTAGGATCCCTAAACTTGTATACATGACCAGCTTTCCCTTCTGTGATCTTTGGGGTTGTGTGTGACTGACTCCTAGGTCTTTGTCATCTTCACTTTTTCCAGCCTCATTTTTGGTGTTTGCTTTATCCCCATTTTAATTAATTCCTTTACTTCCTTTGTTGTCACTTTGAGCCTTTGTCTTGTCACTCTAACATAGTCCTAAGAGTCTCCTTAAGATTGTCTGTGCAAGGTGAGGACACACATAAGTACATAAGTGACTCAAGGAGTCAGTGCTGTCATCCCCATTCAAGAGGTAGGGTAACTGAGGTCTAGAAAGATAAATGAAGGGCAAGTCAACTTGCTCAGGGTCATAATTTCAAGATCAGGCCTGAATGACTCTGCAGTCTGCAGAAAGAGATATATTAGGGAATCTGAGGTACCAATCTAAGCAGCTGGTGAGATAAAAATGACAAGAAGTGAAAGCTACACTTCCGTTTACATCTAAGAAGGACATATTTATGGAACATTCTGGTCATCTGGGTACAAGTAATCTATAGAGTCAATCCTGATGGCGTTGTAGCCTTGATTAGCTGAGACTGGTTAGCTTGGATAATTGAACTGTCAAGTTAACTGAGAGTCAACTCAATAGACTGCACTTTTCCATCTCGACTATTGAAAAGTTTTCTTTATGTCTCTGCCTGTATTCCTCCTCAGCTCCGATAATGCAATACCCATGTTGGGACCATTATTATAATTCTATGTTCCATGTGGTATGTAGTACAAAGCTCAGGCCATCGGAGGTTCTCAGTCCTGCCCTTTGGTTCTGTTGAGTGATAGGCATTTCTTTGGGTCTAAGGGTCAAGGTTGTATTTATCAGTTTTCTCTTTGAGCAAAACAGTAGGGACCATGCAGACACTGATCTCATTGAAAACCTGGTTGTGCTCCTCCATCTACCTGTCCAACTGCCTGTCTAGTCCACTGACCTGAGCACAGGTGCAGGGATTGCTTTCACCTAAAATAGAAACTCAACACTTTTATGTTACTTCAGAGCCCAGGTTGGCAGGATTCTGGGTAATCCAGATTTTGCTGGTCTGGAAGATTTTCTCATGATCCATAGCCATTTCACCAACATCTTTTGTACACAGAAAGCTGTGCTGGGCTTGGAGGATCTGAAGATGTATGAGTACTAGAGAAATTTCTATTTCAAGCAGCTGACAGACCAAGCTGACTGTGGCTTTTTGTATGCTAAATGATATTGTGTGAGTCAGGTTTCTTGTTGCTGAGACACAGTACCTGACACCCACAACCTAAAGGAGGAAAGGTTTAATTTAGCTCACAGTTTCAGGGGAAATTTCAGCCCAGGGTTAGCGGGGTCTGAGGCAGGGGCATCATGGTAGAATGGGGTGGCACTGCAAAGTTGCTTATTTCTTGGTGGTCTGGAAGCAGAACAAGGGAACAGTGGCAGAGAGGAGTAGGTGAGGGACTATACATCAAAACTACACCTCCATGACCCACCCAGACACACCCAGCAGCATGCTTTTCTAATTGGCCAGGCGTTTCTTAATCCAGTGGAGTTGACATATCAGGATTAATGGTCACAGGCATGACTCCCCTGCTGTGCTATATTGGAAAGAGCACCAGGGTTGACCAGAGACCTACCACTGACATTCCAGAGGACTGGTGAACAGTTCCACAACCTAATTGGACTTCCATTTGCCTATATGTGAAAAAGAGATGCAAATGTCTGTTCAGAGCTTTGTTAAAAAGACTGGTGGGTGGCTGGGGATTTAGCTCAGCGGCAAAGTGTCTGCCTGGCAAGCGCAAGGTCGTGAGTTCGGTTTCCGGTACCGGAGAAAAACAAACAAACAAAAAAAGACTGGTGGTAACGTGTGTCAAACCCTGAAACATACTAGATGCTCCATAAATGGCACCTGGTGATATTGTGCTTCTGATCATTCCTTGCTCAGAAAAGAAGGGAAAACATTTTCTTCCCTGTTCCTTTCAGAACTGTTTTGAGAATAGGTGATATAATTTCCGTGAGGTCCCCTTCAATCACAGGGTGAAGGACCAAAGCCACTACAAACCACAGCCCATGGACATGCATTTCTATAAATATCTCTAGCCAGTGCAAATACACCATCGGATGTAAGCATCTGAGTCACAGTGAGGGTGAGCACACACTGCTCTCAGGCACCACACAGCAGTCTGCACATGCCTCACACATCATCAACCACACAGCCGCCTAATGGAAAGAACGTCTTGCACTGGGTTTGTTCCACATGCTGTAGGCAGAGAGAGAGAGGTCAACTCAATAGAGAGATTGTAAGTTTGTTCTGCCAAGGAGAGGGGGAGGGCTGCAGAGGGGGGCATCAAGGAAGGGTGAGTGGAAAAGTGTAGGAGAGGAAGAGAGGGATGCTGTGTTAGTCCATTTGGGCAGCATAATAAAATACCACACATAGGGTGGCTTATAAACAACGGGAACTCATTTCTCTCAATTCTGGAGGCTGGGAAGGCCAAGATCAAGGATTTAGTGGATTCAGGGTCCATGTGGGTTTTCTTGCTGGGTTGTAGGTGGTGGCCTCCTGCTGTGCCCTCGTGTGGGGGAAAAGGAGAAGAGTGCCTCTGGTTCTTCTTCTATAAGAGCACTAATCCCATTCATAAGGGCTGGGCCCTCTTGACCTGTCACCTCTCAAAGGCCTCAGCTCTTAATGCCATCATCTCAGGGGTAGGATGCTACGTAGGGATTTCGGGAGACATCAGCGTTCAGTCCATTGCTGGCACTAAGAGAAGGGAAGACTGAGGATGGATCTCTGCCTTGGTGGCTTGTAACTCAAGACCAGAAAGGTTCTTGGCATGTCACAGGCTGAAGCAACACCTGCAAGGCTGGAATAGGGAGGGAGGACTTTTCTTGCTCTTCCCTGTTGGGTTTCATACCAGGAGCAACCTGACTCTTTCAACTCTTTTTCACCCCTCTCTCCTTCCTTCTCTTCCTTTCACCCTTTTTGTTTTGATTCTATCCCCTATTCTTCCTCTCCCTGTTCCCCAGGGTTTCCCCTTTCTGTTCGCCCTTTTCTAAACCTCTTTGTTGGCAGCACAGAATCTCTCTCTTTCACTAAACTTTCCCACTGCTCCTGTCTCTGAACAAGCCACTACCATTCTGCTACTTGGTCATTTGTTCTGCCTGTTAGTAATTTCTATTCAGCTGCCAGCAAAGCCACATGCAGGTGAGCAGCAAGGAGAGGTGTACACGTCTATCCGGAGAAACGACGGCATCTGAAACAGAGCTGCTAGTGGAGGAACAGAGGGCCCGAGGGTGGATCTGCGATGGTACTGAGCCTCTTCCAGAGCTTGTGAGTGCAAGGGAGGTGACCTGAGCCCATCTGGTGCAGAGTGTGGTGGCCCCGCACTGAGGCAGACAGGGCAGAAACACAACAAAGAGGAAGGAGTCCAACACCAGGGTTCTGGGGGACCAGTGATCTCTCTCCCAAAATACTCATCTACTTGAGCCTCACATTCCTCCATCCTCAATGATTCTTGCTTTGCCACTCACGGGGCTCTAATGAGGGTCTATGGAGGTAAAATGAAGCAAGGGACATAAAGTTGTTCTTACCACGAGGTATGGAATACTAAGTTCTGAGGGCTGCTGCAGCCAAGTAGCATACACCTGGGGCTCAAACAATGGCTATTTCTTGTCTTGATGTTTTGGAGGCTGGATGTTCAAGGTCAAGTCTGGCAGGGCTGGTTTTTGGTGAAACATCTGTCTTTAACTTGCAAATGGCCTTCTTCTTGCTGTATCCTCAAAGACCTTTCTTCTATGGAGAGAGAGAGAGAGAGGGAGGGGGAGAGAGAGAGAGAGAGAGAGAGAGAGGGAGAGAGAAAGAGAGAGATCTGCTGTTTCTTTTCCTTCTTCCTATGGGATTGGAACCCCACTCAATGACCTCACTCAGTTTCAATTTAACTCCTTAAAGGCTTAACACTAAACCAAGTCACAATGAGGGTTAAGGTTTCAATATACAAGTTTGGGGTGTGAGACTCAATTCATCTTGTCACAACCTCCATGCCACTAGAGGCAGCCATTCTGCTTCGCATCCTCAGCACAGGGAGGACAGAGTAGGAAAGGGACCTTCCGGGAGTTCCAACTCTCCATCCAGGACTGCCGGAGAGAGGACAGGAACGCAGGAAAGATTGGGTCGCATCCTCTTGCTCATGTGGGCCTTGAGTGGAAGCCCATCTAGGGCTGGAAGAAGAGAAGAAGAACTTTAAAACATCCAGAGTGAAGCAGATAAACTGAGCTTTTTAATAATAAAATGGATCAGAGAGGTATAGAATTTTCCCAAGGTGCCATTAGTGGTCTATTGTGCATGGAGAGACTGGACTGAGTACCACGAGGCAATCAGAGTGCTAATAAATTGGTTCCATCACTGGGAGAGACCTAGCGCTTTGTCCTGGGGAAAACAGCCCATCTTCCGTGGAGTTTGTTCTCTGACACGCACCACCCTGGGAAAACCTTCCCTTCGGTGGTGTGCGGTCACGGGATCAGAGGGCCGGGATCCCAGGGTGCAGGGCCACAGGGCAATGGTCCAGTGCTGCGTCCCAGAGGAGGGACACCTTGAGCTGGGGGCATCAAAGGGGGTCAGTCAGTAATCAAGGGGCATCTGCTTGGCCCAAGCCGAGGGAGACAAAGGCAAAACTTGCTTCCTATATAAAAGCCAATGGCAGGAGGGGCTTTGCCCATTCCAGAAACTGTGGTTTAGCCCAGGGCAGGGATTTCCTGGCACTGGGGCCCACTGAAGGAAAAAGAATAGTTGGAGATCAATATAGTGCTACCAGCTTCGTGTTTTTCCAAGGGACGATGTGAAACAATTCTGCTGCCTTTCATCATCATTGTTCCTAAAGAGAGAAGGTCACAGTCTCAGAATGACAGAGGGACTCCTTTAAATTGAATAATTATAGCCTCGTGGAGATTTCCCACTTTGCCCCTTTTTGCTAATTTTGCTGAGGCTAGCGAACACTTTGGGTGAATCGTGTGCATTGTGTGTGTGAAGGAGTCTGCACATGAGGGTGCATCTGCGTGTGCGAGCAGGTGGGCACATGAGCAAGTGTGTTGGCAGGGGTGTGTGTGAGAAGGGATGTGCTGTGTGGCGTGGGCCAGGAGGTAGAGCCCTTCCTGCTGCAGGAGCAGGACACGGCCCCTTGTCTGCAGGCCCTTCACCTGCTGGAAGTCCAGCCTATGTGCTTCTTCCTCTCCCACTTTCTAATGGGCACCATTGAGCTGACCCCTGATGTCTGTGCCCTGGTCAGAGGGAAGGCCAGCAGCACCCGGCCGGCCAGGCCTCACACTTCCTGCCAAGAAGAATTGCTCCACTGCGCTGTGCACGGAGCCTTTACAGCCTGTGACACACAGTCACTTGGGGGAAGCAGAACTGGGACAAGTCCTTATGCAGCAAAGAAGTCAGCTCCCTCGGGGCCTGGCCTGCTGGAGCCTCTCACACGGTCTGTGACCTTGAGTCAGCGAAGCTGCTCCTCACCCTGCTCCAGTCCGCTGGCTGGGGTAGAGGGACGGAGCCACAGGTGACCTTGCAGCTTCCTGCAGTGACTTCTAGCACTCTGTGCATGCATCTGAGCGTGGTTCAAACTCCTGGCTTGAGCTTGAGGCTCTTTCCTGCTCACCCCAAACCAACTCTTGACCTCTCTGGGTGTCTCCTTGTGACTGACTCCTCCCCTGAGAGAATGACTTGCTCCAGTCTGGCTGATTGCTGCTCCATCCCTCCAAAATTCAGCACCATTTCCCATCTCGGTGACTGTTTTTCACAGCCTGTCTTTTCAAACCACAGTCCAGCCTCCAAGGTCAGCTCCATCACGCACTCCTCCAGGAAGCCTCTTTGCAAGGCCACAGGGAATGCTGGTTTGCCCACCAGGGAGAAGGGATGCTGGGATTGGCTCCCAACCTCAAAAACTAACCCCATTTTTAAAGCATGTGCTCCCCACAATTGGCTTTTGATTTGCTTTTCGGGCATAGTTTTTTTTTTGTTGTTGTTGTTGTTTGAGATTTTAAAATCCAAATTAATCTCCTCTCCTGGCCCCTGTGCTGATTTTGCCCAATTGTCTTTTAAAGCCATACTTGTGTTTTTATTGTTTTTAAGTTTGTCTTTTTATGGAGTCATTTAAAAGCACTTATTATTTCTCATTGATTTCACTTTCTTGTTTAGTGTTTGCTATAAAAGAAGGAGTCAGAGGCAGTGGCGCGGGGCTGGGATGGATGCGAGCCCAGGGCGGCAGCCCGGTTGCCGGGGACGCGTCCGGGAGAAGGGAGCCGCCTGGGTTGAACCGGCTGGGTCTAGGCGCAGTCTCAGCTGCTCCTCATCTCACTTCTCTGAGCCTTAGTTGTTTCATCTGAAAATAGCTTTAAAAGTCCGAGTCGCTGGGAGAATTAGATCGGAAATGCCCCTGTGGGTTCAGCACGATACCAGACACTCAGAGAATGAAATCTCTCTTCCTCCTCAAAGCTCTTGCTTGGTAGCTTTGTGTGGACGAGAAGGGCGCCCCCACTGGGCGGAACAGGGCATCACATCGGGCCGCCGTGGAGCTCTGCGGGTGTCCATCTGGGACTGCCCAAGGGAGCAACAGCTCACAGGTGCCAAGGAGCACACCTCCTGCGGGCTCCAAGGCAGCCCCGGGGCCCCTCCAGCGAAGGCAAGCGGCTTCAGAGTCCTCTGAAGGAGCAGATGCTGGACTGTCTTTCCTGCAGAGGCCACCGTCCAATGCGATATCCCTGGGAGAGGACTCCACCTCCTCCCTGTCTTTTCCCCTTTGCCTCACACACGGCAGGTGCTTAATTAAAAGTGTCTCTCGGGCTCCAGGGTGAAGAGGCTTGAAGAAAGGACTGAGAAAGGAAGGGAAAAATAGCCTATCACATCCTCCCACCCTCAGGTGGGGCAGGGAGACAGCAGCCCAGGAAGCTCCTCCTTCCGCTTCTAGTCACAGAACCTGTTCTGGGCCAAATGCATTGCAACAGAATTTCTGATCCAATTTCCAGGGTGCCCTGGCATTCTGACGAGCTCCCTCGGGCTGTGCACTTCTATGCCCTGGGGTTCTGTGGAAAGTTACGTGTTCCTGGGAAAAGCCCTGCCTTAACCTCAGCTTTTCTTTCCACAGAACCACCCTGAACGTTTATGAAGTGCCAGTCGCTCTCCCAAACCCGGGCCAGTGGTGGCCGAGGACACAGTTCTGCTTTCAGGGAGCTGGCATCTTTCCGTGCTGTCAGCTGTGCTCTTAGCCACCCGTCTGGTCACAGTTCTGAGGGACTCAGGTAACAGGTGTTTGGCAGCAGGAACAGGGCAGGGTATGGATAAGTCTGTGAGGGAGCAGGGACGTGCTGGAGAGGCGGTAAGAGGGGTGGTAGTCGGGGTTCGGTTTTTCCTTTAATTTTGGGGTAGTATATTATTATTTCCCTTATCCTTAACGAAATAGTCATCATATTTATGGGGTACAATGTGATGTTTTGGTTCATATACTCAGTGTGCAGTAGTCAAATCCAGGTAATTAGCATGTTCACCACCTTAAACTTTGTCCTTAGTAATAACGCCCACAGGTCAGCTGTATTCAGGGCCCTGCTGTCCTGCCTTCATTCTGCCACTTACCCATGTTCCAGTTTCTACTATGCCCTTTCATTTGGACAAACTCCTTCTGCCCGTGTTCGTCTCTGCCCCCTTGATGGCAGGGATGCTCTAAAATGTACATGTGGCCACTGTAGGCCCCCGCTTGAGCTGCCATTCCCATGACTCCCATCTCATCACAAATTCCAAGCTCTTAGTGTGCCTGAAAGATCAAGCCCTTGTGGCCGTCTCCAGGCGCACACTACACACACCAGTAGCACAACTGCTCATGGGTGTCCAGAGCATCCTTCATGGGGAGTGAGACTGCATCCTCTTGCCCTTGCGTGGGCATTTCCCTCTGCTTGAAAAGTCTTTACCACTGTATTCATCCGTTTTTTGTTATTATAATAAAATACCTGAGGCGTGGTTTTTTGTAAAGCATAGAGGCTTATGTAATTCTCAGTTCTAGAGGTCCAAGGGCCTGGCACCAGCTCTGGTGAGGCCTTCATGGCTTACATTTGTGGATATGCACAGGACAGGGAGCAATCACGTGGTAGAGAGGAAACCAGAGAGAGAAGAGAGGCTAGGCCCACTTTCTTACTATAACTCTCCCTAGAGACTAACTCAGGTGTCTCGTGAGAGCTCCTGAATCCCCTCTGAGGGCAGCGGCCCATGAACTAAGGTCTCCACCAGATCCTTCTGTGAAAGGTCCCACAGCTGCTCACATCACCACTCTGAAGATCAAACCTCTAGTATGCAGGCCCTTGGGGTACTGGTCATTCCCAAACCACAGCACTCACCTTCTGGTTATTTGACTGAGGCTTTCTCATCTTTTGGAGCTAATGTCACACAACGTCACTTCTTGGCCCCTACAAGCTGGATTAAGTGCACAGGGACAACCTGGGGGAGACTCTGATCCTGTGGTTCCCACTTGTATAACTCACAGGTCTCAGGGACTGCTGGTCCCTGGACACACTTCAGCGCATGTGTTGAATACTCCTCCACAGCATGCACACAAACTTACATTTTTATCTGCGATTTTAGAGATTTTACTGCCACCTAAGTTCATTCATGCCCTTCCAGGTTGGAGATCCCTAGCCAGGGCTTCCCAGTAATGCAGTGGTTGAATACACCAGCCCACATGTTTGGGAACCAGTTTTGGCACTTAACTGGGTGCCCTCTCTGAGCCTTTGTTTCCTCATTAGAAAAGTTGTTTAAACTCTTAGAAAAGGATGACACCAATAGTCACTTTCTCGTGAGTTATTGTGAGGATTCAAAGTGATACTGCAAGAAAAGTGCTTAACACAGGATCTGATAAGCAATTGATAAATACTAGTTATTCTTTTTCTATTATTGTCATGAATAATTGATGTGCACCAAGGAGCTGTAGCCAGTGGAATCACGCACCCACAGAATGAGTACTGCCTGACTGCCCGGCCTGGGCCTGGCTCTGTCTGGCATTTCCATGTGATTCCTGTCCCCACCCCCGCCGCCCCCCGCCAAGAGCTGGGAATAGAGCCGGCTCGTGCATGTCCTATTTTTCAACGAGGACACTGAGGTTTCAGCAGACTACATCCTGTGCTCAGAATGGCTCAGCTTCTAAGCAGAGTTTTGCTGCTGGCTGCTCTGTTCCAACACTGTTGTTTTTTTTCCCCCTTTGTATTTCCCTGGATGAAAGTAAACAAATAAATGGAGGCATAAAGAGGTCTCTTTTTTTCCCCTTATAGAAATATTTAAATTATTTCCCCACATTTTAATAAAATGATATTAACTTTAATTTTCATCATTTTCAGCAGTGTTACAAAGGCGCCTGTGAACTTCCTCAGCCCATTAGTTGCTTGGTGGCTAATTACTAGCCATTCATTTTGGTGAAGCTTTCTGGAAAGTGACGGCTCCAGAGTCATTTACCTGTTTATTCATACCTTCCTCCAAAGACCTATTTTTCTTTGCAACAAACCACATATTAAGTATGCAGCCAGTTTTATTTATTTATTTTTTACAAAGAAACCCTGACCTGTGAAAACCCCTTTCTTTTTCATCCTAGCTTCAAAACAATTCATTCATGCATTTTAGAAGTTATGCAAATCTGTTTCCCTTGATTTTAGAGGATTTCTCTGGAATTGATTTTGGGATTCTGTATTAATTACCACTACTCAGGCATAGGGGCTGTCACATCATGGATATATTTAGCAAGAATGACAAGGCTGATAATTATGCACAAGGAGCCTTAGAAAAAGGATTGTTTACTTTGATGTCTAATTTCGTCAGACTCCTTTAGTTTGTTAAACTTAATCAAAAGCAATCAAAATACACTGGTGTGAATTACAGCAAATTAATTTCAATCCAATGGAAAACATCATGTCTTTCAAATTTGAGTGTTGAACTGGAACTTCTGAATGAACCCTTCGAAGCAAGGAAGCAGCAAGTTTTTGAGTGTGTGATGCTTGTCTACAACTTTAGTTAGGATCTGGGTGGGGATTTGACAGAATCCCATAGGAATTCTGCTTTTAGGGAAGACTGGTTGCCCCAGAATGACCTTCACTTTGGGCTCTGAGGCAAACTCCCTTGACGACCTGAGGAGGTCCCTTGAATTTAGCTTTTGGGAACCTCAGTGTTCTGATCTGATCATAACTCTTGTCTGGATATTGTTATTAGCAGAAAAACAGCTTACCTTTATCATCTTTGTTGAGTGTGTTCTGTGACCCAGTGTATGTAGGGATTATATCCTTCCTGCCTGACATGGCTCAGTGATTTGGGGTCCCCACTTAAAAGATGTGGACTCATCTCTAAGATACTGTGAGCCCAGCCTCTTTCCCCCCAGATTGCTACTCTGGGGATATTATGTTTAATTTCAGAAGACTTCTTTGGTTTGACAACTTAATCAGAAGCAATCAAAACACGCTTATGAAACATATAGAAAATTAATTTCAAGCCAATGCAAAAGATTATATTTCCCTACCGTGGAGAATCAAGTGAGAAAATGGATGTGCAAATATTATGTAAAATGTTGACTGCTATGCAAATGAACAGTAGTAAACGTAAGAGAGCGAGTCTAGGAGATTCTGCAAAGGACAGATCTACAAAGACTTGGTTCCCTGCCTCATGACTCATTACAGGAGGCTGAGTTTGTTTTGTGAGAATTTGTAATTCAGTGGGATCTACTGAGTCATTCAAACATTGACTCATTGAATAAATTTTCTGAGTTTCTACCCAGATTGAGGTACATGGAAAGGGACACAGTTTAATGAGATGTCATCTTGAACTCTGGAGCCCACGGTGTAGTGACGACAACATGTAAATTGTTCATGATAATCCAAGAAGCCCTGAAGATGAGAGAAAGGTGGCACTTGTTTGATTCTGATGTAGGGATGGGAACTATAACCTGTTTACTGCTGTGTGCCCAGCACTTGGCACATAGCCTGGCTACAGAAAGTGTTTTGTATATTTGGTTGAATTAATGGATTATAAATGAGCTTTGGAAATCAGTGGACATCTAAATGGAAACTTTCTGCCCCTCTGTGCTTCTGACACAATGTGTGTGGGTTTATCCCACCATCAACCAATCTTTAAACTCTCTGACCCTAACTGGATGTTCAATGATTCAGTTCAACTCTGCTCTAGCTGGAGTTACTGCAGACCCCATAGGTAAAGGCCTCAGTCCCATAAGAAGTCCTCTCACTCTCATTTTGGGGACCAGTCCAAAGTCTGGTCACCTGTAAGTCTGACCACCTGAGAATTTGCTACAGCAGGTGACAAAACTCATGGAAACACTTTCCTTATTACCAGTTTATTATAAAGGATATTATAAAGGGTAGAAATAAATGTACAGGTGAACAGATACCTTGAGCAAGATCTTAAAGTGTTCCAAGAGCTTCAGTCCCTGTAGAATTTGGGGTACCCCATGTGTCTTTCCATTCCCTAACCCAGAAGCTCTCTGATTCCCTTCACTAGGATTCATATAGGAGATTCAATTGCTTAGGGGTGATTGGTTATACCACTGGCTGTTGTGACGAACGCTAACCTTTTCCCACCTGGGAGGTTGGAAGTTTGAGTCTCTAACCCCAGGGTCAGTTGTTCTGGCAACCAGCTCCACCCTGAAGCTGACTAGGGCTTTCGGCTACCAGGCACCATATTAATTTAAACTCAGGTACAGTTGAAAGGGGCTTGTTATGAATAAAGAAAGAAGCTCCTATCAATCAGGAAATTTCCTGTTATCACTCAGGAAATTCCAAGGGTTTTAGAAGCTCAGCGTCATGAAGCAGTGACAAAGTCAAAATGTTCTAACAAAAGATGCTCCACCACCCCCATCAGACAGGAAATTACAGGGGCTTTAGGAGCTCTGTGCCAGGGACAGGAGATGAAAATCAAATGCATGCTTTTTCCTATATCACGAGATCAGAACCCCTCAGAGTGGATAGAGGTCAACTGATCCTTGTAAGGATGAGTCAGGGTTTTAGGGCTCAGAGGTTAGAAAGGGCCCCACAGGACAGGGGAACCGTGTAAAGTGTTGGTGGCATGACTGGCTGGGTGTGGCTGTGACACAGGGTACATTGGCGTGGTAGTGGGCTGAGAGCTTTAAAAGCCCATTGTGAGTGGGTGGGAGCTGGGCCTTGACTCTCAAGCTGCAGGGGTGGAGTTTACTCTGCAAATTTGGCAGGGAAGATGTGGCCTAAACAGAGATTGCATGGCTTTGGGTCTGAGTCCCATTCTGCCAGCTGAGTTACACTGTGCTCCACCTCTACATCCTCCAGAAGACAATGGGAGATGTTGTGAGGAGTCCTTGAACTGTTGTGTGTCAAGAGCACTGAGAACAAACACACCAGGCACCTCGTTGGTTGTGCTGGTGGCCTCTGCGGGAGTCCCAGCCTTGCCACTCGCCACTCTGACACCCTGCAGTGCTGGCTGTGTTCTCCAGCCTTCCTGTCCTCCTTGGTACCTTCAATAACCTCATGCCTGCAAACCCTCTTGCACAGTGCCTACCTGGAAGCAATCAGGCCAGACCTTGACCTGGTTTAGCAAGATATCTCCATGGTGAGAGAAAGAGAGGATGAGACAGGAGAGGTGGGAAGTGAGAACTTGTTTGCAGGCGGTTCACAGTATTACTCTGAGGAGCAGGGAGCTAAGCCTGTGGAAGACAGAACTAAAGCACCGGGGCAGGTACAGAGAAAAGGGGAGACAAACTGGAGGGACTTTACTGCTGGATCTTGAAATTCATAGGGGGGAACAAAGGAGAGGATGTCAAGGTTTCTAAGCCAGCTCCTGAGAGTAACTGCACAGTGGAGTCTGGAGATGGAGGTGGAGATGGAGAACTCTGGAGATGATGAGTTGGGGTGGGGGAACTGGGATGCTGGGGCTACTGATGAGACAGCTATGTGTCAGTGAGGGCTTCAGCTGTGGCACTTCTGTTTAAGTCAGTCACCTTTCCATTGCTGGAACAAAATACCTGATTCATATATAACTTACAGGAGGAGAGGTTTATTTTGACTCATGGTTTCAAAGGTTTCAAGGTGGTTGGCTGACTCCAAAGGCAGAAACATTATAGTAGAAGGGCTTTCAGAGGACAGCCACTCAACTCATGGCAGCTGGGAAGCAGAGAGAGAAGGAGGGAGAGAGACAAAGACAGAGAGAGACAGAGAGACAGACAGAGAGATAAAAAGAAAGAGAGAGAGAGAGAGAGGCAGAGAGAGGCAGAGAGAGAGAGAGAGACAGAGCCTTTAAAGTCATGTTGCCAGTTGACTATATCTTGCAATGAAGCTCCACCACCAAATAGTTCATCCACCTATGAACTCATCCGTGGGGTAACCCATTGATGAGATTAGTGCCTTCACAATCCAATCAGCTGTCTAGGCCTCTCTCAGTACAGTCAAGGTGACAATCAAGATCAACCTTCACATCTTCTTGTTCGGTAGATTGCATTTGAACAGATGATCTGCATGTGGCTCTGCAATTTTAGGGAGATGAACTTACCCATGTTACTTTTTTATTGTGGGGGAAAAATATACCAAACACGAAATTTACCACCTGAACTATTTTTAAGTGTTAGAGTTGAGTGGCATTAAGTACAATCACATTATTGTGCGACCAGCATCAACATCCACCTCCAGCACAATTTTGTCTACCTGAAACTACCCGCATTCAAGATAGCTTAATGTCTTCAAGGTTTACCCATGTTGTATCCTACGTCCAAATGTCCTTTCTTTCTACAGCCAGATAATATTCCATTGTGTGTATAAATTGTATTTTGTTTATCGATTCATCTGATGAATACTCAACTTGCTTTCATCTTTTGGGTATTGTAAATAATGCTGCTGTGAGTGTTTGTGCAAAATACTTGTTTGAGTATCTGCTTTGAACTCCTTTGTGTGTATACCAAAAAGTGTAATTTCTGAGTCATATGGTAATTTATCTTAGGTTTAATTCTTTCAAGAACTACCATATCATTTTCCACAGCAGCTACAACACTTTACGTTCCCACCAGCAATGGATAGTTGTAATTTTTACGCACTCTTGGAAACACTTGCTACTTTTTGATTTTATTTTCCCTGTCCCTCCCTATTTCCCTCCCTTCTTCCCTCCCTTCTTCCCCCTCCCTGACTCTCTTACAATCATCCTAATAATGATAAAGTGATATCTCATTGTGGTTTTGATTTTCTCTTCTCTAATGATCAGTGATTAGGGCACTGTGACTATCATCCATTTGTCTACTTTGGAGAAATGTCTATTCAATTTCTTTGGCCAGTTTTGAATTGGGACTTTTAAAAATTGTTGAATTCTAGGAGTTCTTCATGTGTTCTGCATATTATTCTATTTATAAATATTTTCTCTCATCTTGTGGGGTGCCTTTTTATTCTCTTGAGACGATAGTGTCCTTTGATGCATAATTTTTTTAATTTTGAAGTCCATGTTATCTATATTTTCTTTTGTTACCTGTACTTTTGGTGTCCCAGATAAACATGTCACTTCTTTTATCATGTAAAGAAGTATCACATCATCATTTCAAATTCCTGGGATCCTGTTGGGACCACATAGCTTAGCAAAAGCTACCTTATTAATCGTATCATTCTCTTGGGTTACTGTAAATATTAGATATACGGATGTACAAATATCAAGCTCACAATTCTGGTCCTTTTTTCTCTCAGTTTTCTTTTGCACATCAGTGATTCACTCAGCCCTGAAAAAATTTTCTTTTGACTTCCAGTCTCTTTCTCTCTTTAGAAACTAGGAAAATACTTCTCAGTGTGCAGCCCAATTAGGCTACACATTCCACCTTCCTGGCAATGAGATGCATGAGTTTTGGCCAACAAAACACAGGCAGAAAGGATGCTTGTTACCGCTGTTCAACACGCTATGCTGGATCCCTGCCCTCCTGTGCAGGCCATAGGCAGAGGACCCATTTGAGGGCTGTATGTATATGCTGGAGTCTGGGCCCCTGAATAACCACATGGATCATGCCCCTCTGTTCACCCACCTTGCCCTGTGGAATGTGTGAGAAGTAGCCTTACTGGGTTAAGTCACTTAGGTTTTGTGGTTGTATGTTGGAGAAATCAGCCTGTGCATACCAACTGTTATGGTTTATATCTGTGTGTCCCCCCAAAGCCTCCTGCGGCCCTGGGGCAGGCTATTAGAGTTTGAATATGGGTGTGAGAGCTACACCCGCCCTGGGGTGGATAGTTTGCATATGTAAGGGAGAGGAGGAAGCTGCTTGGGGCATTCCTCCTGCATTCCGCCCTGGTGTGGTGGTTGCTTAGCTGTGTTCTGTGCCAGGAGCTGCTGCCCTCTGCCACGTGCCACTCTTATAATCTGCCAAGTATGGATTGAACCCTCTACAGACTGTAAGCGAAATAAACCTTTCCTTCCTTAATTTTGGGCATCAGGTGTTTTGTCCCAGCCACGAGAAAAAAGTAACCAAGACACCAACACTTCAGAATTTCTCTCTAAGTGCTCTTCATAGTGCCTCTCCTTGTCTCCTCCTTTCTGTGACAATTTGTATAATTGTAGTCTTATTGCTGGCCTCTCACTCCTAAACTAGTATGATGGTTTACTAGGCTCCAATCTTTCCTCCTCTAGGTCATCATTCAGGCTCACAGAAAAGAAATATTTCTAAGAAAGTGGCTTTGTGTGCTTTTGTTTAAACATTTTTGTTATCAGGACCTTTGCCAACAGAAGATCTCCTCCCCTCCTCCACCTTCCTCCCCTGGGAATGCTCAGCATTACTTCTGCACTGTTTTCTACTTTTCTTTTCCCCCTCTTCTTCTCTGCAGCCTAGCCATACTTTAAGCTCAATTCCAGTGTTCTCTGTCCTCCAGCGATCCTTCTATGAATCCTGTTGCATACTTTTGGCACTGGGTGTGTGTCATACTTCACTGACATAGTTTCATGTTAAGTGTCCTCAGCTCAACCAAAGATTCTTAACCTTGGATTCACCAATGGGGACACAGGAGCCTTTGCAGCTGTGTGCTGTGTCTGTGTGTGTGTCTCTGTGTATTTTTTTCCCCCTGAGCAGGGAATGGACTTACAGACTTCATGGGTCCCTTCCAGTGTTGAGGTTCATGAGTTTCAGGCACTGATTGCTTTTTAGGAAGTTATTCATGATGTCAGGAAAGGATGCGATAGCTGAGCGGGGAGGAAAATGTGGCAGAAGCAAAGTTTGCTCACTTCAGAAGCCCTTTGTCATCCTCCTGCTTTTGTAGGAACCCACAACCATTTCCTAATGTCTTGGTTCATTTTGTGCTGTTTTACAGAATTCCACAGACTAGGGAATTTGTAAAGAAAAGAAATTCACGTCCTACAGTTTTGGAGACTGGGACATTCGAGGTCGAGGGGTCTGTACCTGGTAGGGGCCCTTCCTGCTGTACCAGCCCACGGACTTACTTCTTTTACCAAGACCATACATCCACTCCAGGAATAGCCCACCTGCTCCCATGTTAATTCACTGGGCTGCACCCTCAGGCCCTTGTTACTTCTTAAGTGTTCCATCTCTCAGCTGTGTCGCACTGGGGATGAAGATTCCAACACATGATCTTTGGGGTGGGGAGGTCCCCTTGAAGTCACAGCGGACAAGAACTTCCACAAGAGTGACTCACAGAATTGCATCGGTCTCAATCCCCTGGGGGCACAGGAGACAGGTGCCTGTGGCATTGCCTGGGACAGGTCAGATCCCGGCTGGATCATCTTGCACCTTCTTTACCCTCAGACCTGCCTGGCTTGGTGGGCTAGTTCTTATCAAGTGCTGAGGCAAGACAGTCTCCCTGTCCTGGTTGTAACTCCCAGGGTAACTGTGTGCTAGCCAGAGGCCCCTTCCCATGACCTCATCCCCATAGTCATAAAGTCCCCTAGATTGTTATAGTCCTTGTGATCCAGACCGAGTGGTTTTACAGAGCTGCTGGGCCCCTCCTCTCTGCCATTCTTAGTTTGCTCAGCACCCTGCTCTGCAGCCAGCAGAGTGCCTTGCTAGCTTTTTTCCTCCACAGCTCTTTGAATGTTTAATAAATTCTTAATTAAAAGCTGGGCACCTCATCTATTCCTGTCAATTGCTTTTCTGTTGTGAAGAAGAGAGGCCTACAGGAGGGAAATGTCGGGCCTGCTCTACACCCTCTGCTCACACCCACAACTCAGCACGTGTATGCGGGCACACACACACTCACACACACAGCCATAGGACTCGGTGCTGTATTTACATAATTCTATTGACATTTTGAGGCTAAAATTATGTATGCTACTTTAATTCGCTGTTAAATTAAATTATGAATGTTTGGAATGTAGTAATTTCTTTTGTTCTAGGAACAGATTGTTTTATATATCTGCCTATATTACCAAGTTATTAATTTAATGATTTCATAATAGCAGCTCATTCCTCTGGGTAATATAAAGACTGAAGTGCACGTTCCATACAGCACAGGCAGACGCTGCTTGCCCTATGTGAATTGAAGGTTTTAGGAATAAAGATATTAGTTTTGGCAGAATGTTTAAGTGTGCATAGGGAAACTGGAGGGATATGTCAGGTCAGCTCTGGCTTCCCAATCTCATTTTTAAAAGGCAGGACATAGTCCATTGCCCATGAGACCGAAGGAAAAATAATTTTCTTAAATAAAGTCAGGCACCTCACTGAACACTGGCGAGTTTGAGAGCTGCTGCCTGCCTGTCTGCTCTGACAGCTCTGGACACAGTGCTGCTGGGAGAACATAGTGTAGGTTCTGCCCCAGCAGGAGGCAGGAGGGTCTTAGGCCCTGGGGACTGTGGGGTCAGCGTGCTGAGATTGCTGCCATGGCAACACAGCATCAGCTGCAGCATCGGCTGCATCGTCCTACTCCTTGCTGGCATCTGACCCTTTTAGGGGAAAGAGCAAAGGCCAGATGCTGTCTGGTGACGGGAGATGAGCGTGTGGTCTGGATTCCAAGGCCCCGTCCTCTGTGCCTGGAGGTGGGGACTTTAGCTCTCTGCCTGCAGTCCCTGATCAATAGAATAGGGATACTGATATCACCTGCCCAGTCAGTGTTGTGGTACTGTAGTGTGGCTCCAGTGAGAAGATGGAGCTAACAGATGGGGCTCTTGGGGATGAGGCTGTGTGAGTTGGTGAAGCAGGTACCACTAATCTCCGCATGTCAGAGCAATGATCATGGTAATGACTGTGATCATTCTCCTTATAGCTTCAGTGATTCACTTCTCTGTGGAGCGCACTTCTTTCAGCTGACTCCTGAGATCTGAGCTGAAGCTAATGATCTCCCCACTTCTGGTAGTTTTGGACTCTTATTTCTTGGCAGAAACCACCAAAATGCTTCATTTTAGTTGAACATTCAATGTCGCATGTGGGGCTGTACTAAGAAATCTCAGTATATTCTGTTTCTTCCTAAGTACTGAGCACTTCTTACACCACAACGATTAATATAGAGCAGTGGATGCCCTGGTCTCCAAGACCAGCTTGACTTCTGCCTTCCCTGAAGATATAGTCTGATTGGAACAGGTGATTAAACAGCTGATCCTGATGTCCTGTGTTGATGGATGGCAGGTGCCCACCCCAGACTAAAGCCAGGAGATGGGGAGAAAAGTTAGCCTGAGTCCCAAGAGTAATGGTGGATCAGCCAGGCAAAGAGGAGGTAAGAGAGGAAAGGGAGAAGCAGGAGTCTGTGGGGAAGTGGAGCTGGGAGAGACCAGTGCTGCAGGGCTGGGACAGCCGGTCTGTGTCTGGAGACAAAGTGGTGAGATATGAGGCTGGAGCTACTAGTAGGGGCCAAAGCTGGCAGACAATGAGCACCCCATCAGGAGGGGAGGGCTTGCTTTGCACTTTAGAGAAGTACTTAGAGAACACCTGGAAGAGGGTGGAAGTGGAGGCAATAAGACCATTAGACTGTTGTGCTAATCGAGATGAGAGGCAGTGTGGTGGGATAAATTCTAAAAGCTGCCTGGAGGAGGAGTTGTGGAGGTCTTGGTCAAGTTAGATGGAAGAGATGACCGAGAGTTGGTGAGGACAGGGCTACCAGGGCTCTGTGAGGCTCCCTCTGCTCTCTCTCTAGAACCGCGTTATTTGGCTTTTCTATCCTTTCTTAAAAGGAAACTGACACTCACCCCTCTTCCCATGGCAGACACACACTTGTGCCCGTAAAAGGTGTGTTCCTGGGTGCACCCATGCACAGGCTTTCCAGCTCTCTGTGTGCTCAGTAGGGTAAGATACCAATGTCTCTCTACAGAGCTGACAGGTTGCCAAATTAAAACATGTCACTGCTTACACTTCCTTCACTTGTTTCTTGTCTCGGCATGCCACCTCTGTGAAACTTTCCCCATCTTCTCAAGAGTAATTATAAAAAAGAATTCCTTTCTTCTGTGCTTTGTCTACAGACTTCTTTACCATTATCTCTGTCTTCCTAAAGGCTCAGGCACTGTAGTGTGGCCAAATATTCTCTGGATTCCTAGTGCCTTGTATGTTCCAGGGGCAACACTGTCATTTCTGTTGAATAATAGGTCAACAGTTATCCCCCAAGAGATCTGGGTCTGAATTTTTGGAGAAGAATTTTGCATGTGCTTTTCAGCCTCCCCCAGAAGTCTGTTTTTGAAGTATGAGGCACTGGGGTACCAGGATCTGATGGCAAATATCCACCAAGTTGTAGATGTGCCAAAGCCAGACCCCTTTGGAACCAAAGACAAGAGTCACAAATACTGTAGTTGCTTTGTAAATGCAATTAAACGTAGGCCAACCCATGAGCTGGAGATGGGCACGAAGTAAACAGAGGGAGAGAGACAGAAGTAGGGTTGGATCTCATAGCTCCAGGTGACAGTGGTAGGAGCTATAGAAGAGGGAAGGCCTACTGGGCACAAGACAGAGAGATGGTGAGAGAGAAAGTGGCAAGAAGGTGACAAACACGATGGGGAAGAGCTGAGGGTGAGCCAGCAACCAGAAGTGGGACTGAAGTCAAACAGTGGAAGATGATTGTCATCAAGTTTGCAGAAGTGGGGGAGCTTTCTCAAACTTACCTCAGAGTGCTTTACTGTCTCATCTGATCTGCAAGGACAGTGGAAAATGACTCTTGGAACCTCAGAAGAGACAGAGAGCAAGGGAGGGTTTGAACTGAAGTCCCATAAGAACTTGTTAGAGTCTGTGTTCCAGTGCCTGAGGTGAGCACTTTGTAAGTAGTCAATAGGAATGGAATGGTCGTGGGGGTGCTGTCCATGAGAATCATGCAGAGTAAAATTGGGGGAAGGCAGATGCCAGGACGTAGGTGAGGTATTCTGTTTCTAGGAGTAGGATCTTAGAACTGGCCTCTAGGCAAAGCAAGGTGGGGGCAGATCTGTAGTACTGGATTGTGTTTAAGATGTTTCTTGCCAGTACCCCAAACGTTCTCCCTCAGTGATAAATTTTTGCTTACACACTGCCATGGTCCGAATGCTCATCATCCCTAATTCTTATTATATTGAAACCTAATCTCCAAAGCAGTAGTACCAAGAGATGACGTTGAGAGATGATTAGGCCATGAGGTCTCCATCTTCATGAATGGGATTAATGCTGTTATAAAAGAAGCTCAAGAGCGCTATCCATCTCTTCTGCCATGTGAGCGCACATAGAAAGCTCCTGCAGGAGGATGAGGCTCCTGCTAACTTTGCTCACAACCTGACTTCCCAGCCTCGCACTTTTGCTTCACACTGGAGACTTCCCAGCCTCCATTACTATGAGTGATAAATTTCTATTGTTTATAAATCACCCAGTGTTCTGTTATAGCAGCATGCATGGACTAAGGCATACACTAAGTACACGGACACAGAAATGATGGCTTAGAGGCCGCTAGAGCAAGGGCTCTGTGCAAAATTCAAGGCCAAGGCAGTGGACCCAGTGTCTCCTAAAGGATGCTTTAGGAGTTAGAAGTGGAGTAGTCATCTGAGAGTCTTTTTCTGTCCCCCAAAGAAAGAACATTTCTGTGGGTGAGAATGGAGGTGGTGATGGAGCCAGCAGGGTCATGGCTAACATGCGGGAAAGGAAGAGTCTGGCTTCCCATTGTCTGTCTCCAGACAGAAAATCTCCAAGACTTGGGAGAGGCCATTTGGAGCAATTCGAAGTCTGGAGCCCTGGGCTATTTAATGTTTCCAGCAATGAGCTAGATGATGAAACGGAGAGCACGCTCATTAATTTCACAGATGACACTCAGCTGAGGCCGGAAGGGGCACCTTGGAGTATCGGATTAGAATTCAAATTGACTCTGGTAGGTTTTAGCGATTGGTCAGAAACCAACCAAATGAGATTCGGGGAGGACAAGGGCAGAGTGAGGTAAAAGCAGCCTCACAGAGACTAGGAGGAGTGACGAGCTGAGTCCCAGCCTTGCCTGAACCCTGCAGTCCTCCTTGACCTCCCTGGCTGATTCATCGCAGCTGACATTTGCACACAGCTTACAATGAACTTTCACAGCTCTCTCCTTTGAGCCTGAGGTGACAACCCAGGGAGAGAGGGATTGTTATGAATAAGTTCATGGGGGTTCCGAGATGTTACAAAATCTGCCTAAGGCCACACAGCTGATCGGTGTCAAAGCTAGATGCAGACCCATTTAGCATTTTACAGCACTCATTTGACACTTACCTCAGAGTGCTTTACTGTCTCATCTGATCTGTGACCTCATTCAGAGGTACAGGTCCTGCCTCCTTCTCCTTGCCCCCAGGTTCCCCCCCCCCCCCGCATCCCCATTCATGGAGACCAAGATCCTTGAGTGCATCGGCCCAAGCCAGTTCTTAGCAGCTACTTCACCAGCCTGGATGTGGTGTAGTTGAACTAGACCCACGCAGATACCTTTCACTCAGTCCAACCTTCCAGTCTCACCTGGCCTCCTTCTGTTGAGAGGGACCCACAGAGTTATAACCTGGAGAACCTGGAGAAAATCATGGAATTGGCTGGATGGAGCCACTACAGATCCATCGGAGAGGCCCTCATTCTGCTTGAAACAATCCTTTACATCTCTCTGGTTGGCTCACACTCTTCTGAAGGTCCCAGCCTCATTACTGACCTGCTTATGGTTACTTTTATTCTACTGGAGAGGAGAGGGGAGTTATTGACAAGTGCTCCCTCAGCTTCTTATTCTTATTTTCTTGCAGTTCATCGGATCCACATCAACCCTCTCCTCCTCTCCTCCTGGCCCAGGGTGAGAAATGCCTTTCTGTGCTCTCTTCTCTCCTATGAGCCTAGCCCCATCCATTCTGCTTCCCCCTGAAGTGCTCCATGGGTCTTGCCATTGCTTTCGTCAGGGTCCTTACACTCTCTACAGCCTGATGGTCTCGTGATGGTTCCCCTACAGGGGAAGCTACCAGGCAGGAGCCGGAGGTACTCACCTGAGGGCTGGCCAGATTCTGTCTCTTGGTTAAGTTCATGGTCCTGTATGAATCTATCCTAGGTAGCCATCATGACATGAAAAAGCCAATGTACATGAAGAAAGCTGTCCTTCAGCCATGCCACCAGCACCTTTTGCTGTTCTTCTTAGTGAAGCTCCTTGAAGACCATCAGCTTCAAATTTGTTTGTTGGCCCCTCTTTAAATTCCTGTCCTCATGATGAAGACACCAACAGCTCCTAAGGTATCCTTTTGCAGTTCACTCCTCACCATCTTTCTGGGCTGTTAACCAGCTAACCCCGCCTGCCCTGGTCCTCCCCTGAGCTCACTGACTGGGATCTCCTAGTGGCTCTGTGGGTCCCTCTTCAGCGTCCTCTCCAGGCTCTTCTTCACCTTGATTCTCACTCTTACTGGCCCAGACTGAGGCTGCCCCAGGACTTCACCTATTTGCACGTGTCCCTTGTCCTGACCACATCTTGCTCCTACCCCCACATCTTGTGTTGAGAACCCCACTATGCCAGCTCTCCAGGATGCCCCTTGTCCTTTGCAAAATGTCCTCCCTTAACTCAACCCTCTTCCTGTCAGCCACTCCATGAGATTCATCTTAGATCCCCATGCTACTCTTTTTCCAAATCCAGTTGGTGATGACGTCTTTGTCTCCACAGTTACTTGTCCCTGTTCATGGTCATTGTCTCCTACTTGATGTCTCTGTCTCGATTCTTGCCTCCTGTTAATTCTGATCTGAATCTGCCAAACTGCATAACTGATCATGCTGCTTCCCTGCTTAAATGTTTTAACATCTTCCCTAGGTCTGAGTCCAGATTCTGTAGCCCACAGGACCCCCATAGCCGATGGACCCCTGACTCTCAGGAGCAACGCCTGTTCTTGCCATTGCTGGCTACTTGCAGGTCCCCGAGGACCCAGTGATGTTCACATCTTGAGCCTTTGCATGTGCTGTACCTTTGCTTTCATGCCCACACTTATGCCTCTACCTGGTGGCTCCCGCTGAAGTGCTCTGGTCTCTCATTTTCGGGATGATTGAGACTGCTGGTTCTGGTGTCACATGGACTCAGTTCAAAATCCTACTCTACCCCTCAAGTCACGTGACTTGACAACCGCTCAGACTTCCTTTCATCCTCTGTGGAGTGGAAATGAGGAAGGTGCCTACCTGGTAGGATCACTGGGGGGATTAACTAAGGTTTCTGGAAAGCACCTGCTGCAGTGCTTGGTGCCTGGGAAGGTCTTACTGCAGGCTGACCTTCTGTTATGGTTTGAATAAAAAATGTTCCCCCAAAGGCGAATGTGTTCAAAGGTGGAGCTTTTGGAAGGCATTTAGATTGCAGAAGCATTAAACTCACTATTAATCAATGGATTAATGCATTGATGAGTTCACAGCCGAAAGTGCTGTTAGGGGGCAGAGCCTGGCTGGAGGAGGCCACTGGAGACCTAACCGGGAAGGGTGTGTTCTTGCCCCTGACCTCTTCCTCTCTCTGTCTCTCTCCCTGCTCTCTGCTTCTTGGCTGCCATGAGGAGAATGGCTTTCCTCTGCCATGTTCTCTCACTGTGCCTCTAAGTTGTCACCCTTGGGTACTGTCACAGCAACTCATCAGTTAACACACCTTCGTAATGCTGGACTCTTTGTCCCCCAGGATTGAGGTCCAATGGCACCTGCTCCTCAAAGATGCCTGTGACCTTCCAGACAGACTTGTTCATCCTGACTGTCATTTTGGATGTTTATGTCTGTCTTTCCTAGTACACTGTACATTATTTGTGGTGTAGTTCTTGGGACTTGACATGGCATTTAATGTTAGACAACTTTCCCACTCCTACACCTCAGAGATGGTTTGCTCTGACCATTCATTCATTTTTGTTGGCTACTTAAGGGCTGTTCTGTTGTGATTTTGAACAAAATTTCTGTTCTGATTCGCTCATCTACAAAGTGAGACCATTGTGGAAGGGATCCTGAAAGGGGATTCAGATTTGGGATAAGGTTCGTATGGGAACAAAGTCCCTAAAGTAGTCTGAGATGGGATATCTAGCTACTAGAACTGGGCAGCGGGGCATTCACCTCTCACTGAGATTGTGGTTGTGGAATGGCGCAGGGAGATGTGTTCCGTATTGTGTGTGTGTGCCTCTGTGTGTGTGCGTGCAAGTGCAAGTGCATGCCTGTGCCCTTGGCAGTGCAGTGGTGGGTCAGTGGACAGTGTCTTCACTGTTCTCTGGTTGTGGGGAGTAACAGCTGGCCTGGCTAGACTCCCTAACAATGATCTCAGGGGGCAAAAGTCACGTTGCTTCGCTAAGGCCATTGGACAGAGGATGCCCCAGACAGAGGGGGATACGTTTGTGGGCCTCCAGGCACAAAGTTGTTGCCTGCTGGACATTCTTGTGCCTGGGTGGGCTGGGAAGCAGCTGCCCGTTGCCCTGAACAGATGCAGATCAAGGCTTATGGCTGGCAGCATCAGCCAGGCGGGGGTGGGCAGGATGGTATGACCCATGCTTTCTGTCTGAGCTACCCAGGGTGCACTGAGTGCAAGAGTCACAGAGCACTGGCTCTTGCCCAGCACCTGCCTGGCTTTGGTGTCTTCTGCCCTGTTAGATTCTGAGCCACCCCACTTTAGAGTATGTCCTCACCTGGTGCTACAGAAACAGAGGAAGTGGTCCTGTCACCTGCTCTTGGGCCCTGAGCCCTTCTTTGGGGCTGGCTTTTGGAGTGTCCACTCAAAACCTTACACACCAGCTTCCTTTAGTCCCTGGGGTTGGCACTGGATTTTCCTTTCTGGCCCCTATTGGAATTTGGTCACCAGGAGGTGGGTGGTTCCTTTGGGACCACTGACCACTTGTCCACACCCCTGCTTTCCACCTGCCTGTCAGAGGTGCCATCTCCCATACCCAGGAAGGCCTGCGCCTGACTTCCTCAGCAATACGGGTGGAACAATTGGACATTAGAACCAGTCAGTGGAGTTCATGTGGCCCGTTGCAGCCGTGAGTGTGGAATAAATAGCACGGGCACCAGCACCTCTCTAGGCCAGAGGCAGTTGGAATGCTTGGCTTAGCCTTTGTCTTAAACCTGACTGACCTCGCCTACCCTTTAATGCAGCACCGAACCAGGCCCCACTCTTTGATAGGCAACAGCCAGTCTCCCAGCTGATCAATGGGCCTGTGGGCTTGTGTGATGTGGTCCATCAGGTCAGGATGGCGCTGAGGAGGAAACAGCACCCGGTGTGACCCTGAAGTCAGAGCAGGAAAGTGCTGGGCGGCAAGGGCAGCTTTGGGGGCTTCTGGGTGGAAGGAACATGTCTTGGGAAATGGAGTCTTGTTTGCAGTCCAATTAACAGTGCTGGTCAGGTGAAGGTGGTCAGGGCAGCGAGCCCTAAGGCCTCCGGAGATGTCCACTGCCATATTGGAAGCTGAGCCGTGCTCGGGCCAGCGACTTGTCATCTTCCATGTGGCCTTGCAGGATGAAGACACCGAAGCCACTGCTCCCCTAATGACCTTCAGCGCAGAACCCAGCCGGCTTCTGAGGCAGATATGTCCCTGTCTCTGCCTGCTGCCACCCAGACAATTAACCGCGGCTGTAATTCTGGGTCTCTGCCCCATACCCCGCTTCCCAAACAACCATGTTGAACAAGCAGCTTACAGAAGGGAAACACACTGTCTGGACTGGCAGTGGAGCGGTGACAAGAGCCGAACCATGGGTTTGAATCGCTGGGGACATTGTTCTGGGAGCAGATGTAAGGCAGCGCTGCAGAGCACTGTGGGCTTCTGCACCCTGAGGATAAGTGAGGGTGACATTTGGAAGACAGGAGATTCTCCCAATCACTATCCCCCCGGGGCTGGCCCCAAGCCCTACCAATTACCTCCCTGGCTTGCTGGGCTCTGCTGTCTGGGAGGGGCAGAGCCAACCCTGTAATGTGGTGGCAAGCAGGGAGTGGGACAGGAGCTCAGGGGCCCCTGGAGAGACCCCTCCACCCAGGGATGGATGATACCGGGAGGCTGGGAGTGATCCCAGGGACATCGGATTCCTGGGGTCCTGGTGGGGTCCCTGCAGCCCTCCCATGTGTCTCTCTGCCCTGCAGTGGCACAGAGCAACCTGGGTTAATCAGAAGCTAGGCTGCTGTCTCGGAGGACAGAACCTATTTTGAGCTGGTGAAATGATTAGTGGCACTAATCGCACAGCCTTGGCCCAGGCCCTTGTGGCCTACTTACAGCCTCTGCCCAACTTTCCCTGGGCCTGCCTGCTCGCTGCACTCCCCACCCCTCCTTCTCTTCTCTCTTGCCTCCCCTTCTCTCTTCTTACTCTTCTGTCTTCATGGGAAAGGGAACCCTGGAAACCTGAGAGAAGGGTGATTCTAGCCCGCACCTTCAGGAACCCCAAAGCTTTTGAACAACCCCTAGAGTTCTTCAAGCTAAATTATTCGAACCTCAGTGTGACCCTTGCTGTGTGTTACTGGGTGCAAAAGGAGGGGAGGCCTTAGGGGTGCTCCAAGGTTTTTCTTTGGGCCCCGGAAAGTGTGGGAAGTCCCTGAGGGAGTGAGGAGGGAGAGTGGAGAGGCCCTGCCCAGAGATGAGATCCTGCTCATGGCCCTGTGCAGGGCTCCTGAGGGTGGTAGCACTTGCTGAGTGGTTAGAGGTGGAGCTGTGCTCTTGGTGAAGCTAAAAGAGTGCTGTGGTTGGAGTGGGATCCCAAACTTCTTGGGTTGGAGATTTCATCCAAGTATGGGTACCTTGACCTTAAACTTGTCAGCTTCCTACACTGTAAAAGACAAATTTCTGTTCTTGATAAATTCCCCAGTCTAAGGTATTCTGTTGCAACATAAAACAGACTAAGACAGTGAGGTAGTAAGACGTGTAGGGGCCTGGCAGCTCTGGGAACTGGCCCCAGGTGACCTCGGCCCTGGCAGGTGATGATCGTCACCTGCTCATCTGCTCACTCAGCAGATAAGTGCCGAGCACCTATTACCTGCCAGGCCCTGTCTAGGTGTTCAGGAAAAACAAAGGGTAAAAATTGCTATAAAGAAAAAGGGTGCTGAGTTGGAAGCTACATTGGGGGTGGACCAGCCTCTCAGAGGAAGCAACATTTAAGCTGGATCTCGAAGAGTGAGGAGGGACCAGCAGAACCAAGAGTGGGAGGAGAGGCCAAGGTGGGGGGGATGCACGGTGCACCTCAGACAGGGAGGAGCTGGGCCCTTAGGAGCGGAGGGAGGTTCTGGGCCGTCTGGGCCTCGAAGGGCAGGTGCAGGAGATTGGGTTTTGTCCTCAGAACCAAGAGGAAGCTCGTCCTTCCTAAGCTGCGGCCTCTGACACCCTCCCTGCCCTGGCCCTGTTCTCCTCATTGGGCAGAACCTGATGCTCACAGTCTGTCTATCCAGCCTCTGGGTTAGCGGGCCTCCAGCAGGGCTCAGCCAGCGGGGGAGCACAGGCAGGAGATGGAGGCTGGGAGAAGGCACCCTCCTAGATTCCCAGTCAAGCCCTGGATCTTTTAGCCCCATCTTCTCCCTCATCTTACCAGTCTAATAGGATCCTACCTACTTGATAATCTCTGGGTTGTCTTATTGCTCCTGTCCGGTTTCTCAGCCTCCTTAAATTCCCATGGTTTCAAATACTCACTTATACTTGCCAAGCACTCTAATAAGGCTTGCATATATTAATTAATTTAAATCTCTGCTAAAGGTCCATGAAGCAGATTATACCCATTATATGAGTAGGAAAACTGAGCCACAGTGAAGTTAAAGTTCACAGCTAGTAAATAGCTGGCTATTGAACTGGAAGGAAGGCCAGCCCCAGAATTTGAGTTTTAACCTCCACACTGTAGGTCTATGCACTGTTTGATTCAGACCCTGAATAACAGGCTGGCATGGTAGAATACAATTAAATGTGTGGTTTTAGAGGAGGACTTGTGTGTGAGTTGTGGTGACAGGTTCTATGATCTTGAGTAAGTCACTTAATCACTGTGAGTCTTAGTTGGCTCATTATGAATTGAGGAAAATAACAATCTAATTACCAGGGAATTTTCATCATCAGATGGGATGACGCACTGCAAGCCACAGAGCCTGGCATGCAGTACGTGCTGGACTGAAGTTAGCTTTTATGCTTACTTTCCCATGCCTTTCCTGACAAAGCAGTGCAGCAGAGGACACTGGGCAGCTGGATTCCAGGTCAGTCAGGGCCAAAGTGGCTCTGTACTTCCAAGCACCCTTAGGACCTGAGGTTCCTGATGCCTGATCTGCAGCCTCATCTCTGAAGAGGTCCTTTACCTTTAGGTTGTCCTGTCCTGGACTGCAGCTTTTCCATCTTCTGAAGATGGGTTTTTGAGAGGTCTCATGCTGAACCTTCTTCCTGCAATGCTTCTGCCCTCTCAAGCCCTCCTGGGAGGACTTAGCCAGGTGACTAGGCTAAGAACTCCAAGTCTTGGAACAATCTGAGGCCCATGGAACTTCAAGTGGTTTCTGTTTTTCTTTTCTGTTTTGAGTCTCAACACAATATGGAGTGTGTACTAGCCTATGTGAGTGCGCACGCGCACAGACACACACACACACACGCACACGCTACTAAAATCAATGACCCAGAGGCAAACCTCAGTGAATTGCTGAGCCTTGAACAATTTCAGCCAACCGATGAAGATCCCAAATAATTTCCATTCTAATCTATGTTGCTTGACTTCTAAGGAGGTAATGGCCCCTTTGGTGACACGCCGTCCTTTCTGTATACAATTTATAGCTGTGACTTGCCTTTCTGAACTGCTACAAAGTATGGAGGAGAAACAGCCTTTGAGTTACCGCTAGCTGTTCTTGGCTGAGATTCTGGACTCCTGCCTCCCAGCTTGGGCAAATATGATGTTACCCAGGCCAGAGGGAAGTAGTGAGAGTTAGAAGGGGAGAGATGGAGGGAGGTCTGAACTCAAAACCCAAAGATAATGACCACATTTCCATTAGCATTGATTAACAGTGAATGTGTTTATCTTTATATTTGCAAAAAGCACTTTCAAGCATTATTTTCATTTACTCTTAACAAACTGTCATTGTACAAAGGGTGAGATTTATATGAGATGATTTGTCCAACGACAGACACCTGGTTAGAAGACACAGGCACAATGAATTCCAGGTCTTCTGACTGTCGTACAGTATTTCTGATGAGTACATGGAATGGAGGCGTACAGCCTTCTTTACCAGGTTTGCAGCAGTTGGCTAAGATGGTTGGGGTCTTCCTGGGTGGATAGACCATTCCACAAAGTCATGGGTTTGGTTGTCCAGTCTAATGATTCTCTGAGTCTGAGCTGAGATCCATCTGGCCAGCACCTCCTTGGTTGTGTTTTCTAAGGAGGTGGGACAGGCTAAGAGTGAATTGGTTCATGTATGTTATTTCTAGGAGACAACTCAGAGAGCGTACTTGGCTGGGTTGGTAAGTCTTCTAACCTTTCTATTAGTCTCAGCTCCTCCCGCAGCCATAAATGGGATGGTAACAATCAAGTCATTGTGAGAATCAAATGATGTAATAAAAGAGCTTTATAAGTGGTAAGTACCAAGGAAATATAAAGAAATTTTATTGTAGCTTTCACTACTGCTACCATTGCAGTTGTCATTATCCTCCTCTTCCTCCTCCTCTTGTAAGGAAAGTACAGACCTCAAATCTCTAAAAGTATGGGTAACACTTAGAATTTTCTGGGATAGCTTATTTAAAATGTGGCTTCCTGGCCACACCATCTGAGATCCTGATTCAGAAGGTCTCTGTGGAACTCAGAACTTTTTCTTCTAACAAGCACCCAGAGTGATTTTGTTGCAGCTAGTGTGTAGATCAGACTTTGAGAATTGTTACTCTAGAATTGAAGGGTAAGTAATAGGAGATGATATCGTACACAGGTGGGATAATTCTTGTGAAACCTGTAGGCCCATGACAATAGTGTGAGTAATCCAGAACCTCGAAGACTTCACTGATGGTGGACCCGCCTGTGATCATGAAAAGTGTGGTCCACATATCCCTATTCAAGGCAGGAACAACCTTCCTAAGTTTTCTGGTCCTTCTTTATCTAGTTTCAGCCGCCTGGGGTGAGCTGGTTAGAGGATACATATGAACTTGGGTGTTGGGACTTGAGCAGCAATTAAGACAAGGGGAAGATGTATTTATACTAACACAGTACAAAGCTGTTAATCTGCTTTGTTAGCTATAATGAAATTCCTCAAAGGAGTTGGAGACTCAGAACTTAAGAGCTGGAGCAAATCCCTCTCCATGGGTCCTGCAGAAAGCATCTTCTCCAGTGCTATTTGGGCTAGTGCTCTGCTCCTGAGGATCCCAGTGAGCTCAAGCCAACGCTGGCATGTTGACTTTGCAAGTTGTCTTTCTTAGAGAGTCACACTAATTTTTGCGGTGAAAAACGAGCAGAGTGCAGATGAAGAAACCCACCAAAGCAAATGTGTATCAGGAGTCCAGGGGTGGCTGGTAGGTGAGGTTTGGATTTATTTCTGGAGGTGGAGTCAGGGACTACTCTGCAGTTCAGATTTGTAATCACTCATTTGCACAGCACCTAGAAGCTTCTGGGGGAAAATGCTCTACATGGGGTTCAGATATGAGTGAACACATCTAGTAAACTGAAAGTGGGAGTTAAGCAGCAGGAAATGTAGGAAGGAAATGAAGCTGCCTGAAAGGGAACCTTGATAGGATCATAGGAAGGGACCAGAAAGCAGATCAGAGCTCAAGAGGAGTCTGGGTGAGCCTGGCACTGTTGCTTGAGAGGGGCCCCACCCCTTTCAGTGTGGGGGGCATGAATGTGTTCTTGGGAGGAAGAGGTTTGGTGTGTTCGCTCAGTGTCTCTGCCTGGGGGCCCCTGCAGGAGAGGCTACCTGAGAAGGAGAAGAATGTTGATAATCAGAGAGGTGTCAAGGGCAGGCAGCAGGTGCAGTGTGTGCACTCCCAGGCTCAGGGTGGTAGCCAGCGAGGAACAGGCATGGACAGCGACGTGTTAGGGCAGAGCAGCAAAGGCTGCCTGGGACCTGAACTCAGAGATGCATGGAATGAGGTGTGGAGCCCCAATAGCTATTAGGGGGAACATGGACCAAGAAGGGCTGGGGTTGGGTGCGACATGTAAGTGGGGCAGGAAGAGGGTGCGGACTTACCAGGCTTGCTCATGCGGTAGTGAGGATCTGGAGTGCTTGGGCTACACTGGCGGAACTCCGTGGGCAGGAGAGAACCATGGGCCCTGGATATGGAGCTCCCTGCCACATCTCCACTGGGCTCCTCCCTCCTCAGTCTCTATTTTCTTTCTTTTTAAACTTTTTGTTCATACTTAGTGGCAGGACTGCCCAGTACCCATGCTGGCATGCCTGGGGGATAAAAATAAAGCACAGAGAACTAGCCCTGGTATCATTCTTCAACTACTAAGGTCCCCGAGTGTACCCTCTTTCCACCTTAGAGAGTCATTTTATGCTTTTCTATTGAATTATTTGCTGAACATTTAGTTTTCTTTCAAGTAAAGGAGCAGGAAAAGTGGGCCTATGCCACGGTGTTTAGGATCTGGCATCTCTGCCATTCTTCCAAGCCTCTACCCTGTGCAGCCAGGTGGGAATTAGCTGGTGTTGGTCTTTAGCATGAACGGAAGCCAGAACTGCAGGAAGAGGCTCAGAGTTGTCCCATGTGCCTGTTTATGTGACACCAGCCCTTGCGGTGCTCACTGGAGATAGGAATGTGCTGCAGGTCCCAGGGACTGCCCTGATGTGGCCATGCTTGGGGCCTCATTACTGCTGAGGGACAGGGATCACATGAGGCAGGAGGGCCTTGGCCTATTTGTCACCAGCAACAACATTCAGGAATCACATCATCTAATGCCTATAGCTGAAGGACTGACATGGAGCTACAGGTGTGCGGGCATTGGGGAACAGCCTCTAAGGTCAAACTGAAAGGGCTATGCTCCTTTAGCTTCTGCGATTTATTCATCTGTCATTTTCAAATCAAGTTCTTAGCATATGCCCGGTGTGGTGCTCCTTGTTGTGGGTTAGAGATGAAGGAGACAGAGTCCCTGCCCTTGCGGGGCTGACCTTCTGGTGAGGGGGCATCAGCAAGAGAGATAAGATGGGGATCACCGCCCAGGAGGGGGCTGGGCAAAGTGTTGTGGTTTCGTGGAGACCAGAGCGTCTTTGCAGTGGTGGTGACTGTTTGAGTCAGACATTGAAAGATGCCAGAGCCCTGATGTCCAAGACGTGTGGGTCTAAAAATGGAGTTTAGGGTAAAGAGGATTCACTTCCCAGAAGCTTGCAGTCTGTCCTAGTCTGTTTTGTGCTGCTCTAACAGAGAACCCGAGACAGGGTAACTTATGAAGAACAGAGATTTCTTTGGCGCATGGTTCTGGAGGCTGGAATCCAAGACTGAGGGGCTAGCATGTGGTGAGAGGGCTTTCTTGCTGAGAAATCCCAGGGCAGAAAGGCAAAGAGAAGGAAGGGAGAGAGAGAGAGAGAGAGAGAGAGAGAGAGAGAGAGAGAGAGAGA
>NW_004955403.1:45063289-45104634 GCF_000276665.1 Chinchilla lanigera | reverse complement strand
AGAGAGAGGGAGAGAGAGAGAGAGAGGGAGAGAGGGAGGGAGAGAACTCAGTCTCAAGCCCTTTTATAGCCAGCATGAATGCACTCATAAAGATGGAGCCGCATGACCTCAACCCCTCCCCACACTGTTGCATTGGGGTTTTAGTTTCCCAGTGTTTGGGGGATACCGTCACACCACAGCAAACCCGCTGACAGAGCTGGATCTGAGCACAGCAATAGTTATTGCTTGCTCGTTTGCACCACGGAATGAGAGGTTTTCAAGAAACATAATAGTTCTCCCAATGTGGTTATAGTTTAAACCCTCCTCATTCTGGAATGGAAGCAGCTCTCCTGGTTAGTGAATTTTTTTTTTGTGGTGCTGGGGATTGAACCCAGGGCCTTGTGCATGCAAGGCAAGAGCTCTACCCCTGAGCCACATCTCCAGCTTGGTTAGTGGGTTTTGAGGGACCCTGCAGAAGGAGGAGGAGGTGTCAGAGGTTTTGGTGTTTGTTAGAAAGGCACTAGCAATCTTTCTGGACATGGAAGCTGAGGGGATAGTGTCTTCTGTGTGTCTGGGGTGCGTGAGCATGTGCATGTGTGTGTGAAGTCTCCATCACCCAAGGTACTCTTCTTTCCACCCTCCATGCTTAGCTTCCTTCCTGGCACATCATGGGTCTCTGCTAACTGGATATTTAATGTGACAGTCCAGGCCCTGGGAGCTAGAAGTGCATTTGCTCCACAGGAAGGAGGTGGCAAAAGCCATCTCAGTGTACAGTGTTCATGGCAGCAGCCTCATTGGCAGGCTCTTTGCCTTGGGCTATGCTGCCTTGCCATTCCTATTCATGTGGGGCTTACAGGAAGTTCTGAAAAAACTTGACTTCCTTCATTACCTGCCTCCTAGGTGCATCTTCTGCCATGGACCCCTGGCTCCTGTCTCTCTTAGATCTCATATCCTCATGGCTTCCTCTCATATAGTTTGTTCTCATTGAGAACAAGGGGATTGTTTTCCACCCTGACAAACTCCTATTCATCCTTCAAAGCCCATGTGAAATGCCACATCCTCCAGGATGCTTGCTTGATGACTCTCGCCTGAGCCATCTCTGCACTGCCCAGACATTCAGGGCTTCCATTGCAGTATGGGATACTTGTGGTTGTGTTCACTGCTTTGCTGCTCTGGTTCCCACTGGATGGACAGTTCCTTGGGGGCACAGGTGGTGTTTAGTTCATCTCTGGATTCCTGGGCCTAGAATATGGGGAACTCAGTCATGATTTGATAAATAGAGCAAGTGCATTCTGCATAACAGCCATTTCCCTTCTGTTCAGTGGCAGCACATATCAGAGCTTTGAGTTCCAGAGCATCTTTATGCACTTGTGAAATGAAAGATGCTCGGGTTCCTGGAGCATTGTGAACACAGTGGGGGAGAAGGCAAAGGATGAAGACAGCAGGAGCTGGGTCAGCAGTGGCTGTGAGCCCAGGAGCCTGGGAGCAGGACGCGTTCAACTCGCTCACGAATCTGATGGGCCAACCATGCAGGAGATTCAGGATAGAAGTCACCGCTTCAGTCTCTGCTAGTATTTTAAGACATTCCAATCACTTCTCTTTTAGAGAGACAAAGGAGACACATATATAAATGCTGTAGGGAAGGCAACTGAAATGATCAAGAGGGACGGGGGAGCAATTAGGTTTCTTAAATGTAGAACGCTCAAGACTGAGAGAGAGAGTGGGATGAAAGGTTTTCCAGTCATGAAAGATAGAGTGGATGCTGAAATCCCAACATCTTAGACCTAAATTCCTCTTTCTCCTTCATCCCCATAAAACTTGACAGGAAATAATTTTTGGAGGACTAAAGGGAATCCCACTTTACCCAGTGAGAAGCAGAAATTTATGCAACTCTTTATCCCCCAGAGGTGCTGCACAAGCTGAGCTCACAAATAACATCAGGAAGGGTTTACAGATCCCAAAGATTAAAGTTCCCTAATGAGCGGGGGAGTGAGTTCGGAATTTTAAGGCGCTACCTTTAACTTGGCACTTATCCCCTAAACAAGCTCTTGGCGGTGCTTGTCAGAGAGACTATATCAACTCTTCGAGGCCTGGCAGTTTGCAACAGTTTTCTGGCCATGCCGCTCTGCAGTGAGTGGAATGTGCCACTGGTCAGGGCTTGCCTGTTGGGCTGTCTACGATGTTATGAGCCAGGGCAAGGAATCTGCATAGGCAGTGCTGGTGGAGAGGCAAGTTGGACTTGACTGAGAAGCCCCTAACTTCCAGTTTTATTTAGATAGGGTCTTACTACCTAGCCGGGCTGGCCTCCAACTTGGAATCTTCCTGCCTCAGCCTCCCCAGTGCTGGGATTACTGCCTTGTGCCACTATGACTGCTTGTTTTGGAGTGGTAACACTCATTTAAAAAATTGTGATAAATATGTATAACACAAAATTGGCCATTTTAACCACCACCGAGGAGTACAATTCAGTGGTACTTAGTACAGTCACTACTATTTTATCCAGTTCCATCCAGATCCCGTTTTACCACGCCATAGGGAACCGCACACCCCAGAAGCAGTCACTCTGCACCTTTCCTTTCCCCAGCCGGTGGCAACCAGGCATCTGCTTTCTGTCTCCATGGAATTTCTAGGACTATTTCCCCTCCCAGGTCTGCAAGGCTGGACTGCTTGCCTCCCTCTCCAGCGGCATCTTGCTTCCCTTTCCTCTCTTGCCGGCCTGCTCCCAGTTCTTGGGGGGCCCGAGAGTTTTGCACACACGTCCTGGCCCGCACCAGAGCCCTAGGTAAACGTCTTGCCTGATTCTAGGCTGGACTCTGCCTGGAAATGGACCTCCAGGTTAAGCGCTGCGTGGGTCCTGATCCTGGAAGGGAGGGATTACAGACCCTGGTGTAGGTTCGGGTAAACTGCAGAGCGCAGGGCATGGTGGGAGTTGTCGCCTGCCCCGCGAAGGCAGCTCTTCCTTACCGCAAGTGTCCCAGGCCTGGTTGCCTTTGGAATACAGCCGCAGACAGCGCTTTCCACCCAGCAAGGAGCCGACCAAGGTCAACAGCCTCTCGGCAGCACAGGGTTCATCATGGTGGTGTCTTTGGAGCAGAGAGGGTGGCAGAGTGGGAGTGAGGCTGCCTGTCCGGTCTCGGGTCCACCCCGGAAATGCGTGCGGACCGCTCAGCATTCACAGGGCTTCCATGAGGACTGAAGGTGCATGAAGGACTCTGGGAAGTGGGACTGGCTGCGTGGGTGGAAGGCTGGGAGGTTTGCACTCAGATAATTGGGAGGACTCCAGCTCCCGCTCCCCATCTCCAGCCAGCGTGTGTGATGGAGATGAGGGGCAGGCAGGGGGCCTCTGCACCTTCATTTCATTCATTCATTCATTCATTCCTCATTCATTCATGCATGCATATACTCATTTACTCTTCATTTGTGCTTTTATCTACTCGTTCATTCACTTATTCATACATTCAGGGGCTCATTCATTAAATTATTCATATACTCAAGTATCATTTATTCATTCACTCACTTATTAGGTACTTGTGCAATCGCTTACTTTCATTCACTACTTACACTCATTCATTCACCCACTCACTCATGCATCCATTCACTCTTCACTTATTCATCCCTCATGCATGCATTGATTCACTTGTTCTTGGTTTAGATCTATGCTATCCAAACTGACAGTCACTAGCCACATGTAGCTATTGAATGAGTGAAATATGCTTGTCTAAGTTAAGGTAAACCATAAATTTAAAATCCACATTGGATTTCAGACTTGGTACAGAAGGAAAAAATCTTATTAATGCTCTTTTAGAGAATTTCTTTTTTTTTTTTTTTTTTGGTACCAGGAATCAAACTTACGACCTTGCACTTGCTAGACAGGCGCTGTGCCGCTGAGCTGTATCTCCAACTCAATAATCTTTTAAAGATACTGGTCACAAGTTGAAATGATAGTTTTCAGGGTATTTGGGGGTTAAATAAAATGTTCTATGAATATTAATTTCATCTATTTCTTCCTATTTTTTAAAAAAGTGTGAGTACTAGAAAAATTTAAATTTCCTGTGTGGTTTACATTAAATTTCTATTGTCTGGAGTTGGTTTAATCATATCTATTCCTCTGCAGGAAAAGAGGGTGTGAGGTTGACTGATCTTGGTTAAAAAGCAGGACCAGTGTAGGATCTCTCCCTTGAATAATGTGGAGACAAGGAGACTGGCTCACAAGTCCCCCTGACAGGGACTGGGCACCCCAAACCATGAATGGAGGATTTATTACAAGCCTCTCTTGAGGGACTTAGCACAATGTTTATGATTGATAAAGGCACTAAAGCTGTTCATTATTTATGTTTGCTAGTTTGTACTTCTGTGCCTCTCAACAGTGTGGGAATAGGAACAGAATAAATTACCCAGTGATCTGGGAATTCAAGTAACCCATAACTCCAGTATGCTGTGTGTGAGTGTGTGCACACATTTTAATGAGATGCAATTTTGTTTCAATTTGAGAAGTCCCCAAAGCTCTCCTGCATTCTTTTCTCTGCTTCCAACTAGCAGTTTTAGAAGCAGCAGCAAAAGGAGAGATGAAGTGAAAACAGCCAAGCACAGCCCCGCCGCAGGCTTTCTGGTGCTTTCTCTCTAGGGGAGCTGTCTACTCCCTCCATAGCCAATGTCAAAAGTGCACCTTTTAAACTTCATGACTGTGGCCTTTGTTCTCATCTCTGGTCTGCTACCACATAGTAGGACACCAGAACACACATGATCAAAGCAGAATGCAAGTCTTTGGCACAGAATGAGGAAATCTCAGGGTCCCAGCTGTGTGCCTACAAGCAAGCAAGTTACAGGTGCGTCTTAGTATGAGCGAGGCCGTAATGACAAGTGGAAAGGCCAGGGCACTGCAAAGGATTATTCATGGGTGCTTAGGCACGGCATCCATACATATACTCATTCAACAGGCATATACTGGACACATGTTCATTGCCAGATGCTGAGGAAATAAAATTGTGTAAAGTTTGGTCTTTCCCTTCAAAACATTCCAGTGTATGAAAATATTGTACAAAAATGAAGTGCAATTCAGTATTACCACTTCTGGGAAGATACATATATTTTCTTATTTCTTTGGCTAGACACAAGGAAAACCTCCTGGAAAAAAGATCTACATCTCTATATATCTATATCATAAAGAGGCAGTGAAAGATTGAGCAAGGAAGTCACATTGTTTAGGGTCTTGGGACCCAGGAAAAGACTCAATGATAAGTTCTCTTTTCTTCTCCTTTCTTTCAGTTTTATATATCCAAAAGTGAAGTTTAAAAACTGGCAGTTCAAAATGCCAACCAGTAAGGAGAGAGAGAGACAGACAGACAGATAGAGAGGGAGAGAGGGAAGGAGAGACAGAGACAGAGAGACACAGAGAGAGACAGACACAGAGACAGAGACACACACACATAGGGACAGAGAGACAGACAGACATACAGACAGACAGACACACACACAGAGAACACACAGCCTATTTGTATGGAGTCCCAGAAAACAAAAGACTTAGGCAATGACTGCTGTAGAGTGAAGGCCGAGAGGGAAGCCTCAACTCCAGCGTGATGAAGGTGGCACTCCTAGCTGTCCTCCAAGACAGAGTGGTTCCATGAATGGCTGGTGGAGAGCCCAAGCTCCCAAAGGAAGACAAAACATAGAAATGACCCAATTTGAACAACAGCAATAAATACAGTAGGAAAAATCAACCGAGTCATGGGAATTTTGGGGACTGTCACAAAAGATCTAATATTTGTGTCACTGAAGTCCCAGAGAAACAGAAAAAAGAGTATAAAACTGAAGATATTTGATGAAATCATGGTGAAGACCTCTAAATTGGGTGAAATTTGAATTCTATGGACTCAAGAAGTTGAGTAAATCCTAGCAAGATAAATTCAAAGAAAACTACACAAAAATCAACAAAATCAACAAAAAAGCAATAAAATCTACCCAAAAATCAAACAAATCTACACAAAGATGCATAATACACAAATTTTTGAAATTAAATAGGGAGAACTATCTTGAAAGCAGCAGTAGAGAGCAGGGAGAGAGAGGGAGAAGGAGACGGGGAGAGAAAGAGAAAGAGAGAGAGAGAAAGAGAGAGAGAGGGAGAGGGAGGGAGAGAGAGAGAGGGAGAGAAGAAATGATGCCTCAGTGGAGAGTAATTTAACAATAGGTTTCTCATTTGTAACCGTGGAGGCTAGAAAGATATGGTACCATGGTTTTCAAAGAAAGGAACTGTCAGCTCTCAGTCAATTTGAAAATATCCTTCAGGAATGAAGGAGAAATAAAGACATTCTCATATGAAGTTAAACTAAAGCAGCAAGAACTATTCTGACAACAGCTAGAAAAAGTTCTCTCAGCAGAGGAGAATCATCTTGGAACATCGGGGAAGAAAGAACAATGGAAAGAGGAGAAAATATGAATATAACACATTTCTCTTCCCCCCTTTGAGTTCTTTAAATTATTTTTGATGGTAGAAGCAAAACTTTTAACACTGTCTGATGTGGTTATAAATGTATATATTGGACATATTTAAGATGAACTATGGAGGATAAGGGAATGTAAGATTTCTACACTTTAAATAATAGTAATTCAGCACAAGATACTATAGAAGTTATGCATGTATAATGTAGTTCTTGCATTAAACAGAATCAAAATACAACATACCTAAATGTGTGGGATATAGCTATACAATCTAAGAAGAAAATTTATAAATTTTGTACATTAAAAAAGAGAAAAATTTAAAATTTTAGGAAAAATCACTGAAGAAAATTTTGGAGAACTAGGGTGAGGAAGAAAGCTCTTAAATTCAGTATGAATACTACAGCCCATAAGAAGAAATGCTGACAAAGAAAACCTCATAAAAATTAAATGTCTCTGTTCTGTAAAACATACTGTTAGATGATGAAAAAAGACAAGCTATGGTTTAGAAGAAAATATTTGCATACCATGAATCTAACAAAGGGTTACTTTATAGAATACATGAACAATTCTCTTCAGTGAATAATAAAAAAACATATAATCCAATTAGAAATAGGCAAAATATATGAACAGATATTTCACCAAGAGAATACACAGATATCAAGGAAGTAGATAAAAAATTGTGAACTTGGTAGACATTAGAAAAGTGCAAGTTTAAAACACAATGAGATGAAATATTACTAAATAATCATCAAAATGGCTAATATGATAAAACAGTGGTACCATCAAGTACTGATAAAGATACAGGGAAGTCTCCTTTGTACATAGTTAGTGGAAATGTAAAAAGGTAGAGCCACTCTGGAAAAAAGTTTGGCAGCTTCTTAATAAAATAAATATGTGAGTATCATATGACTTAGGCATTTAATCTTAGAAAGAAGACTTCAATCCATACATGTTGGTTCATTACAGCTTTATTGAAATAGTCCAACACTGGCAACAACTCGTATATCCTTCAACAAGTGATTAAACAAGTTGTGGCATATTCATACTATGGAATGCTACTTAACAATAACAAGTAACATTCAATGATACACAGAACAAGTTAATCTGCAGAGAATTAAGTTAATCTTCAGAGATTTTGGGGGAAAAGTCCCCAAAAGGTAATACACTGTATGATTTCATTTTATAACATTAGAGAATGAGAAAATTATAGAATTGAAGAACAGATGACAAGTTGCCAGGGACTAAGGGAGGTGGCATGTGGGAAGTAGCTGTGTTTCTATTTGGCAACATGAGGGATCATGATGGTGACAAACACGTTCTGTGTCTTGATTGTGTCAGTGAAAGCATCCTGATTGTGATACTGTAGACAGTCCTATAGATGTTAACCATTGATGGAATATTTTCCATATAAAATGTACATGGAATTCTCATTGTATTCTTACAAATGTAGAGGGATAATTTTCAAACTAAAAAGTGTAATTAAGAAGAGAGTATAATTAAATTTTATGGGTACTATCACAGAATTATATATAAATGCCTTGGATTCCTTGAAGACAGAGCAATTATTTCTTCTTGGAGGAGTTCACGAACATTTCACAAGCTATCAATATATTGGTAGGGTCTTAAAGAAAGAAATGTCATCTCTTATCTTTCCTATGGTTTAATCTTTCTGCTTGGTGTAGTTTGCTGTAGTGTGAATCTTAATGGTTCCTCAAGGGCCCATGTGAAATACTTACTCACCAGCTTGGTGCTTTTGGGAGGTGGTAGGGCCTTTAGAAGGTGTGGAGTCTGATGGGGGTCTAAGTCTTTGGTAGGCAAGACCTTGAAGGGGATGTTGGGTCCTTGGCTCTTCTTCTTTCTCTCTCTTTGCATAAAGGCTTCTGCGACATGAGCAACTTCCTTGGTCACATACTTGATGTATTATTACCTCATCACAGGTGCAAAAGCCATGGGGCCACTGGCCATTGACTGAAACCTCCAAAAACTGTATGCTAGCATAAACCTTTCTTCTTACCAAGTTTATTATGTCAAGTATTTTGTTGCAGTAATGGGAAGCTGATTGACAACTACTGAATTCCTTTCTGTTGTTTCCAATCTGTATTTATTGTTAGCTTATTAGGACCAGTTTCTGTGTTAACTGGCATAAATTTTTAAAATTCATATAGTAATTCTGGGAGGCAGGTACTACTATGTACAGATAAGGGAGTTTCTTGGAGAGGTTCAGGTTTGCCAAGGTTGCCCAGATGATAAGTATTAGGACCAGGTTTCAAACTCCAGCTTGCCTTAGACCACGACTTGGATAACCAGTGAGAGTCATTTTTAATTTTAATAATTTTTCATTTTGCTTTTTTCTCTGTTACTTTCTTGTCTTCCTCTCTTTTTGTCTCTTTAGGCTGAATATTTTTAAACATTTAAATATTTTCTCTATTTGCCTTACAGTTATTTCTTTGTATTTCTATAAAAGTCTTTTGTCTATGATTTATAATGTGCACATTTAATTTAATCACAGTCTACTTGAAATTGATATTATACCACTCTTTATTTAATATAAGAGTCTTATAAAAAGTATAATTTCATTAGTCCCCAATGTCTTTTGTTCCATTGTCATATAGTTAATTCGGCTTTGTAAGCCCCACAATACACTATTATTACTTTGCTTCAGTTAATTTTCTTTTACTAACTCTAAGAAAAAATGATCCATACTATTTTCAGTGCCCTTCATTATTGTTTGTAGATCAAGATTTCCATCTGGTATCATTTCCTTTCAGTCCAAACAGCTTCCTAAGCATTTCTAGTGGCAAGGGACTGTGGTTGATGAATTCTTTCTGCTTTCAGTGATCTGAAAATATTTTTATTTTACTTTCAGTTTTGAAGAATATTTCCAGTAGATGTAGAGTTTAAGTTGGAGTTTTTTTCCTTCCATCACTTTAAAGATCTCTCTCTTCCTATTGTTTCCTGTTCTTGTTTCTGATATAAATCTGCCTTTATTTTTGTTGCTCTCCCTTTGTAACTTTTGTTCTGGATTCTTCCAAGATTTTTATTTTCCTTTCTTTTCAGCAGTTTGGTTATGCTGTGTCCCAACAAGGCTTTCTTTGTAGTTTGTGTGGAGTTTGGTGACTTTTTTTGGTCTAATGTTGTCTTTTTCATATGTGGGAAAATATTCCCTCATATTTTGTTATTCTTTTCTATGAAAAATTTTATATAAAGACAAGATTAATATTTATTTTTCTATTTTTAACCTGCAATAAAGCTTGCTTTGGCATTATTATTAATCTTGATTTTATTCACATTTTTGATAATTTGTACCTCATGGGCTTTGTTTGTATTAATTTTGATTTGTTAAAATGGTGCATCATTATACTATTTTGATGGATATGTTTTTTAGTATCTCCTTAACATACCTAATGTGAATCTCCCATTTATCTAATCTTAACCCCAGCTTTTTCTTATAGTTATTTAAAAGCTTTTTCTGCTAAATCCAAGGTCTATGTTGTCTCTGTGTCTACTTCTATTGATTATTTTATTTCTTGATTATTTCTCACATTTTCTTAGTTTTTGTTGCATTTTCAGTAGTATTTGATTAAGTATTGGACATTATGAATGAGGTAGTCTAAAGCAATGGTGGCAAACCTATGGAACGCATACAGCAGTATGCTGTTTGTATCATTGAAAGCTCTAAAAGGTTTGCTGTCACTATTCTAGAGACTCTGGATTCTACTTTCTTACTCTGAAGAACATTAGATTTTGTTTTCTAAAGCAGAGCAATCCCTGCACTTCACCTCAACTTAGGGAGACTTGATTGCCAGCTCTCTTATTTCAGTTTTCCCTGAATTTGGGGCTCAGATATGTCCTTTAATCTTGAAGTATGGCTTTTCAAGAGTCTCAATAGAAAGCTTTCTAGAGTTAACCCCAAACCTCTACATTTGGTGAAGTGTGAACCGTTATCCTATGTTTCTGAGGCATGTGATAGCTGCTGAGATATCTTACCTTTTTTATTTTTCCTCTTTTCACAACTTTTTGCTGGATTTCTTAGTGCCTGACTCAATACATGTGCTGCTCCAAAGGCAAGATTTTAAGGGTAGTTTGTGTGCATATTTTATACACTCCTTTCAATGGATTACTGTGTTTTGAGATATAACCCTTAGTTTCTATCTACTTTGCTGGCCATTCATGCCAGTCTCTGAATTCAGCAAGACTGTTGCTTTTTGCTTCAGGTCTATTTCCATGTGGCATGGGGCACAGTGCAGTACCTTTGAGGAGAAAAACCAGTTTGCTTATTGCCATGGGTTGAGTTGTACCCCTCTACATTCATATATTAAAGTCCTAGCACATATTTCTGAATATGAACCTATTTGGCAATAGGGTCTATACAGAAGGAATCAGGTTAAAATGAAATCATTAGGATGGAATCTAATGCAATATGAATAGAGTCCTTGGAAATTAGGATACAGATGCACACATAGGCAGATATCCATGTGAAGATAAATTAAAAAAACTGGTATGATGCTTCTATAAGCCAAAGAATACAAAAGATTACCAGAGAAATCATGAACAGCAAGGGGAGAGGGATAGAACAGATATTTCTCACAGAATTTAAAAGGAACTAACCTTGCCAATACTTTGGTCTTTGACTCCTGGTCACCAGACTAGTGAGACAATGACTGTGTATTGTTCAAGTCATGAGTGTTATGGACTGAATGTTTATGCCCCTTCCTAAATTAATATGGTGAAATCAGTCCCTAATATGATGAAATTAAGAGGTGGAGCTTTGGGGAGGTAAACAACTCATGCGGGTGGGAGGTTCATGAATGGGATTAGCACTCTTGTCCATTTCTTGCAGGTGTGGATATAATGAGAAGTCGGCAGTGTGTAATCCTGGAGAGGGTCCTGATCTTGCTCTCCCAGCTCCCAAATCTGAGAAATACACTTCTGATGCTGGTAGTTCATCTAGTCTATAGGACCTTATTATTGTACCCTGAACTGACAGAGATCCCAATTTGTGGTCCTCTCTCACAGGTGTCTTAGTAAGCCAATACAGTTCCCTTCATTAAGTCGTATCTGCTCTGGCTTCTCTCTGCTTGTTGTAGTATAGTCAATGATTGCTGTTTGCATGGAGATTAGTTCAATTGTAGCTATTCTACCGCTGCTATAAGCTGGCTGGAAGTCCATGACCTAACTTTCCAACCTCCCTTGAGGCTATGCTTGGTTGCTTGCAAGCCAATTTGATGTATCACTGAATCCATTTCAGTGCCTCAGATCTCAGCCTAGAATATCATGTCCTATCTTCTTGTTGGTCTATGAGAAGAACTGGGCCAGAATTAAGGATTTTCTATGGTCAAGTAGCTGCTGATTGGGTGTGACTTATCTTAAAACTGTCTTGGTAAAATACATCTGTCCCATTTTCTGGAAAATATTTAACAAGGTTTCAGTTAAACCACTATTCAAACCACTATTACTGGAAAGCAGCTGTCAGACACCTGTAGGAGGTTTGACTGTACCTGTAGGTGTTCTGCAACCACTTCCATGCAGGTGTATTTGTAAATGTATATGTGCTTGTGTACCGGTGTACTGGGGGAGCAAGTGGGTTTTTGATTAGAGTAAGAATAGAAAGTCTTTAGCAAGATTTCAGTTTTCCCTAATGAATGATTACTTTTCAGTCAACAATTGAACCTATCCTTGGGCTGTTATTTAAATCTCCTGGGAGCAGCTTGACAAGGACGCTGGTGAGTTAGTCCAAAGGACATTAACCATCAATTCTTCTGGATTCTCTTAGCTCACTGCCTTGTGAGTTCTATTACCAGGGAGAGATACACTGTACTACATTACTCTTTTCAGAAAACAGTGATCTAATATTATGCTTTCCATTCCCATCTAATGCTGAGAAAAGCAGCAGTGATATGAAGAATTCTTTGCAACTTTTGTGTAGCAGCCATTGAAGAGACTGCTCATTATATTGTTCAATATCTTATATAAAGGCCTAGGAGAACGGCTCCCATCTTTTCTCCTTTTTAATCACAGAATCCTTTCTTCAAATAAAAGCTTATGTGGAAACATAATGCCTAAAGTAGATCAATGGAAGCCGGAAGCTCCTGAGCCTTGTTTTGCTTCTCCTCTGCATTTTTCCTCTACCTCCTTCTTAATCCATCACTTCAAATTCTCCTACATGATCTCTTGTTAAAGGTCTCCCTGAGCATAGTGTAAGAAGCACTAGTGCAATTCTAAGGTAAACAATATTCTGAGATTTAATGCTAGGACAAAATCTATGTCATCAGACAAATACAAGTGGTGGTTGAAATATACAGTGAATACTTAAATTTAAAAATTTTAGCACAGTCAAAGACACTTTCATTTATTCCCTTGAAAATGCCCGATCCCTTTTGACGTGCTTATCTCATTGTTCTTGCCGCTTTCTCAACAAGTTCTGGAAATCTTTTGAGTCTCTACAAGGTGTGCTAAAAAATATGGTGACCGCTGCTGCTGAGCGCCATGCAACGGAAAGGCAGCTGGTAAACACCATGGTGCATCTTCCTCTGCCTTACTCACTGCATCTGGCTCCCTGTGACAGCTGCCTCCTCCTCAAAGTCAAAATGACCACAAAAGGTAAATGTTTTGAATTGACTCAGGACATCAAGCCAGCCACTACAGCACAAGTACAGACCCTCACAAAAGGACTTCCAGAACTGCTTCAGAAAGTGGCAAGAATGACCGGGTACATGTGCTCAAAGTAAGGGGAATATTTTGGAGGGGATTAACAGTAATGTGCATTTTACTGTAATAAATATTTTAAAATGTAAACATCCATGGCATTTTTAGATCACACTTTATAGTTCTTTTGATTTCAATATTACCCAGACTGTAACTCAATGTGTTTTTCTTCTTGCCGTGAGAGAACATTTACATAAATTAAGTGTTCTTGCCTTTCTTATAATAATCAGAAATGGTGGCCTCTTTTTTTTTCAGCTAAAGATGCAGAAGTGAGTTTATTATATTCTCCAGTTCAAGGTACATTATCCCTACTGGCTCAGGCAAGTCCTGTCTGTTCTAAGTACTTTATTTATGTATTCTTTTGATCACTAAACTGTATTTCTGTCCCCACCCTCCGTCCCTATAGATAATCATATTCTAATGGATTGAATGTATAATTTTATCTCAGGACTGTTCCTTAAACATATTATTTTACACACACACACACACTGTTGCACATATTGTTACTGTGTAATAATCTACTGCTTTCAACTACTCCGCAGCACTCATGGTGTACGCCCAGGTTGCCACTAACAGCTGGCCACCACAGATAAAATTGGAGCGGGCACCCTGACATGTATGCATCTTTGGATCTCTACAGTAATTTATCCGGGACACAATAGTGAAATTTCTGGTCTATAGCACGTGTGTATATTTAATTGGATGAGGTACTGGCTGATCATTCTCTAGAATGGCTGAAGTCATTCACAATCCCCCTAGCCGATGTTTCCTGCCTCTTTAAATCCCTAAAAACTCTTGCCATTATCCAATTTTCTGATTTTTTGCCAAGCTGTATAATACTTTTTATTTTTTTGCTGTTTAAGCTTGCATTTATTTTGTTCTTAATTATTTTGAACAAATATTCAGATGCTTATGTTTGATTTATCCTTCTACAAAAGCCCTGTTTTTAGCCCCTTTCCACTTTTCTGAGGTTGCCATCTTTTCCTTTTTATTTTCCAAAGTTTTCTAATATACTCTAAATCAGTATTGCTCAGTAGTAATATAATGTGAACCTCATACAAATTAAAACGCTCTAATAGCAATATTAAGAGTAAAGAGAAACCAGCAAAATTACTTTTAGAAGCAAATTTTATTTAAGGTACTTTATTTAAAACAATATAGCTCGAATATAATTTCAGCATGCAGTCATTCAGTTTATCACAAGCCCTCAAAAGCTGGTGTGTGTTTTACTTCTTGCATATTTTAATTTGGGCTAGCCACATGTTAAATACTCAACAGCCACACATGGCTGGTGGTTACCATAATGGACAGTGAAGCAATTTTTATATTCCACCTTTTCAGTTCTATATGTTGTAGGTATATCCCCCCCCATTTTATCCCCTAAAAACTGACTCTTTGATGGTTTTTATAGATGTCCTTAATTTAACTATTCCATTTGTTCTCTTGTATTTTAAGTGATCCTCTTTTGCATACTAGGTAACATACTTTTTTCATGCAAAATCTTTCATTTTCTACTTTATTTCTCTTTGAGGCTCAGGCATAAAATTGCTCTGGTCAAAAGTTCCTTATACCTAGATGGCTAGAGAGCTTATATATCTTTCTGAATAAAATGATAACAATCATGATCTCTGTTTCTAGCAGGATAGAGAAAATAGGTCCTGATTTATCTTCCTATAGGAAACAAATTTTTAAAAAAGGAAAACATGCTATGCACAATTCCATTCTTATATCCACATACATGTATAGATACAAATCTATGAAAATCTGGGTGTATTCTTACATGTGTGTATGAAACCACAGTTTTTCATATAAATATGTGTATGAAACCATAGTTTTCAAAACTGGATATTAAGCAATAAGGGATAGTAGGGCTGAAAGATGGGAATCTGTAAGGTTTCTCCAGCTTGCCACCTCAAGAGAGATCATTAGGACACAGAACAGGAGGGAGAAATCACGGGGAGCCCAGGCAAGCCCTAAATTGAGAATAAGGAGACAGGAGTTGGGGGATATTTGTTGGTAGGAGGGAAAGAGATAAACAGAAATAGAGATAAAGATGGAAATATAAGGAGGGAGAAGGGAGGGAGAAAGAGAAAGGGAAGAGAGGAGAGGAGAACAGAGGAGAGGAGAGGGGAAGAGGGGAGAGGAGAAGAGAACAGAGGAGAGGAGAGGGGAAGAGAAGGGAGGGAAGAGAAGAGGAGAGGAGAGAAGAGGAGAGTGCTCATACCTAGATATCCCCTCAAAGCCTCACATACTCATAGGTGGGGCTTTTGGAGGTGACTGGATCATGGCTTTGCAATTCTGGATCAGACCACCAGTTGAGCATAGTTTTTGGTGTGGGTGATGGAATTACTGAAGACCCACGTGTGGGAGGTACCAACCAATAGGCTTGCAGCCTGGGTGGAATAAAAAGGGAAAGAAGGAAGTCTTGCTGCTTCCGTGCCATGGCCTATTTCTCCTCTGTGATGCACCTGTGCCATGGCACCCTGCCTTGGAGCCAGCTGACTATGGACTAAAACCTCCAGAAACTGTAAGCTGAATTTCACCTTTCCTTCTTTAACTTGTAGGTGTTGGTTATTGTGTCTCAGTGATGAGAAAGCAACACACACACACACACACACACACACACACAGACTGAAAAACAGAGAGAGAGAGAGGCACTACTCTGGAGATTTCGTAGGTCAGTTGTGAACCTTTTGAGTAATGGAACCTTTAGTAGATCAGTTGTGAAACTTTAGAATATGTAGAGGGTCAAACTAATGAAAATGGACAAAGACTGATTGGGGAGAAAAGGCAGAATAAGGAATGTCAAAGCCCCTACACTACCAGGATTAACTAATCTTCTTCCTACCAGAAACAGTAAAAAATATCAGGCTATCTCACTCAGCAGAGCTTTGCTTCATTATTGGGGAAAAATTCCACCCACCAGCAGAGCAAAAGTACATTTTTAGAGAGCTTTTTAAAGTCTAAAATACCTTTCCTCTACATTATCTCACTGCATTCATTCTTTGAAAGCAACCTGTGATTGATATCACAGCAAGCTGTTTTAAAGATAAGGGCACAGACACAGGAAATTTACCTGCCTTCCCCAACTTGGCTGAGCTCGTATGAGTGCAAGGAAAAGATAAATCCAAGAACTCGGAAGCACAATACAGCTGAAGCATTTCCCCAGCACTTGGCTGTGGGAATTCCTCATAGTACTGATTTTCCTTTCCCATGAGGCCTGCAGGGAAGTCGAGGACACCACTAACTTACTGGAAAGGCAGGAAATGATTGAGCTGACCTCACAATTTCCAGCGCATCTGATTAACATCTGATATGAATGCTGTGTCCAAAAAGGGTAAGATCCTTATGGAATCATATGTAAGAACAATTGACTTTGAAAATTTCTTGGGGATATACTGTATTGGTGATTTTAAGCCTTTAAAAAATTCCAACAGATCACTGTTTTGGATGAAGTATTTGGCTTGCATTTGGGGGTCTTTGCATGAAAATGATTTATATATTTTTTTGAGTACCAGGATCCTATTTATTTAGTGTAGTAGGTACTTGTAGAAGAAGAGCCTACTATCCCCTCACTCCAGGGGATATGATCACAGAGTGTAAGGATGGGTAGAATCACACATTCTTTTTAAACTGCCCTGGCTCTGTTTGTTTTGAGAGAACTGAATAGTGGCATTTGGGTGAATGAAATGTGCTTATGATGTGGCTTGACCACATGCAGCCCTGAAACCATCCCTCGACCATTCCGTGCCTGTAGGAGGTACAGCACTACACACTAATGCCAAGGTTCTTCCCATAGAGCCCAGACTTGACCCCAGGACCCACCTCCACTCAGAGCTTACCCCAGGCAGCAGTCACCGACAGATAGACATTGACATGGATGTGGGTAGCTGGTTGTCAACCCTGAACTATATCAATGCTACCCACTTTCAGAAGTCTATTTGAAGCATTTTGAGAAGTATCAACCACTAGGAAATATAAACAGACACTTTAATTCCAATGATAGGAGGCAGAATGAGTCCAACTCCCTGAGTTTGAACCCCTGTGCTTGTATGAAACTTCTCCTGAGGAGTCTGCAGGCCGGGTGGGAGGGAAGATGGGAGGCATGGCCTGAGCTCAGGAATCAAGTGGCTTTGCGTCCCCTTCTCCAGCAGCAGGACACAGCCAAGGGCCAGGAAGTGGAAGAAACTCAGGATTTCAGCCAGAAGGCCAGCTCTGCCACTATACAGCCCAACTTCTGTTGGTCCCATCACATCTGTGTTCCTCAGCTCTTCCTTCTTCTCTAAGATGAAGGTGATAAGAGTTCCTGATCCCTTGTGGGGCTGGGAAGACTGAATGAGTGACAGTGGTGGGCCAGAATGAGTGATCATTGCAGGAAACCCTCAGTGGCAACTCCACCCTTGATCCAAGGTCCTGGACCTGGGTGTGGGTCACACCACCCAGCCTCATTCTTCCCACATTCAGCCCTGCATTTCTGAGTCCCCTTCCTGTTGCATGTTTCTCCGCACCAGTAGCCTTCACATAAATCAATAAGTGGACAGATGAGCCAACTTAGGCATTAGAATATTTGCAAAAGGTGGCTCTTAAGACAACAGACTCATGAAATAATCCATTTTGGCATGGGGTGAATTTATTCCAACCAAAGGGCCATCACCAGTGTCAAAGGCAGTTAGCATCACACTGCCTCTGTATCTATTTCTTGTTAGCTCTCCAACATTGAACAGTAAACACACTTCACTGCTTTGCAAACCTCTCCCAAGCAAATATTCTGATGGCAGTGTTAACCACTTTTCTACCCTCCTACCACCCGTCCCTTGGCTTTGCCTTTCTCCTGCTCTCTCATTCCAAACTTTTCCAGTCCAAGACCCTGGGAACTCATGAGCTGAGCTCATGAGCTCATGAGCAGGCACTGAAGAATGTTCCGACAGAATATTTTCTCCCTTGATCATCTTTCTCTTCCTCACAGCTAAAAATATCATTTCTCCACCCCACCCTGTCAATTCCCCTGTAATTAGAAGGGCGGCCAGAGTCTCACCTGCCAAATCTCCACCCCAGAACAGACTTTAGGGAGCAGGTGGGGAAGGTGGGTGAAGAAAAGAGGGTAGAGCTGGGGTAGCAGAAACCCAGGATTTTAGGCTAACAGCTCCTGGTCAGTGAAGGGAGGAAGGCTTGTGTAGGAGGGGTGGTCTTCTGTTTTGAGAGGAGATGGCTAATGGGGTCTTTTTCTATGCTCAAAACACTAGTCAGTCTTTCCACAGCTGCTAGGTATGTGAATAAGACCAGATACTCAAGGAGCTCACTGCTTTATACCAGAGGACAGAAAAACAATCAGAAAGCTGAAGGAACAGTTGTATATCTGCCACGGCATTTAAATGTTAGCATTGGTTATTTCTGGGGTAGGCTCTGGGCTTGTGGAATATACCACTTTCTGCAATTTCCTCTATTGCTTGTTATTTCTTTAAAGTAATTAATATGTGCACCATATAAAAAGTGAGAAATTCACTACTTTAATTAAAGCAACAATATAAGATGGTAAGTTTTCTAGAAATGGTAAGTTTTCTAGAAATCCACTACAGCTTGGGAGTACACAGATCTGAAAGTAAGTGGGACCCCCTGGCTGAAGACAATTTCTGAACAGAGAATAACTAATTTTTAATACAGGTCTTGTTCTAGGTTTTGAGAGAAAATAATTGCTGGAACAGAATTTGAGAGAGATGACAGATAGAACTGAGGGCTAGGCATGGACTGAGAGAGCCTTATGTGCTGGGTGAAGGTGCTAGGATTACTTAGCTCTTCAGCCAGGGGAATGGATGCATATGGCAGCATGAGATGGCATGTCAGGGGTCCTCAGAGTTCCCAAAATAAACCAACACAGTGCACTCTGCCTGAGACATCTGTGTTACCTGAAAATCCTAGGGGAAGGGGTTAAGTAATTCTGCAATGGTTTGGAATTTTATAGATAGGTAATTAAAAAACTTACTGTAGCATTAAACTAAGCCTGTGTGGACCGTGAAAGCACCTTTGAGTGGATTACAGTTTGGATGTATGCATTTCCTCTGCTCTGTTGTTGGGGGGCTTTCTTGGGTAGATTTGATAAGACCCGCTATGGTGACAGGAAGTGAAGGTAGTGTTGCCATCTTGTTTCTGTTTTTGAAAGGTCACTCAGTAGCTGACATGCAAAGGGAGGGGAAGATTTGAGGAGTGGATGTTGGTTAGGAGGTCCTCAGAATGGTTTATCATGAAGGTGCTGAGAGCCTGACCATGGGGCAGATGTGAGAGGGGTGTAGGAACTTATGGACTGAATCTCTGGGGAGGGAAGGATAGGTAGGAGTGGAGAATGAGTCTGTATTTGATCACTTGGGGATGGGACCCATCAGCCACAGCAGCAAGCAGAGGAGGAGGAAGAGGAAGCTTTATTTTGTACATCTAAATGGTGCTGAGCATATGATAAATCAGGGTACAGATTCTGGGGTTAGGGGACAAAGGAACAGCAGTATGAGAGACCAGAGCATAAGAGCAACTTTAAGCAGCTGGTGGGGACCCTGTGAAGAGAACACCCCCCCCAACTCTTATCCTCCAGCTGCTCCATGTAGCCTATGGGAATCTTCAGCCTTTGCTTCCTCAGCCTATTTGTGAGGACTGCACATCTGTGTCTTTTGGACAAATGCTGAGTCAACTTTCAGCTTTCAGCTCCCTCTGAACCCTTCTTTCCTAAGTGAGAATTCTTCCTTCATGCCTTTTCTGGATCACCTGAAACTTCATTTGTAACTGTAACTTCATTTGTAACTTCACCTGAAACTGTATTTGTAACACTTCACAAAATGTTCCAGAATGTTCTAGATTCCATGGATGCCTTCTTCCCTCCAATGTGGGCTGGTATGCCCAGCCTTGTGTGGAGTAGGTGCTTAGTGAATATTCTCTGGATGAGTGAATTCTTTTTGAATTCTCCTATAAAAAGAAGGAGAAAGAAGCAGAAGGGGAGAGAGAGAGAGAGAGAGAGAGAGAGAGAGAGAGAGAGAGAGAATTCTTCCTCAAGAGAACCAAAAGCAACAAAAAATTAGGTAAGAGCTTAAAAGTGATTAGGAGGGGCCCTTGCCAAGAATAAGTTGCTAGCAGTGTTATAGCTGGTATGTAGATGTCCCCCCAAAGCTTCATGTGTCTATAGGTGGGGTTTCTCAAAGGTGGTTGGATCTAGGGTGTGCGAATATGGATTAAGGGTGTGTAGTAACTAAATCAGTCCACTGAATGGTTTAGCCAGGTTTGGAGTGTGGATAATGGGAAGACCCATCCTGCGTGTAGGTGGCACCGTCCTGAAGCTTGAACAGAATAAAAGGAACAGGGAGTTTTGCTGCTGCTGCTACTGCTGCTGCTGCTGCCGCCACCTGCTTGCCTGCCATGCCATGGACTCTTTCTCTTTTGTGATGGCCTCTGCCATGCCATCCTGCCCTGGAGCCAGCCACCTATGGACTGAATCTTCTACAAACTGTGAGCTGAAATAAAACTTTCCTCCTTTAACTTTGGGTGTGGTTATTTTGTCTCAGCAATGAGAAAAGTAACTAAAACAAGCAGGGTGCAGACAGAGACATCACTATGAGTGTGTGTCAAAGGGGGTAAGAAAGTGGGGACACTGATTAAAGACTTTTTCTCCCCAAGAAGCTCAGACTAAAAGAGAAGGAGAAAGATAGATAAGGCAATAATCACAAGTGACAGATTTTAAGACTCCAGGGCTAGGAAGTGCAGAGGGAGAATCTGACCATGTGGAGTGAATGGGTGGGTACAAGTGACTGGACAGAGAGGGTTGACTGAGAGCAGAGGCAGAGGGCTTGGCTTTGAACCCGAAGCTGAATAGTTCTTTCACTATGGAGTAAAAGGTGAGGTGAAGGGCCAGGGTAGGTTACAGAAATTGCTTGGGACCAGGGAGGATTGTGAATGGGAGAGGAAGCTAGCACAAACAAGGCTCATGACTGCTTTGGATCCACCTGGTCTCCAATCCTCATGTTTATCTGACTTTTTTGCACAGCTCAGAAGTCCAAGTGCAGCAGCAGTGAAGGGAGTTTGCAGGACAGGCAAACGGAAAAATAATCAAGTAAGAAAGCAAAGAGCTTGGCATAGGGATAATTGAAGCTCATGACCTGACTTCTAGAGTGTACCGGGTAGAATGGAGGAGACAGGAGACTAGGAGAACACACAGGTTCCAGGTGTCATGGAGGTGGAAATAACGGAGGTGAGAGAGAGGGGAAAGAAGGTTGTCATCTGAGAGAGGAATGATAGTTTCAGAGGTGGACTGAGTTGTGCCATGTCTAAGACCTGGGAGGTTGAAAGTCACACAGATGCCTTTGAAAACTGGAGGAGCAATGGCTGAGTCAAGGGGAGTCCAGGACTTCATTTCACATGCTGAGTCACCAGGAATGTCTTATCGAGGGTGCGGCAGGAAATGGGTAAGAACAAGCCAGCCAGGGCACCAGATTTAGAAGAGGAAGGAGTTTTGCACACATTTAGGAGCACAGTGGTACAGAAGCATGGAGCTTCCTGATGTCCAGCCACCTAAGATCAGATCCCTATCCTTAAGTCCAAGCTGATCTCTCCTCCTTCAGCCTCTCCTATACATACTTTGTCCTGCAGCCTGCTGTCAACACACTGGGCTTCAAATCCTGACACCACCCTCTTTTCTCTTCAGAGACCTCCAGGGATGCCTCAAGATCTGACATTAACCTTCTCATCTACAATAAGTTTTCAGCATTTTCATGGCAGAAAGAGCCAACCTTAAGCACATCAATTACTTACCACTCTCAACACATCTGTTGTCCTTACCTAGAATGATGGCTGCTTTTATTCTAGCCCCTAGGCACTCATATCTTCAACTGTAGTAAGATGATTGTGGTGGATTGACAACTGGTGGCTAGTTTATAATCTCCACCTGAACTGAGTAAGCATGGTGCTGGGTGTGGGAGGCCCACCTGAGGACTGTTGCCAGCAGCATAAGAGGCAGAACTGGAGAAGTGAGGCTGTTGGGAACAGAAAAAGGCTGTTGGGAGCTGGTAGAAGCTGTAAGGAGCTGTTGATTCTTTTGGAGGAACTTATCATGTTGGTTTTCCAGATGAACTTGGCTGTTTTCATCCTCTGAGGAGCTTGGAACCTTGTTGGCACTGAGAATTTCTTTGGTTCACTTTGGGGGAGCTCTGGTCCTCACTTTGAGCATTGCTTCCTGGCTCTGGAGGGAGGATGGTGCACTGCCAGTCTCCTGGAGAAGCTTGCTGCATTGGCTTTCCCAATGGGAACTCGGCTTTCCTAATCATCGGAGGAGCTCGGGACCTCACTGTTGCTGAGGATGACTGTGGTACCTTTCAGGGGAGCTACGGTTCTTACTTTGCATGTTGATTCCTGGCTCCAGGGCAGGCCACTCAACCTGCTAGCACAGATCCTTGTTCCTGCTGGCACAGACTTTCTAGATTCCACCACTGACCTTTGGTCCTTCCCAGTGCAGATCCACGAAACAGGCCTGCATGAGGGCTCTGGGCCTCCAGTTGGATTTGTGGGAGGCATTGTTATGGGCTCTAGGTCTTCAACCAGACTCAGGCAGCACCTTATCGTGGGATCCAGGCCCTCAACTGGATTCTTGGTCTACAGTATGTGGGTAGATTTCCTGCACTCTCTTGTATATGATTTTTTGGGTGACTATTATAAAAAATCTTATAAAATATGTGTCCTATATTGTATTGTTTCCCCTTGCAAAATAACCCCCAACCAAACACAGACATGATATCCATGTCTTCCATTCTTTTCATGAAAACTTCCATGATCAGAATGGTGATTATGGCCTCTTGTGAGCCTTCTTCATTTTGACATACAATGGCACCCTGATACGCATTTTTATTTAACGGGTGCTCCTGTGCTGAATCCCTTCACCAAGATGCAAGCTCCTGGTTATGGGGCTCAGAGAGTGGGAAACATAGTCCTTCACTGATATTCCAGGAGTTGCCAGCCCCTCAGGACGGTTGTCCACCGGGTGCTCTGTAGTCAGATGTGTTTGGAGGGCTGATGCCTATTCTACCTTGCTTGTGGAGACGTAGAACACAATCTTATTTTGGCAGATGGCCACTTCTGCATTCTAATAATGTATCACAGATTTTGTTTTGGTCAATATTTAGCATTAATATAGTTATGAGGTCTGAATCTTGTTCACTGAATCAAGTCAAGGAATGCTCTATTATTTCATGTCCTTTCTCATGTGCTTGTATCAGGATTACAACATCTTCATTTATATTTTTATAGCATTCTTCCTCAGAGGCAACAGCCCTCCGGTTTCCATCTGGATCAATGCTGCCAGCAACCCAGATCCCTTTCCCAGCATTCACCTTTCCCGTTCTCATTCCCTTCTGAGCCATTTCCAAGGTTCTATGTTTTCCTCTTTTTGAATTCTTCCTTGTACCTTCTGATTCCTAACAGCTCCTTGAGCATCTGAATGTGCCTTGTAGGTCTAAAAATAGCTTTATTCTGTCTTCATCTGGAATTATAGTTTAGTTGGAAATTTAATTCCAGGCTGAAAGTAAATTTCCCCCAGAATCTTGTCTTCTAGCGTCGCATGTGGTTATTGAGAAGTCAATTGTCTTTCTTATTTTGAGTCTTTTGATGTGACATTTTTCCTTTCTGGAAGCATTTAAGGGATTATCTTTAGCCCCGTGGATCTAAAATTTCATGAGGAGTCTTGATGTGAGGTCTTTATTCATTTATTTTGTTGGGCAATCAGAGAACCATTTCAATCAAGAAGCTCATGTTTCAGGTTATGGAAAATGCTTTTGTAGTACACAGTAGATGATTCTCTCTCTGTTTTTTTTCCCCACTTTCTGTTTTTGCAATATCTACTAGATAATTGTTGGAACTCTTGGATTATCCTCCAAGTTTGTTTCTACTTTTTATCTTTGTCTTTCATTTTTTTCATTTTGGAAGATCTCTGACTTGCTCTTTGAGCGATTCTATGCAAATTTTAATTTCAGCGGTTATATTTTTATCTTCCTGGAATACTCTCCTATCTGCATTCTCTCCTGTAGCCTGTCATCAACATTCTGGGCTTTGTTCTTTGTGTTTTAAAATTGCACCTTACTTTTGGATCCATGATACAATATTTTCTCACCTTAATTAAAGAAAGGAAGTGTTTTTTAATTGAAGTTTTATTCTGTTTTCCTCATTATTTCCTCTAGGTTCTTTTTCCTCTGTTTATTTTGGTTGGTGTTTACACATTTCATGGTTGTCACCCAATTTATGAGAAAGGCCCTAAAAAATAATCAGGAGCTTGCTCACTCCCCTCCCCCCCATATTTAGGGGAGGAGGATTTAGTACTTGGCTTCACTGTAGAGGGATCAAGTACCAAGCAGAGTATAGATCTTTTTCTTTTTGGTGGAGAAACAGGAGAATTCATTATTAAGGAAAACCAGTCTCTTCCTTGGCCTCTCTTTCCTTTTCTTTCTCCTCTTTCCCTCTCTCGATTTTCCTCCCTTTCTCTCTCTCTCTCCTTCTCTCATGTCCACCCATGCCACTATTTCTATGCTTAAATGTTTTGCTTCTTGGAGTAGGGAGGACATGGGGAGCTAGAGAGGGAATTTTTCACTATTTGAGATACACAATTTCCCTTCTGTTCTTGACCCAAGTCTGAACTCTGCCTTCCTTTTTGCAGGCATCCCCGCCCTATAACTTAGCGTTCTCAGCTCAGTGTAATTAGGGGTCCCACCTGTACTTTACCATCTGGGCAGGGTGGATGGTCACAGGGCTTTCAGGTTTGGAGGAAGATCTGGATATCATCAAACCCTGATGCCATCCTCCATTCTCTTCAAAGACCTCCAGGGGCTCCACAAGATCTGACCTTAACCTGCATATCCACCTTTAATTTCCAGCATTTTCCTGGCAGAAAGAGCTAACTCTAAGCACACCAATTCCTTATTACCCCGAAACACAACTGTTGTCCTTATTTGGAACCGTGGCATCTCTCCTCTCATTCCTGGGCACTTCACACCTTTTTTCAGTTATAGGAAGCTGATATCCAGTCTTCCATCCTGTTCAAATGTTTAGTACAGCTCTTTCTCAGCTCTGACCCATCCACTGTTTCTAGGGACCCCAAGCCTCACATTGCCAGATGTCTGGGTGCTTTGCAGATGAATCAGTGTGCAATGCATGGACTTCCCTCTGCAGGCTCCTGGAGTGCAGTCTTCTGCTAAGGCAGATCCTCGACTCACATTCTGCCTGGTAAAAGTGAGTTGAAATCTTTTTTTCTACACAGACTTCTCTTTCTCTGCTGGCATTTATCATTGAAAACTTCACAAATGTTTAATTTCACATTTTAATCAGGAAACAGTAAAAAAAGCTATCATCATAAAACCACACATTTTTGTGCAAAAAATACCATGCAAGCTATCATAAGCCCGGCACTGCCTAGCACAGCAAGTGTCCCTCCAGGACCTGGTGACTCACTTAGTGACTCAGCCTTCAGGACCAAGTCTAGTACTCTGTGCTATTAGTTTACACATCGAGCCAGGGGACATGAGGAGGAGATGATCCCTCTGTGAAGTACGTGGGTAGGTGAGAACCACTCTTCCACTAGTTCTTCTTGCTAGGTCTAGTTGATGAGGAGTGAGGGAATCCTTGGGGGTTTTGCATAGCCGTTCTCAGCTTTTGACGTTAGCACACTGTGTGATTAGGCTGCACAGTGAGTGCCGTGTCTGGTCAATGCAGGAATGAATAACACCCATAACATTTTTGGCCCATGGTCTTTACATTTCCAACCACCTTGAATTTGATCATTAAATCCCTGTTGCAGATCAGAAGCCTTCCAGAAAGAGCCCCTACACCATGAGGAATGAGAAATGCAGGGGTCACAGCCGGATTTCTAGGGATGGCCTTTCTCCCAGCTGCCAGAAAACCAAACAGACTTCTAGATCTTTCTTTTGGGGTTTCCCATGGTCTCTGGGGAAATGAGGTTTGGCCATGGGCCTCTGGCCATGATCCTTTACAGTCTCTGCAGAGAGCCCTGCGTGGAGGACAGCTTTACTGTGTCCCTGCCAACACTGGGCTCAAGGACCTTAGCCAAGGTCCTCAAGCTGCTGTCTCCATGTCCTGTGCTCTCGCGTGCTGGCACTGTCTTTGTCCATCTGCTGCTGCTATAACAGAATTCCAGGGGGTAATTTATAAACAGTAGTTTATTTGGCTTATGATTCTTGAGGCTTGGAGATCCAAGTCTGTGGGGCTGTGTCTGCTGAAGACCTTCTTGCTACATAACATGGTAGAAGATATTACATGTGGAGGGAGTGAGAGCACATGTGCATGTGCATGAGAGACAGCAATAGAGACAGGAAGAGGAGGTCAAACTCATCCTTTAGTTGAGATTTCACTCTCATGATAACTCACCTATTCTCATCACTAAGTCATTAATCCTTTCCAGAGGGCAGAGTCCTCCCTCATGCTATCAACCCTTAAAAGTTCCACCTCTTAATATTTTTCATTGGGAATTCAGTTTCCATATGTGAACTTTGCATGAATGTGTCTTCCGTCAGAGCTGTGGCCACCTTAGGAAGCTACAGTGATAGAGGCTCAAGTCCTGTTGCTCAGAAATACACATCTCCATTCAGCTGGATCATTATCTGAGGCTCAGGGAATCCTACTTTTCCCCTTTAGCTGGCCTCCACCTCTTGAACAATTTAAGATTTTCTTCTGGAGGTTTGTGGCTAGCTCTTGGCTTTTTTTTCCCTTTGAAATGTGAAATACTGTCAACCCCACTTTGAGACACTTGGTTCCAATCTTAGAACAACATTAGCCAACTTTTGGGCTTCAACTGGGGTTTCCAGTCCTCCTTGGAGGTTCTGACAGGAATGGGAATGGAAAACATGTTGATATCTCAGCACATGATTTAGTCAAACCCTGCAGTTGGACAACGTGGTTGGGTTAACCAGGACAGTTCTGAACTTATTTGCTTGTAGAAGTTCCCTCTCCTCTTAACATCTACTAGCACCTGTACCAGGTACACCCCCACTGCAAACAGCTGACACACTCAAAATGGGATAATTTTAAGAGGACTAATTTACAAAGGGGTGGATTCCCTTGGTGTGGGCAGTGTGTAATGGATAGTGCATGGGACTGGAGCCAGCTGCTACTGTTAGCACCTCTCCCTGAAGGCAGGGAAGATAACAAAAGACTGGAGATGAAATTTGCCAGCTAAGTGGCAGTTCCTATGCAAAGCTCCAATTCTGTGACTCTGATCACTGTCCTTTTTCACAGTGGCCTGTCATTCCCTGGTGTGGTGGGGGTACACACAGACTCAGTTCGTAGCCCTTACTCTCAGAGCCTGGGCTCGGTCCTCACCATATGTGACCTGTGAGTGCAGGAAGTGAGGATCTTCAGTGCTGCCTTGGGGTCCTTCCATCTCCACTCATGCTTTTAATATAAAAAATAAAATCTTGTAAGAAAGGATCATTTTCATCCTTTGTCATTTTATTAGCACATATTTAGTGTAAAGGGTAAAGAACTTTGTTGTGGCATATTTATACATTTATATATCACACTTTGGTCCTTTTTATCCCCTTGCCCTCCACTAATCCCTCCTTCTTCCATGCTCCTTCTCTAGTAGTTTCCTTTCTACTTTATGTCATCTTTATCTTACCTCTAGACCCCACATATGAGGTTGAACACATGCTACTTATCTTTATGAAACTGGCTTATTTTATGTAGCACGATATCCAGTTCCATCCATTTTCCTGCAAATGACTGGCTAACATTCCTTAAAGGAGACTATTCCTCCATCACATATACGTATCACATTTTCTTTACCCATTCATCTGCTGATGGACACCCAGGCTGTGTTGTTAGCTTAGCTATTCTGAACTTCACCACAGTAAACATCGGATGCAGGTTTCTCTATGGAATTTTGGCTTTAAGTCCTTTGTGAAGAAGTGGTATAGCTAAGGAATATGGTAGTTCTATTTTTAGTTTGTTAAAGAAACTTCATCCTGATTTCCATAGTGACTGTACTAATATACATTTCCATCAACAGAGTAGAAGGACCCCACCCAGGGGTTCTTTGATCACCAGTGGGCTCCGAAGGGTGCTGTTACTCATTTTCCTGGATGTCAGCACTTTTCTCAAACCTCTGTACTTTTTTCCCCTCATCCTTTCCCCTCATCACCGTCTCACCTACTGCTGCTCTATTTTCCACCTGTGCCTCTGCCTTTGTCCAAATCTTTTTTTCCCTTCTCTCTTTTGTTTCTTAGTCTTGTCTCCCTTTTATGATAGTTTTTTTATTAGGCTGTGATAGTTTCCTTTTTTTTTTTTTTTTTTAAATCCCAGAAGTGTATCTGCTAATTGTATTTTCAGGAAAATAATTATGCAAGTTAAGATGATTAGATAATGAAAGCATTCTCCGGCCTCTTTACTAAATGATGATGGGATGGGGATGGGATCCAAGATCCTTTCTACTGAAGCCCACAGGTTGGCACAGTCCCTCTCGGAACACTTTGGAAACATCCAGGATGGACTCAGATCCCTCCCAGGTTCTGCCAGAGGGCAACTTCTGGAGCTCAACCTGGGGACAAGAATAGCTACTTTGTGGCCCTCCAGGAGGGAAATGACCAGAAAGCCCCATAATATGGCTTAGGGCTGAAGACCTTGTGGCAGTCTTAGACCTACATGAAGACTCTTGGAGTTTCTCAAGCACAGTACACACACACACACACACACACACACACACACAGAGTCTTGGAGATACTAAGTTGCTAAAACACAATCACTCTGGGATTGCTTCATTACTCACTAATGGTGGCCATAAACTGCCTGCTCAGGGCATCGGTCACATGCTTTCCTTCTCTGGGTTCGGTTCTCAATCCAGCGCAGCTGACAAGCAGGACTCTCTGGGCACACCTGGGCCATCACAGGAGTCTGTCACAACCCCATATCCAGCCATCTGCTGGCCTCCGGGGAAGGGGGCTTTAGGGAGTACTTATTCTAAGCCTCAGGGGCACTGGGAAAGGTGATGCAGAGGGACAGGCTGGGAAGGGACAAGAACAAAACTCAAATGGAGTGGGCAGCTGTGAGGGAGAATGGAAGATGATTAATGTTGACTTAAAGCCTGCTGTTTTGTAAAGGGAGAACGTGATGCTCAGAGTGGCTGCATTATACGCCCAAGTCATCTGGTCAGCCAGAAGGACAACAATGGCTCAAATCCACAACTCTTGGTTCTCTTACTGGCTTACTTTGCCCAGAGAGTAGGACTGCAACAGGATCCCAGCATTAAATTTATCAGCCTCAAGAAAAAGACCACTATACAGACCCATTGGGCAGCCTGTGCCCACTGAAATATGTGGTGTGCATTGGAATTTGTGATCCATGGTTGAGCACAGGAAAGGCAGGAAATTCTCTCCAGGTTGACTCAATGCTCCCTTGCGGAATTTTTTTTTTTTTTTTTTTTTAGTTTCTTGTAAAAAATTTATTACTTTTATAATGATCTTGGGGAATTGGTACATGTATAATACAACATGCCTCTTCCTTCCACTTCTCTCCCTCATCCTCTAATTTCTTTTTTCTCTTTTTATTCTTGTTGATATTATTAATCTTAGTTCATGTTTATGGCATAGAACGTCTACATTCTTTGAGGTTATTAGGATCCTATGCATGGGACATCTTCACTCAGTTCCCAGTACCTTCCCCCTCCCCCTTGCCTTTGGTCCCCTGGACCCCTTCCCATCTGCAAGAGTTCCAATCCCTTGTCTCCTTCTTCCTGTATTTTTCTCTTAGTTTATATTTTGCCTCACTCAAATGAGAGATACCACATAGTATTCAATCTTGTGTGTCTGATTTATTTCATTCAACATTATATTTTCTAGGCACATCTATTTTCCTCAAATGTCTCAAATGTGTCCTTCTTTATAGCTGAGTAGAATAGCATTATAAATAGGTAGGACATTTTCTTTATCCAATTCTTTGTTGAGGAGTATACAGGCTGCTCCCAGGATTTAACTATTATGAATTGTGCTGTTGTGCTATAATCTTGAGCCAGAGCATTTCCCACCTTCCCATAACTGACACCTGGTTTTCAATTGGCCCATGGCCATGGAGATTTCAGGTCAGCATCCTGCTCTTTCCCCATAGTTAGCAGAGGACATGGTCTCATAGGTTGTGTAACAGGAAGGGGCGGGGCACAGAGAGGGGACTCTGGTTCCTTCATTTTCTTCTTCTGACTTATTGCTACATGTCCTGGCATAGATACAGCACAATCCTCTGCATGGACTCCCAACCTCAGGAACCTCCTCCCTGGCTGCCTTCAGTGAGGAAAAGCAATGGGCTAAATTGCTATGAGTACATGGCCTCGCCCTGACCAATGTCCCTTTTCTACAGGCTCCCTGGAGGTGCAAGTGACCTTCATCACAACTACAGGACTGGGCCACCAAGTTTAACAAGTAAAAATATGCAGTACCCAATTACATGTAGATTTAAGTTAAAAAACAAATACATTTTGTTGTAGTCACTTTTCTATCATCAGTCAAAGTCAAAGTAGGAAAGGTTTATCTTAGCTCATAGTTGTGACTGGTTTCAGTCCACAATTGAGTGGCTCCAAAGCAGATCAGCATGGTAGAGGGCCATTGCAGAGGAGAATTCTCCATGGCAGGGCAGGCCTAAAGCAGCAGCAGCAGCAGCAGCAGCAGCAGCAGCAGCAGCAGCAGCAGCAGCAGCAAGCAGCAGCAGCAAGCAGCAGCAGCAGCAGCAGCAGCAGCAGCAAGCAGCAGCAGCAGCAGCAAGCAGCAGCAGCAGCAGCAAGCAGCAGCAGCAAGCAGCAGCAGCAAGCAGCAGCAGCAGCAGCAGCAGCAGCAGCAGCTGCAGCAAGTCTGTCTTTTTTCTGTCTCTTTATTCCATACAGGCTACAAGCCTGTTGATTGGTGCCACCCAAACCCAGGGTGGGATTCCATTACCTACGCTGCTAATCCCAGTTTCACACCCTTAACCCACATTCACATACCCTAATCAAAACACCTTTGAAACTCCCTACCTATGGCTGCATGAGGTTTTGGGAAGGCATCTAGATACAAGCCATAACACACATTTAATATAAATGTATCCCATGAGATGTTTAGAACAGGCTTATGCTATAAAAGTACAGTTTATCTGGTAAGATTTTCTCTGGAATATGTGCAGCTGGCTTGCCTGAAGCATGGAGTCACTTGAAATTACTCAGTTAGATCCCATTAGCTCAAGGGTAAAGGAAGTCTCATCCAAGAATAGGTTTGACAATGTTTCATGGTTTCCTTAGGGGCTGCCTCATTCTCCTGAGGTTGAATCTTCAAGCTGGACTTCACAACTCTCTGTACCATCACATTCACGACTCAACAAACACATAGGTGACTTTCAGAGTGATTTGCATACACATCCATTTTCTAAATACCAGTGAGTATTAGTGTTTTTGACCTGAAAAATAATACATATTCATTGTTAAAATTTTGAAAATTTAAAATCAATAAAAAGAAAAAGAAGCATTCATTTTGGTTGTTCCTTATAGACTCTTTAGCCCAACTGCTTGAGTTCTAATACCACACCAGAACATTCTAGTTTTGGGTTCTTTCAGCAATTTTTCTACCTTCTCTGTGTCTCAGTTTTTCATTCTATAAAATGAAAGTATTAATAATGGCTTAAACAAGTTTTGTTTTGAGGATTAAACAAGTTTGTCTGTGTTCAGTTGCTTTAAAAATACCTAGTACATAATTATATTTCATAAATATTTGTCAAATAAAATAACATAAAAATTCTATGCTATTGAGTTAAGCATTACTGAGGTCCTTTATGCATTCCACCATACAAGCTTATTCCAAAATTTTCCATATTGTGGCTAGTTACATTTTCTAAAGTTGGATATAGTAATTCTCTAATCCAATGTGTTTAGTGAAGTGATCTTGCTGTTTTTCCATGAAGATGTGGAATGGATTCCTCTTCTCTGGACTCTGGGCTGTCCATAAAGGTTTGTCTGATCAACAAAATGTGGCATAGTGGTGCTCTGGGATTTCCAATGTGGGATCATAGGAACCTTGTGGGTTTTGTTGCCATTTTTTGGAACAATCTCCTTTGGAGGCATTTCCTCTTGGGTTCTTCCCCACTGCCAACAGATTCCAAGACAAATGGAGGTGACACATTCAGCAGTGTTCTGCTCAGGGCTCCAGCTCCTATGAGTAGTCATCTTGGATGTCCCACCTCCTGAGCCTCAGCCACCTTACTCCCAGCTGTATGAGACCTCAAGAGCCATACAGCTGAGCCCAGACAACTTACAGAATTGGGAAAGACAGCAAATGCAGTGTTGTTTTGATCCACTACACCATGGACTGTCTGGTTATGCACTAGTAGGTAACTGACAAGCATGTTTAAGAAAAATGTTCAAGATCCTGAAATTAAAAAAACCCTAATTAAAAAAAAAAAATCCTACCTCCAAGGACCAAAAAAATCTTTCTGAGCTTTCACAATGATTTCAGAGAAGAGAGAGTTTTTTTTTAAAAAATGGCTCAAACTATGCATGTGAATCCCTTTCTCCTTTGACGTGTTAATGATCAACCAGGCTTGAGGCATAGGCCATTCAGACTTGATGGCATCCTAGAGATCACCTACCATTCCTTCATTTGCCTGTTTGCTTACTGGAAGTCAAAAAGGTGAGTGATTAGGCCAAGTTCCCTCAGAGCCTGGGGTGGACCTCAGATCTTCTGACTGCTAGCTCAGTGCTGCTTGTTTATAAAGATATTTCGGGTCAGGAAACTCTGTGAAGTGGGAGTTCCTGAAGGCCCGCTGGGAACAATGAAAGGACATGGGGTCCCCAAGTCATCTGGGCTTTTTCATAGCTCTTTCATTTCTAACAATGAATGTGTATTATTTTTCAAGTCAGAAGGAATTAATATTCCATGGTCTTTAGAAAAATAATGCCTCTACAAACTGCTCTGCAAAGTCACTTGTACATTTTCTGTATCTAAGGACACAGTGTACACATGTTCTAAATATTGTCCCTCTGTGGTTCAGAAGACCACATGTCTTGCCTTAGTTTGCACTGCTTTAAAAAACTGCCAAAGACTGGGTAGCTGACACAACAGTCATTTATTTCTCATAGTTCTGGAGGCCAAGAAGTCCAAGATCAAAGTGCCAGAGGGTCTGATGTCTGGTGAGGGCCAGCTTCTTGATTTGCAGTTGGCTGAATTCTCATTATACCTTCACAGGGTAGAGAATAAAGAAAGACAGGAACAAACTCTCTCAAGGGTCTTCTAGAAGCACCAATCTTACCATTAGGGCTCCATCCTCAGGTACTAATCACCTTTCAGAGACCCTGCCTCCTTGTACCATCACATTGGAGACTGGATTTCAACATAGGAATTTCAGCAGGACAAAAATGTTTAGTCCACAACACAGCTTCTTTTAAAAATACCACTTTACACTGTGTCTGATGAGAAGATATTGAAATGTGGGCTGTTGAAGACAAGTGGGGGAAGAACCTCCATGGGGAGGCAGCTGTCTTGGAAATCAAAGTAGTAGTAGACCTCAGGACACCCTGACATCCTGGGATGGTGAGGGTCTGGTCTGGGTGAGGCCTGTGGTCAGTCTGTCTCCTGACCTTAGCTCCAAGGTCAGAGGGAGGGTGTCTTGGACCTCCTGCTCATCACTATCTGACTGAGGGCTTCAACTTAAAAGTGCAATGGTGTTGGGATGCAAAGAGAGTTGTCTCCATCCAAGGAGGAAGGAAGAATCAGAGAGAGGCGCTCTAACGGTGTAGAACATCAAGATGCTTCTAGTTGGTTGAATTGTGTTTTCTTAGACTTGTGTGTTGATAGTCTAAGTACCATTGCCCCAGAATGTGATCTAGTTGGAAATCAGGTTGCTGCAGAAATAATCAGTTGTGATGAGAACACAAGGAGTAGGGCAGGTGTGATAGTTAAACTGGATTATCAATTTGTATGGCTTATGAGACTCTTAGGGTACTAGTGAAGCACTCTTCTGCATGTGTCTGGGTGGTTCATGGAGGTGCGCTCCTGGGGACTGTCCCTGGTCCCTGGACACTTCCTTTCTGGCATTCTCCTGTGTTGTGTGTCCTGGCTTCCATGAAGTGTGCAGCTTTGCTTTGCTATGCCCTTCTGCCATGATGTTCCTGCCTTGGAACCCCCTGGTAATGGGCTGAACCTGGTCAAACTGTGAGCTAACATAAACTTCCTTTAAGCTGTGAGTGACAGGTACTATATCCTAAATGCTAGGCCAGAGGCCTGGAGCACATTCCCCTGCACAGCCCTCAGCAGGAACCAACCTGCCCACACCTTGGTCTCAGGCTTCTGGCATCCAGAAGTGTAGGACAATGCATTGTTGTTGTTTAAGGCCCTTGGGTTTGGTACTGTGTTATGGAAATCCTAGAAAACTAATACAATGATATTTAGATCAATGAATAGAGTCCTCAGATAAAAAATAAATTGAAAGGAATAATATCCACTGAATAATTGGTAGGAGGAAAGGGTGGGAATGACCTTGGCTTATTGCAAACTCTGAGACAAGAATTGCAGTACAGGCTCTGGAATTCTGGAGCAGCATCATGCCATCTGCAATGTACCTTTTGAGAAACAGATCTTGGAATGTTGCTAGACCTGGGTAGGGACTGAACACTTGGATCTGGCTGCCAAATGACAGTGCATTTGGAGCTGCTTCTTATGAGTGACTCTGTCAGACCTGCCAAGTTATAAAGTCACACAGACACAATAGCCATCCATTGCAATGTGGCTGAGGTTGAACCTGAAAAGGTCCAGAGAGTACAACCTCAAGGACAGATGACATTTCAGGTAGGGGAGAAAGCATGCACGTGTGTGTGTGTGTGTGTGTGTGTGTGTGTGTGCATGTGTGTGTAGAATAAGCAAAGATACTGGGGTAGAAATTAGCATTTAGCCTGGTGTCTGTCCAAGAACCTACATCTCTTTTCTAGGATGCTCTGCCTGTCCAAAAGGAAGAAAGCAGCCAGAATTGCACATTTATCTGAAATACTCATTTATCTGCCTCCATTGCTTGAGTCTGTGAGGAAGCTTCCACCTCTTCCCTGGTTATCAACTCATTGCATGTGTCTTTTTATGTGTAGCCAGGAGCTCATGTTCAACAAGAGCTGAGCCAGTGGCCAAGGCCAGATAGGAACCCATGGAAATTACACAGGGAAGAGGGAAAGGGAAAGCAGGAAGAACGAATACCTTGAAATTCTAAGATTGAGAGTCCAGGATAGCAGAGGGAATTGGGCCAAAGAGCCCCATTTGTTAGGAGCCAAAGAAAGCTAGGAATGTCCTCCAGAAGTCAGAGGAAGGGGTTTGGTTTGATCAGTGACACCAGGAACAGAAATCCCAGAGAGCCCAGAAGATAAGATAAAGGCCTGTGGACAAGGGCTCTAATATCTCTAAGATATCTCTAAGATTAATTTTCATTCATGCAACACACAATACTGAGTGCCTAGCACAAGCCAGGAACTGCTCTACACACTGGGGGTGCACTGTTAAACAAGACAGTTGAAACTTCCTGTCCTCACAAGGCTAACATCCTAGTGAGGGAGGCAGACAAAAACCAGCTAAGTCAGGAAAATACATGGCATGCCAGAGGACGGTAAGTACTAAGGTGCAAACAGAGCAGGGAGATAGTTGCACTGTGCAGGGGCTAGGCAGTGGCAGGCCATGTGCCTTGAGGACTCAAAGGGTGTGAAGAAGCAAGGCCTGTGGGTACCTTGGAGAGTGTCCCATGCACAAGAAAGAGCAAATTCAAAGGCTTTGGGGGTTCATATTAACGTCCACCTTTAGCATCACCAAGTTCCCCAAACTACACACAGATAAACTGTCATTCACAGTCTTTAGTTCCAGCAGTTTGTGTTCCAGACTACAATAATGTCATCCAACTGTTGTACCTAGGAAGCACTGAGGGGAGAACAAAAATGCCATTTCTTATAGTGGCATTGGGCTCGCAGTCCTTTCTCACCACCTGCATCAGGTTCAGAAGCAGATAAGTGTCTCCTAGCAGATAAGTGTGTCCTAGTCCAGAATCTTTGAACTCAAGGAAGGTTGTACTCTGGCTTTCACAATTAGAAAATGTGGATTCCTCCTGACTTACAGGCTGTGTGGCTGGCTTTTTAAAATTTATAGGTGAAGATAATAGCAATGCCCACCACACAAGCCATGGAGGAAAATAAAAAAAACTGTGCATTTTAAAGTGTCTACAAGTGGTCGACTTTTGCATAGCATATATACACTAACTGGCCCATTTGTCTTTGGATACTTTAGTTATTATTTACACATAACAAACCACATAAATGTCTTAAGACAACAGTTATTTATTTGATCACAGTTTTGAAATGTGTGCTGGGCTTAGATTGGTGGTTCTGTTGGTTTTACTGGGAGTCACAATTTTTCCAGCAGCTCAACTAGGGCTAGAGGACCTCAGAGGCAGCCAGTCACATAGCTAGCCTTGTGCACAGGTGCTCAGTGAAGGCTTTTGTCTCCAAATCATTTTGCCTTTCCTATTAGGGTGATCAGTTTTTCTTTTACATGGTAATGACTACTCCCCAGGAAGATAAACATGACAGTTCTTAGGCCTGTTGAGGCTGGGGCTCAGAAGTCACACATCAGTCTTGCAACATTAGGCATAAAGTCATCCGAGATTCAAGGAGTGGAGACACAGCTTTCACTTTCCAGTAGGGGGAGGTAGAAAGCCAATTGAAAAAGGGTGCTCTATGTCGATGGAATCAAGGGCTACAAGCAGCACACCGAGTGAATCCTCTGGCCTCAGCAGGTCACTCCACCACGTGCCCAGTACACGCAAAGATTCCTACAAGTTTCATCTCATTACAGCATCATCCTTGAAGTCCATCATCTCCTGATCTGCATCCAGTTCAGATATGGACAAGGGCTCTTAGTGAGATTCTTCAGGTGCAGCTTCTCTTGAACCAGGGACTCTGAACTTAAAATGCAAGCATTCCCTGCACCGCTAAGACACAATAACGAGAGGGGAATTGGATCGATGCTATAGACCAGTGGTGGCAAACCTATGGGACACGTGCCACAGCCAGCTATCTGTTATCTCCGAAAGCACTAAAAGGTTCGCCATCACTGCCACAGACTCTCCCACTTAAAAAGGAGGGAATGGAACTCACTGAGTAGTTGTTGGACAATGATTGGAGTCCAGCTGGTCACGTGTTGGGCTATCTGAGTCCAGAATATCCTTGATTAGGGCTTGACTCTTCTCTGTGAAAGAGTTATCTGGTCCATTGTTCTCTGTGGCTTTTAGTTCTTCCTTCTGGGTTCTTATCTCCACTCTCTGACATGTATTTTCTTACCCATAGAAAATCATTCATATCTGCAGTATCCATATCTGCAGATATATCCATATTTAAGTAGCTTTCTTAGTCCAATTCCTACTTAAATAAAATGAAAGTCTAGACCCTCTTTTAACTTTGCATTGTCTTTTTGCTTTTAGTTCAATTTGTACAGCTTTTACTGATAGAACTCTAAAAAATACTCATGGATTTCCTTTGACTCTTAGCAGAATTCACTTCATCTCTCTACAGTTTCATGAACACTTTTTTCTGAGACAGCCATCTTTGGCTGCTGCTGTAGTTTAGATCAAAAATTTCCTGAATAACCTAGCTTGGTGCTTTTGGGAGGTGATGGAAACTTTCAGAGGTGGATCCTAGTGTGAGGTCTTCTAGTCATTGGGAGTGGGGAGTATTCTCCAGAGGGATAGCAGGACCCAGCCCTTCTCACTCCTCCTCATTCCTGACCAGGAGGTGAAGGAGATTCCTCTGCCAGTTGCTCCTGCCATGGTGTGCTGCTTCTCTACAGTTCCCAAAGCAATGAGCTGAACTGCATGGACTTGAGCCTCCAAAACTGCAAGCCAACATACACCGTTCCTCTTTTTAGGTTGGTTGTCATATACATTTTGTCACAGTAAGATAAAGGTGACTAACACAGGTATGCTGATCTGCCCTGGGCCAATTCCCTTAAGATTTTTGGAAGCCCCTTTGTTTAGCTGAAAGCAGCTAGTCCCTGCCTTCTGGAAGTTTATCCAGGAGTTTTAGCACACCCTTGCGTGATTTTCACGCTGAGGCTATTTCTTATCTAAGGAACATTGTCTGGCTGGAAAGACTAAAGATAAGAACAGTTTAATTTTTCTAAACCAGCAAATTCTGAGTCCTTTATATTTTTTTCTAGAATGTGCTTGAAAACTGAACAGCTTCTTTCTTAGCTCTGGCAGTTCTTTAGCATACACAGCTGGAAGTATCCAGCTGATGCTTTCAACATTGTGTCCAGAGAGCTACTTAACGAAATCGACAAATTCATTAAGTACTGTCTCTCTTTCAAGTTACTGCAGGCAACATTTTTTCAATTATTTTGCCACTCCATAATATAGGTTGCCCTTTTTCCATCCCTGATAATAATTCCCTCCCTATCTTTCTACCATAAAAAAGATTTACCCTTTTTCCAGACTTCACTACAACCTATTCACTGACTTCCCAGCTTTTATCTGTTCCTTGTCCCCAAGCCAGTGCCACATGTTTTGGGTTTTGTTGTGGCAGTGCATCTCTTCCAGATACGAATTGCTTTAGTAGTTATCCACTGTGGTGCAACAAATCACTCCAGATTTTTGTGGTTTCAAACAAGAACCATTTATTTGCTCACTCTTCTGTGGTTCAGTAATTTGGGCAAGCTTAGCTTGGATGGCTTATCTTTGTTCCACATGATGTTGGCTGCGTTCAACCATATACTTGTGGTCAGTTATCACTTCATCTGTGAGCTGGCTGATCAAGATGGCCTCACTCACACCCCTTCCAGTTGGCAGGGGCTCCCAGTAGAGGTGCCACTGTTCTTTTCCATGTGGCTTGTCTACTAAAAAGTCTGGGCTTCTTATGCTGTGGTGGCAGCACTCCAAGGGAACAAACCTTAGTGTACAAGCTCTTATAAACCCCTGGCTTGCATCACATTTGCTGATGTCTCATTGGCCAGAGAGAGAACCACATGGATGAGCTCGAAGTGAACTAAGCAAGGGAATAGATTTTGGGAGGCATGACCCACTGGACCATGAATGCAACAATTTATTGCACTTGATGTCCACATTAATCCGCTCTTGCTGACATCCAGATTCAGCTATTATGAGAAAATTCTGATGTTCACCACTATCCTGGTGGTGTCATCCTCTTCTTCCAGGTATGCTGCAGGATGACAGGATTGTTTCTTGTCCCCTTTCTGAGTACGGTCGTGAGACCACTCTAGCAGTGGCCAGTGGTTTGAGGGCAAAGAGCTTCTATTATTTGCGAATGAAGAATGTAATTGCTGGTGTTCCTGTCTTCCTCTTCTCTTATGCAAACCCTGAAGTCTCTGTGGAGAGCATTGCATCTTCTCTTGGGCTGTAGAGGCAGCTGAGTGATGGCTGGTTGAAACAGCTCCTCGCCCTGGTCCCCACTCCCGCCCTTTCCACCTGGGTGAAGAGCTGGCAAGGAGCCGTACTAGTTTTCAGTGGTGGAGATGTTGGATTTCTTGGTCACCACAGAACAGCCCAGCCTATCTTGTGGATATAGGATCTCAGTCTTTCTATGCCTGTGGTCAGCCCTAGCTCCATTCCTGGGCATTTTTGTTGTGACTTCAGTAGCAAGAAAAGGGGATGTAGACTACTAGGTGTCAGACAGGGAAATGGAGGAAAGGAGGAATGGGGGAAGGAAAACATTGGGAGAGTGAAGGTCCGTTGTTTATTTACCAAGCATTTACGAAGCGCTTCCTGTGTGCTCAGGCTCTTTGCAATGGCAGGGTGTGCAAAGATGCAGAAGACTCTCATGATGGAGAGCAAGCCTCCTGGGGAGACTGAAACAGACAGTGAGACACACCAGACAGTGATGAGAGCCGCTGAACAGTGGGACTGGTTTTTTATTTTCTTTTATAATCAGCTAATAGTCTCTGTGGCAATTTCCATAGAGAATTCCAGCTGTGGTGTCTGGGGTGGCAGCCTGTTTTGGAGAAGCTATGTGGCCAACCTCCCAAGGTGACTTCTTTGAAGGCCAACACTCACCTGGATTCCTAAGACCTGTGATTTGTATAAAAGCCAGTTTCATTACTATATAATCACATATCAGATTCAATCCTTACTAATGACAAAGATGGGGACAAAACAGAGCTCTTCTGAGACTGCAGCTTGCAATTCTGAGGCAGGATCTGGGGCTACAATGAGAAGGAACTTTTGAACATTCAGTGCCAGCCTGGAGCTGAGGGCCTTAGCAGGTTGGACAGCATTCGTGACAAAGCTCTGAGCCTCTGACGCAGTGAAGTGACAGTGCAAAAGGGAATGAACCCATGAAATATTAACTCCCAGCTAGCGTTGGTTTATGCATTTTAACGGCAGAGCTGTCTTGAAATATTTGGGATAAGCCAGGAGGAGGCTGTGTAGAGTTTCCTGGGAGGACATCACAAGCTGGCCATTTCCAACATGTGTGAGCCAGGCGTATGGATGGGGCAGAGTTTAACGAGATTTAATGGGCACGGTCTTCATTACATAGGATATTAGAGTTCCCCACTTCCAATTCCAGCTTAATCTATTCTGAGCCCACATCCTACCAGCCCAGTGGAAAATGCAACCTTAGCCAGCATCAGGGTCCTTTCTCCCCACTTTCTACCTTCTTTGTGTTGTGAGTCATAGAATCTCAAGTACAGCATATTTGCAAGGCCCCCTCTGATCTTCAGTCCACATGAGTGTGCCCACCTCAGAAACCCACATATTTCCTGGAGGCTCAGCTGCCTCTGTGTGAGCCGGCACTCAGGCCCTTTGCTATGAGTGGAAGCTCTTTGTGCAGGGCTGAGCCACCTACATGCCCCCCAGAGAGGCATCTCCCTCTGATCCCAGGCACCTCCCGTGGGCCATGCAAAGGAGTAGGGAAAGAATCTTTGCAGCTCTCAGAATCTATAAATGGCTATCTCAGAAAGTCTTGTACATCTTCCCAACCTTCTTCAGCGCCATCCTGTGTCCTGCTACTGTTCCTTTGCTGTCCCAAGCTGCAGTGATATCCCCTTTTCAGACAGCCTATTTTTTTTTCCTCCCAAGATATCACACCTTAAAAAAGTAACAATCTTTTAATCCTATGGGTGAAAGAAGCACAGTTTCTAGGACTCAGACCCCTTCTGCTCCATTCCTTTCCCTTCCCTTCCCTTCCCTTCCCTCCCCTTCCCTTCCTTCCCCTCCCTTCC
>NW_004955403.1:45060103-45063189 GCF_000276665.1 Chinchilla lanigera | reverse complement strand
CTCTCTGACTTCCAGCCATCTTTTTTCCTTCCCTCCCTTCCCTTCCCTTCCCTCCCCTTCCCTTCCCTTCCCTTCCCTTCCCTTCCCTTCCCTTCCCTTCCCTCCTCTCTTCTCCTTTCCCTTCCTCTTCTCTCCTCTCCCCTCCCCTCTCCTCCCCTTCTCTTCTCCCCGTCCTCCTTCTTCCTCTCTTTTCTGTCTCTGTCTCTCTCTTTCTCTCATCTTTCCCACGCATGCATTAAGCGTAGAGTAGTAGTGATAGGAGGACTCAGAGAAGCAAAGGCTGTGACCAGGAACTGAACAGGCTCTCAAGTGCCCACGATGGAAGATGAAGTACTCCCAACCTTGTGGGACACCCAATAGGACTTGACTTGGGGGTCTCTGGTGGCCTCTGACGATGGGCACAGGCTTATAAAGGTTGCAGTTGGAGCTGGCCACAACAAGTGTCAGGATCCAGGAGAAAGCATCTAGGGCTCACAAAGTTTGCAGAGGCTTGTGGCTCTGTTCCAGGCCTTTGGCAATATTCCTCTAGGGTGCCTAGTGTGGAGAATGAGCAAGGCAGGTGGAGGGCTTGATGGGCGGGAGGAGCTTGGATGGTGAGGGCTCAGGTGAGAGGGCACCAAGGACATGATGTCTGGCACTGCAGGCAGCTTGGAGCCAGTTCATGTCTGCGCTGGTATCCAGGAAACCTGCCAGAAGACACGGTGGGGGCAGGGAACAAACAGGGTCTCAAAAATTTCCCTGTTCATAATTCTCTACAGGCCCCTTAAACATGGTCATTATTGTCCTAAAGAATAATGCATTGCTGAGTCCACTTTTCTTCACATTCGAATTTGCTGTGGTAAGATGGATCCCCCACTCCACCACAAAGCAAATGTCACTGAGGCCCTGAGGGTGGGCTCTTCTCTCTGGGGCCTCCTGAAACCGAAGGGCTGGGGCACAGTGTTCTGGGGCCTCCTGAAACCGAAGGGCTGGGGCACAGTGTTCTGGGGCCTCCTGAAACTGAAGGGCTGGGGCACAGTGTGGCCTCCGTAAGAGCCTGCCACACTCACACTCAAGTGGAGGCACAGGTGGGTGGCACCTGGGCCCACAGCACGGCAGGAGGAAGAGGCCTCCGTGCAGTGGGCTCAGGGCTCCCTTTGGTCACAGGAAAAGCCCATCCCTGGCTCCTCATTTCTTAGTTCCAGGTGTGAGATTAGACTTTTTCACAGGGCTTTTGTCTTCAAGACATGATGTCTTTGCCTTGTCCTTGGCAGAATTTGTCTGTATCTGAGGTGCCAACTTCTGAACTATTTTAAAAGGGTCCCCTCCTCCAGGGACAAATCTTCTTGGCCTTGATCTTCTTGACTGAAGTTATCCTCTTTCTTCTTCTTCCTTGATTACCCCCTTTGCCTTTTTTCCTCTTTCCACTCTTCATTTTCCTCTTACCAGTAGATCGAAATGTCCTGCCCTTCCCGGTTGTCATCGAGATTTGAGTTGGCGTTTAACTCTAATGCTCTGGGACAGGGACAGACACTATAAGAATCACCAGTGGAAAAGAAGGAAGTAAGTATGTGGCTTAGGACTAGTGTGACCTATGGTTTGTTGCTTATTTATCTATGTTACCCACAGTATAAGTCTCCCTTTTCTAGATGCCCTGAATCACTCTGTAAGCTCTGATGCCAAAGGCAAGAGGGAAGGTGGCCACTTCCATGGTGGAGTTAGTGCATTGCTTCATTGCTTGTCATGTAGTAGGTGTTTAATAAATATCTGTGGCACTGGAAAGAGCAATTCTATCACATAGCAGCAAGTGTCTTCCTCTCTGTCATCCTCACCATCACCGGTCAAGGCCTTGGAAGGAGAGGGGTTCCTTCTTAAAGAGCTGGACTGAAAAATGGTGATTGGTCCAACAACTCCCTAAAAACAGACAAATAAATCAAATCAAAGTATGTGTTTAATGCAGCTTTAGAATAATTTATCTTTTCAGATTTTTTGATGAACAAGGAAGCCTCTCCTTTCCTCCAACCAAATTGATGCGAATTAAAAAAAAAAAAAAAGGCTATGAGTGATATTTCAGGCTCTGACCAAACCTGTAGCACTGATTAAGAATTTGTTTCTGTTTTAATCACTGCGTGTTCTATTACTTGGATCCCTTCACTTTGTCTGTAAGTTACTTTGTGCTGCTTTGCTCTGGACTGTGGGTTTGAGGCCACATTAATACAGACATCTGATTGGGACAGCTCTCGGTAGCTCAGATCTTGGGAGTTGAGCGCCTCAGAAAAGGAGGTTCTCCCTGTGGGCAGCTCTGACAGGAGAAGTGATGGAAGAAGCAGGCTGAGATTCTTGACTAAAAGGGGGGGATTAATTATAAATCTCATCCCACTGCTCTATCTGTGTCTAGCACTGTCACCAATAATTAAGAGCTGACAATACAGCTGTTTTCAATGAGAATTTTCACCTGGGAAATTCAAAGTTCTTTAGAAACATCATCTGAAGATCCATCTTAACACCCTGGTAACAAAGTATGATGAACCCACTGGATGCTTGAATATAACAGCCCTTGAGAAAGACTTAGGACCAATGTGTTACAGAGGGAAGGCACAGGGCTCAGGAGCAGAAGAGGTTGGGTTTTGAGTCCTGGTTCTGTCACATAGTAGCTGTATCATGTAGAGTAAGTGACTTCAGCTCTTGGGATCTTCATTTTTCTTAGCTTTAAAAGTTAAGATAATAAAATACCCACTATTTAATAAGGGCCTACTATGAATTGAAAAAATGGGGATGATATTATAGCTACAACTTAGTGAGTCCTTTATGTGATATGTTATCCATTATTATCCAAATATCATTTAATGTATAAAAATGAGCCAGATTTCTCTTTCTTACATGCACACACACACACGCACACACATACACACACACACACACACACACACACACACACACACACACACGAAACCTGGGGGAATGAAGTAAATGTCAGAAAACGAGTAGGGAAATAATGAAGGGAGGATGAAGGCAGGGGTAAGACTGGCACTTAGAAATATGTGTCTGGAATGCATTTGGAAGCATTAGTTGATATGTGTCTTATCTTTTTTTTTTTTTTTTTTTTT
>NW_004955403.1:45047452-45060003 GCF_000276665.1 Chinchilla lanigera | reverse complement strand
TTTTTTGGTTTTTCTCCGGTACCGGGAACCGAACTCACGACCTTGCGCTTGCCAGGCAGGCGCTTTGCCGCTGAGCTAAATCCCCAGCCCCGTGTCTTATCTTTGTAATTTCTTTGCCAGCTCCCTAGCTTTGACAAGTGTTTAGGTCAGATTTGGTGCTACAAAATAGAACTTTGAGATAGATAAGCAATATTATCATTTGAGACAAAAAGGTTGTTTGGAGTCAAAGTCAAGGCCCTAAAGGATGCAGGACATGGAATTTCTGGGAAGAACAAATGGGGGCTTTTTATATAGGCATGAATTCCATGTACACATGCAGAGACCTCAAAAGCTAATCACTTCCAGAGGCTCCACCTCTTAATATCATTGCATTAGAGGTGGCATTAGTCACTTTCTTGTCATCTGGACAAGATGCCTGACATTGGCAACTTAAAGGAGACAAAGCTTATTTCGGCTTACAGTGTCAGGGGATTCAGTCCATGATTGTCTGGCTGGAAGGCAGAAATGGTGTGGCAGAGGAAAGCTGTTCACTGCATGGCAACCTGGAAGCAGAGACAAAAAGGAGGACCCAAGGGCAAAAAACATCCTCTTAGGTCATGCCCCAGTGTCTCTCTTCCAACTAGGGTTTGCTCTGTAGCAGTACATTCAGGTACTGAACTTATCAATGGATGAATCTACTAATGAATATAGTGCCTGTGTGATCCAATTATCTTCCAAACACATGAAACCTGGGGGCCAGATTTTAGATCTAAACTATAGCAGGGATCAAGTTTCACTATGAATTTTGGAGAGACACAAACATTCAAAGCATAGCACCCATCCTGTCTCAGCACTATGTCAGATCCCCAAAACCTAGAGGCAACTCTAGGGAGAAAAGGCAGTGGGAGGAGGGATACCCAAAAGAGACTGAAAAATTAGATTGGCTAGATGCCAATTCATATTACTGGCCAGAACAGTGGCTGGGAATAGCAGACGAGTTGACTTATAGAAATTGAAGGAAGTTCTGTTTTCGCATACCTGATTTTGGGCCTTAGAAAATAACTCCTGTTCTTTTGGAGGCATTTCTGCTTAGTTTCTGACATCAGCTTGTGCCAGCACTAGCTAATGCACCTTTTGTTGAAGCTGTCTCCTCGGGTCTCCTTCCCCCTGTCCAGCACACATGAGGGTGGGATATAGGAGCACTTGAGACTTTCTCCTCCATCAGTCTGGACTTCAGAGAACTCAGGGGCTATTTCAGTCCTTCTCTTCTTCTGCCGTGGCACTGTTTGTCATTTCTTTTAGCAGAAAGCTGGTGTGAGGACACTGCACAGATGGCTGTCTCCTTAGCTGCACTCAGGTCTCTCTCTGCTTCTCCTATTGGTCTGGACTGGGGAAGGAAGAGAGCAAACAGGTGTTGGGATGCAGAGCTGTGGATTCCCAACAGCTGGCTTTTCTCCATACATTCCCGTCTTCCAGCCTGTGATTAGAACAGGGTCATCCGAAATTCTTACTTACAGCATACACTTGGTTCTGTGGTCCCTTTAAGGTTGTAACATTTAATACCACCATGACAGGATTTGAGACTTAAAAATGCACTTTCTCATGTGTTCACTCTGCTATGAATCTCAGCACTCTAATGCGAATCTCATAAACCAGACCTTGGCCCCTTCCTTCCTTCCTTCCTTCCTTCCTTCCTTCCTTCCTTCCTTCCTTCCTTCCTTCCTTTCTTTCTCTCTCTCTCTCTTTCTTTCTTTCTTTCCTTCTTTCTTTCCTCCCTCCCTCCCTCCCTCCCTTCCTTCCTTCCTCCCTCCCTTCCTTCTCTCTCTCTCTCTCTCTCTCTCTCTCTCTCTCCCCTCTCTCTTTCTCTCTCTCTCTCTCTTTCTTTCTTTGTTATCTTACATCGAACTAAATTTGGCCTGAGAGAGCCTCCATACTCACATACTCAAGTTCTTGCTTAGCAAACTGCCACCTAACTCAGCACATAAACAAGCTGGAAAACCTAACTTAGGAATTGGTTTTTGTAAATGGCCGAGATTCAGCCAATCACAGCAGCTGTGCTTTGGTCAAATCATATTCAAAGACGGTAAATACCACCATTTAAGCAACACAGCTGTCTCTATACCTCACTTCCGGTTTCTGTATGTCACTTTTCCTTTTCTCTCTAAGTGTTATCCAGCCATGTGGTAACCTTGGAACTCCCTGGACCTGTCCTGGTCCTAAGAGTTGCCTGATTTGTGAATTGTTCTTTCATTAATTCAACTCTGTTAAATTTAATTTGTCTAAAGTTTTTCTTTTAACAGTTATAATGATGCTTCTTAGAGGCAGTAAATGAATGCTTCTAGTGTGGCTTAAATGAGGAATAACCAAAGTCTTCTGAAAAGGCATTTGACTACAGATGCATATCATATGCTCTCAGTGATTTCCAGAGACGAAACACAAATCTGGGTTTAAGCTTCTTGCAGCCAATAAGAAGGAGAAGATAATTTCAAGATTAATAACATCTGAAGATTGAGAAACAGTTGCTAAGGAGTGGTAGGATTTTTTCTGAAATGAGATCCATAAAAATACTTTCAGGGCTCTCAACAGAAATATACTGTAATGAAGTTGATAATATTTATAAAATCTTGACAATAAAAAAAAATCTTGACAATGACTACAACATCAGCTTCTATATAGGCACTATTTATGACATGGTCTAAGTGTGCCAATAATATACTGATGAAGTATGAATTACCAAAATAATTAATAGTAAGTTTGATGCTGAGTTTGACCCTAGAGTAAGCTTAAGGAGACTTAGAGAAACTTTTCTCAAAGTGTAGTTCACGAAACATCTTTACCAGTATTTTGTGGTCTACTTTAAAATATAGTTTCTGAAGTCTTGTCTCTCACCAACTGACTTGGGTTCTTCAAGGATAAGACCCAGGGTCTGTATCTTCAACAAATCTCCTAGGTGATTCTAAATGGATGAGTTGATCTAGAACAATGGCTCTTTATCTTTTATTTTATGTCATGGACCATAGCAGTCAGGTGACACCTATGAACCATAAATAATGTCTTTGAGTGCAAAAATTCAAATACATAAGGTTGAAAAGGAAACTAATTACATTGAAAAACAATCAAAATATTAAACAAAAACAAATTAGTGATAAGCAATACTTATGCTTTCTCATTGATACATTAAACATAATTTAGCAGCAGGACTAAAAGCCATTACATATTTGAAGAAATGATGAAATTAAATATTGTGAGATTCTGCACACCCTGTCATGGGACGTGATATGAGAGCCTGTGATTTTCATTGGTGACAAAGTTAGTGGTTAGTGGTTATGGCTAATCCTTGTGGTTTGTGGCCTACATTCAAAATTAAAGGAAGTTAGTGAAAAAAAATGAAAGCTACTTTTTTCTTTTTGAAATTTGTGATCCCTCTCAATCTATAAACCACAGATTAAGGAGACTGATGGATAAGGTGGATGGAGTGCATGAGCTTGGGGACATCTTGCATAAATAAGCATGGGTGTGTGGATAAACTTGCTCGTGTGCACACGCGCACACACACACACATTCATATGTGATAGTTTTGTAACTATGCCTGACATAGATCGAACATTCTCTAATTAAATTTATAGCCTTGGTGGGAATGAGCACATCTAGCTAGTGTTGGCATTTCACGACAACCATATACTTTGCCAGTGAATGAGACTGAGGATGGGTTCAAGGTGTACTAAGGAGAATAAAGACATGTAGGGCAAAGGGACTGGCTGTTTGGACCAAGTAGTTTCACACTTCCTTTTTGAGAAGATGTGATTGCTTCCAGAACAGGCACACAGAGGTGAAATAGGGCCAAGTTCTGCACATGGAGCATCACAGCAATGAATTTGGTCTGGAAAGATTTCAAGGCAGGTGTTACCAGTCACTCGCCGAGACCATAAAACCCCAATAAAAGATAGCGCTTTCCAAATCATGTGCCATAAAGCATGTATCAGAGATGTTCAATCAAAAGTTTTTCTGGTCAGTTTGAGAAGCTCTGCATCCTAAATATTTCTTCTTGATTATTCATGGCAGATGAGCAGCACTGAGGCATGAGAAAGTGAGGAAACCCGCTTCATTTTGTTAGGCTCAGTAGTTTTCTGTTTTCCTGAGCACTAGAATCTTGCAGAGAGCCTTCCAGAAATACGTGGCAGTTACCCACTCTCTGGAAATTTGCTTTAACTCATCTGTTTTTCCTCCAGGCCCTCAGGCTGAGGGCCACTGGTGAACATCATTTGTAGATTTTTTCTTTTTTTGTGCTGGGAATCGAACTCACAACCTTGCATTTGCCAGGCAGGTGCTGTGCCACTGAGCTATATCCCCACCCCCAAACACGTCATTTTTAGAAGCTTACTTTGCCTTTGACTTTGTATTAGCTTCCTTGGGTTGCCATAGTGCTCAGGTCTAAATTCTTCAAATTGAGAGGCTTGAAATGCGGGAATGTGTTCTCTCACAGCTCCGGGACCAGGAGTCTGAAATCAAGGTACCAGTGAAGCCCTGCTCTCTCGGAGGCTCTAGAAGACCTGCCTCCTGGTCTCTGGTGATGGCCAGCAATCCTCACTGCTCCTTTACTCTGGCCTCCTCCCTCCTTCTCTCTCTGTCTCTCTGTCTCTGTCTCTCTGTTTCTTTTTCCCTCCCTCCCTCCCAACCTCCCTCCCTCCCTCCCTCTCTCTCTCTCCCAGTCATATTGAATTAAGGACCCATATGACTCTATCCAATATGACTTCATCTTAATTTTATTATATCTGCAAGCACTCTGTTTCTTTCAAACAAGGTTGTGTGCACAGGTATGGGATGTTGGGGATTCAATAAATATATCTCTGTGGAGAACTCGGGTCAACCCCTCACAGACCTCCTTTCGAAGACTCTCTGGAGCATACTTTGAAAATTCTACTGACTGGGATTTAAAATTTTGACCAATGTAGCTGCTGGATAAGATCACCAAGATAAATTATTTATACATTCTATCTCTTGATAACTGAACAATTCGAATTGCAATATTGAACCACTGGAGGGAGAGGATGCTGAAGGCTGTCTTCCTGGGAAGGTGGCTTTGGTCTTGGGGTGGCTGATCGAAAGCCATTCTTTCTGACCTGAATGAGCTGTGCCAGGCAGACTGTGTGTTGCGGCCACACCTACTCCAGATAATGAGCAGCTCTCATTTGAGCAGGATGAGATGTGTCTCTCTGGTTGGGCTGCCACACACCTGCCACAGAGCATCTAAGAGAGATACCACACCACTCAGGCGCACGATGGAAAGAAAAGGACCCCAAATACATCTCTGTCTCACAGCCCTCGACACTGCCCCTTAAGCTGCAAGTACCTGGATCCTGTTCCCTGATTCTCAGGTGATATTTAAGCGGAGGTTTTTATAATCTGGAAGGCAGAGTGGCCCAGTGGAAAGAGCTAGGATTGAACCCCGGCTCTGGCTCCAGGGCTGTGTGCTTATTTCATCTCGCCACCATGTTTCCGTGAAGATAATGACAATGTTCACCTCACGTGATTGCTGTGAGGATTAAATGAGATGTTGCGGGTCAAAGTGCTTGTAAATTGCACATTCAGAAAAGTACAGAAGCACTGCAGAAGATGATAGGACCCACTTTCATGTCAGTGTTATTATTATTACTATTAAAGAGCATAAAGCTGCTCATCAGCTTCGGGTTCGCACAGCATTATGAAGTCAAGTTCGTGGCTGCCTGCCTGCCCACTTCCCATTCTATGACATTTCTCTCCTTAAATCTTACCTGCCCTTGCTAAATGCAGCTCTGTGGTTGACCCGCTGATGTAAGTTGTTGCGGTTCTGGCTGTATAAAATGGGGCTGCTGATTTCAACAGCCCGTTATTAGAGTCAGAGGAGGCTCTGGTTAGACAACAAGAGGAAGCAACTCCTTCCTGTAATCAGAAGACTGAGCTTTTGGCAGGGGCCGCAGAGAGGGCGAGGCACACGGCAGATGCCCGGGTTGTCCTTGGAGAGGAATGTTTTAGAAATCCGGCTTCTGCATCCTTCTAGATTCTGTAGGACAATCTTAGTGGATGTGATGCCCAGAGGTAGCCACAGACAAAGAAAGCTTGGGTCAGCCACAGCAGCAAGCAGTGCTTTCTCTCCATGTGTATCCCTGGAGCTCACAGAGCTAGAGATCCCCGCAAGGTGGTATAAAAAGAGGAGAAAAAGTATTATGTCAAAACATATCCTGAAAACACCTAAAAGGACACTTTGCCATATATAGCTGCTCCAGAGTCTATATTTTCATCCCCAAATTCTTCTTGTTTGGGTTTAGACTTAATGATGCCAGGATTTCCTTGAATAAATAAAAATTATCCATGGGGATAGGTGGGGAAGTCATGTCTTAACTGCCTCATAATGATAATGTTTGGGGATAGATTTATTTATTTGTTCTAGAGCCTTGGGAGCCTTCTGACTAAGTTAAGTCTCCCAGGGCCTATCCAGTGAGATCTCCATAACAGGTTGTGGTAAATGTCTGTAGAGTGACAGGTGGATTAAAGGAGATATAGGCTTATCATGCCATGTGGGAGAGAAAAGGAGAGGGAGGGTATCAGTTTATGGAGTGCTACTTGGGGGCTTTATAATTTAAGGGAAAGTGATTCAAGGAGCTACAAAGAAAAGATGGTGTGGTGTCAGGAATGTGAAAGCAGAAAGCTTTGGGTTGAGGTTATATTCTGCCACTCACCATCCGATCACATTCAGTTCATGCTAATCTCTCTGGACCTTGGTTGTGTCAGCTGTGAAATGGGGTAGTGATAACACAGTGCCTCGCAGGACTGATGTGAGAATATGTAGATAGAATGGCAGTGCAACTTCATAATGCGTGGTAAGAGGACTGGCATTGTTAGTGTTATTATTTAAGGCAGAACATGCTCACTGCTGTGGCAGTTAACTTCATGTTTGCCTTGAGGTGACACACAGTAACACTGACTAGTTCTGCAGCGGGGAAGTGAGCACAGATGTCACATGGGAAATGTTAGTGTCTTCCACAATGGAGATTTATTTTAGCTTAGAACCCTAAGACTGAATTTTTTCCAAGCCGAGTTAAAACTTCCCTTCCCCTGCTGTCACATGACGGAGGAGAAAGCTGTCTGTAACACAGACAGAGACCTCTTGTTAGAGATGGAGGGCTCCACTGTTAAATGTGGTTCCTATCAAGGTAAAACAGGTGGCCAGCAATTTACAGAGAATTTTGGGAAAAGCCAAGCCCAGAAAGGAGCTCAAGCGGTAATGACTCAACTGAGGCCAATACCAACCTACTGGCTCACAACATCAAGTACCCTGAAAAGAGAGGGGACATCTCTAGCTCCAAGGATTGTCTTGTATGAGCAGAAGAAAATCTAAGCAGGTGGAACTCTGCCCTCAAGTACCATTGGTCAGGCCATCCCTGGATGCTTTGGGAAAAGGAAGGGCAGGCTGATGTTAGAGCTTCTGTATGGCCTTACTGTTCACACTAGATAACTATTGCCAAATTCAATTTTGACCAATCTATTTCTAATTTCATAAAATCCAAAGAGCTGCATCTATATTAAGTGAAACTGACTTGGTTGGAGGCTGCTGACCATTAGACTCAAAATTCTGATCCACCTACCCCAAGGACTAGTGAAGTAAGACACTTTCTATAAAGAATGCCATCACAGACTGACTCATTTCTACCACAGAGGCCCAAAGGGTTAGAAACACAAGAGAAAAGGACCTTTTTGCTCAAAACAAGGCAAGGAAGGCTTCTTGGAGAGTGTGGCTCTCGAAATGGATCCGAAAAAAAGGATAGTGCTGTAGCTTGTCCTCACCCAGTGCATTCCTCACCAAGGAAATGTAGTCCTTGGCATGAATCACTAAAAGATGAAACAGGTGAGACCTTTAAAAGGTGCTTAAGTCATGAGGGCTCTGCCGTCATGAATGGACTAATCCATTCACCAGTTAATAGATAAATGGGTTACTGGGTTATTTATCTCCAATGGACCTGCTATAAAAGCCAGTTCAGCTCTTTCTTAGATGTGCTCTGTTGTGGTTTGTGTCTTGCTGTCCCCTCAAAGCCTCATAGAGTCATGAGAGGCAGGCCCTTCATAGATGGTTGAATGTAGAATTGGACTGATGCATGGTCCAACACTGGGATTATAGGTGTGAATGCTGCACCTGCTCTAGGGCAGGTAGCCTGCATACAATATAAGGGACAGAAAGAGTCTTGTTCCTCTTCAATTGTTGCTTTTGCTGTCTTCTATTGCCACTAACTGTTGCCCCTCTGCCTCAATGGACTGAAGCCTCTACAAATTGTGAGCTAAATAAACCTTCCCTTCTTCAACTTTAGGTGTCAGGTATTTTGTGTCAGCAATGAGAAAAGTAATCAAAAACATGCCCCTTTCCCTGCCTATTCTTGAGTCTCTGAAGAAATTCCTATGAGCATGAAAGCCTTCACCAGATATGGCCCCTCAACTTCCAACCTTTCATCTTCCAAAGCTGAGCTCAAGCCTTTATTCTGACCCTGGCTATGGCATTCAGTTATCACAACAGGAAACCTGCAAAGACAGACGGAAGACTGGCCTGTGGCGAGGAACTTAGCCCCAGAGCATGGAGTGGAGTCCAGAGAAGAGGGAGTGGGGGTGGTTCCAGATTGAATATCTTAAGCAGCAGGGAGGGAGGGACTTGGGTGACATGGAAGAAAGAGTGGAGTGGTGACAAAGTTTGGAAGAAAGAAACAGGAGGGCTTGGGAAGTCCTGCGTTTGGGTGGTTCTACAGGGGAGGAGCAGAGGCTAACTGATGGGATTCATAAACAGATGCAGAGAAGACTGATGGAGCCAGGAACTGCGGATGCAAGACCAGAGACTTCTGATCATGGCCCAGACCTGTTGTTGCTCCCTCTGTCCTTTCCGCTCACCACCTGATCTCCCTTCCAAAGCTTTCCTGCTCTGCTGAAAACGTGTTTTCTTGAGTTGCCAGAGGGAAGGGAATTGCAGCTACTGAGTACAGGGGCAGCCTTTGTCTGAAATGCTGGGACCAGGAGAGTCTCAGATTTCAGATTTGCTCTTATTTTGGAATATTTTCATTTCCTTAATGAAATATCTTGGGGATGGAACCCAAGTCTAAATACGAAACTCATTCGTGCTTCCTATTCTCTTTATGCACATAACCTAAAGGCAATTTTATCTAATATTTATAATATTTTTGTGCACAAAATGAAGTTTGCATACACGGAACCATCAGACCCTTCCCCCCAAATGTCACGATGTCCACGCTGAAGAAGTTTCTGAGTTTCGAACATTTGGATTGCTAGTTTTCAGATTAGAGAGGCTCAACTTGTGTTATTGCTTCTGCTAAGCAGATGGAAAGAGCTTAAAAAAACAGAAAGTGGAAGTGTAGAGGGGTTTCCTGGGGTGGTACCAGGAACCCAGAGCTTTCTCACTTCCTGTGCCACTCATAGCTGATTTATCTCTCTCTGTCACCCAGAAGGAGTAAAATTGGACGGAGTGGTCACCAGAGACCTTCTATTTCTGGAGTGTCTGTGTCCTGTCTACCTGGTAGAGAGGGCAACTCAACTACCCTACATTGCCTGACCAAAGCTGACTGCCTCATCCAAACTAGCCAAGGTTTTGCCTCTAGCACTGGACCATTCTAACAACAAGCAGCCTGCTTGTAAGGCCCTGGATTGCTTGATTCACCTTGACCTCACATCTGCAGTTTGCATTTTAGGAAGAAACACCTCCCCAAAGCCCAGGCAGAGGAAGGAGCTGGTGCAAAGATGGAAACATGCTAAACTGGAAGGGAGGGAGAACAGGGGCTCTACGGAGGCCTTTGAATTTGAGAACCAGAGGCCAGTCTGACCTCGGGACTGGTGCATTCTGGTGTGCGTGGAATTGAAAAGAGCGTGACTCATCTTTCCTTTTTATTTTTCCCAATGAAAAGTTTCCTCAAAGAAGTCCTCTGAGCGGAAATGATGGCATAATTGCAACCTTGTTCTGTTGGTGCAATGTTTTCCAGCTGCTCTTACTATTTATTCCCCCCTCAGGACCCGTTTCTTTTCTAGGAGGAGAGGGTGTTTAACTAGGTTGCTGAGAAAGGTCATTTCCAGGGCCAGGGCCCAAAGTCTGCATAGAGAAGACCTCCTGGATGTCCCTGGCCCTGAAGGAGGGTGCCACCTCTGGATTTGCTGATGCAGAGGAGGACTCCACTAACCAGCATCGCTTGGTCCCTAGTGAGGACTTCTCAGGGCCTTTGCCCTCTGCCCTCTGTTTACTGTTTTTTTTTTCCAGGCTTGTTAACGTCAAACATGTAAAAAAAAAAATTCCACTTCCTGGCTTTCCCCAGGGGCCATGAGACAAGTCAAGGTTACCTTGAATGGAATGCAGAGGGGAATCTGTGAAGATATGAGTCACCAGTGTGATGTCATCTGACTCTCAACCAGATTCCATTAATTTTGATTGTGTGAGCACATAAAATACCAGGAAAAAATGAAATGCATTCAGCAATAGAGACGCACACACCCGCCCACCACGAGTGCATGTGGACGCTGGTCTCCTGTGCCCGGACAGCAGGCGGGAGGTCCCATCATTAGTGGTACGAATGGATGTGAGGAGGTGCTTTCTTTGAGCAACATTAATGAGACTGACCTTCGGGTGAGGATGTGCAGGCAGCACAGAGCAGAAGGGAACATGAGACCTTGGTGCCCAGCTCACAGAAAGGCATGACGGGGCTTACACAGTGAGCTTAATTATGCCTTGCTCTGTCTGCTTTGAGTGTGTTCTTTGCACTTGAAGGCTGCCTTTCCTGGCTGTCTCCAGCCTCTCTTCGGCACACTCTAAACAAGATAGGCCTCCAGCTATGGTTTTGGAAGCCAAGTACATAGCCCACTGTAAGGGCTGCTTCCCTTGGTCTGCTTCCTTGGCATTACCCAGATCCTCTCAGTTCAGAGGCAAGGTGAAGCTGCTGTCCATTGAGTGTTCATGTTTCTGCCTGTGAAGCCAGCAGGGCAGCTAGCATTGTGGCTAAACCAGCCCAAGGCCCAAGCTGGGACATGCAGGCAAGAGTCTTGGTGCTTCTGGGGTCCTCAGTTTCTTCCCCTAAAAATGAGAATAAGAAAACTTACTGTGGCAGCCTATAGAGCTGCCACATATGGTTGCACAGGCTGGGCACTGCATAACTCAAGGACTGTGAGGCTATGTTGGCTGTGCAGAGTGGGGCTTTTGAAACATTGGATCCTCGGGGCTCATTCTCAGAAACTTTGATTCTACAAATCTGGAGTGAAGCACTTACATTGTAGTTTTAAAAAATAAGCATTTAATTTTAGGATAATTTTAGGGTTGTAGAAAAGCTGCAGAGACAACTTGTATTTTAATCCTTTTTAAATTGGGAAGGAGAAAGCACATGTAGCTAAGTGGCCCAAACAAAAAGAGATAGCTTGGCGATTTATCACAAAACACAGAATCAACCTGTGGACACTTGGCGGGCTCTCTGTGGCTCCATGGTGCCCTCCCCACCCTGAGTCACCTCTCCTGAGCAAGCAACCCCAAACGCTGGGGCGTAACTTCCCAACCCTGAGCATTTAGTTTCATTTTGTCTGTTTTTGAACTTGATAAGGAATATAACCATAACATAGGTATTCTGGGTCTGGCTTCTTTCACTGAATAAAGTTCACCTGTGCTATCAGGTATAGTTACAGTTTGTTCCTGTTTTCAGCTTTCCTCAGTACACTGTGTTAACCAGTAAAGCAGTCCACTAGGCCTATGTGGCTGTTTAAACAAAAAAGAATTAAAATTAAGTAAAATGGAAAATTCAGTTCCTCTTTTGTATTGGCCCAACGTGCTCAAAAGCCACATGTGATGAGTGACTACTCTACTGAACACTGAAGAACAGAATATTTCCATCACCACAGAAAATTCTTTTGGAGAGCTCTGCTAAGAAAAAATTGTGTTTTGTAAATAAATCAAAATTTATCCTTTCTACTTGCCATTGTTTGGCCATGGTTCATTCTCCAAAGGTTCATGTGCTGGGAGGTTGGTGCCTACAGTAATGATGTCGAGGGGTGGTGGAACCTTTAAGGGGTGGGGCTTAGTTGTAGGTGATTAGGTCATGGGGCAGCACCTGAGGACGAGATGAATGCAGTTCTTGCAAAACTGGGCTAGTTCCCTTGAGAACTGGTTGTTGTAAAGCAAAGCCACCCTGTATGGTTGGTCTCTTCTGCATATGGCTATTTCCCTTTCCATGTTTCTACCATGTTGTGGTATACCCAGACAGTGTGTCATGCTGTTTGGATATTCCAGCAAACAGAATCATTGGCCAAACAACCTCTTTCTGAATACATTAGCCAGCCTCAGGCATTCTGTTTTAGCAACACAAAGCAGACTAAGCCATTACTGTTGATGGACATTTTGGCTGTGGGCAGTTTTGGGCTACAATGATTAATGCTGCAGAGAATGCTTTTGGTCTCCTGATGCACTTAAGAGTAGGATCCTAGGGGCTGGGGATTTAGCTCAGCGGCAAAGCGCCTGCCTGGCAAGTGCAAGGTCGTGAGTTCGGTTCCCGGTACCGGAGAAAAACCAAAAAAAA
>NW_004955403.1:44994408-45047352 GCF_000276665.1 Chinchilla lanigera | reverse complement strand
AAAAAAAAAAAAAAAAAAAAAAGAGTAGGATCCTAGAGCCATCTACTTAGCATGAGCACGTGTATATCTTCTGCAGATAATGTCACACTGTTTACTTAAGTGCTGTACTAATTTATACTTCCACTGCAGTCACTGTTCATAAATATCACAGGTAATTTTGAATATCACCCAAGTTTGGGAATCACTGCTTGATTTCTCTGGGAAGGAGATTTTGTTTGTATAAGAAAGAAATTTCTAATGGATCAAACTGATTAAAAAGCACCTCATCAGGTAGCGTGTGTCCTGCCTGTGGAGGTATCCAACGTGGTGCTCCTCATCTGTCTGATAACAGCAGCTCTGAAAAGAACCAGTAGACTGAAAAGGAGTCCTCTTGAATGATGTATGAAGTCCTTTCCAGCTGTAAGAGAGGCTGATTCCCTCCCTTTTTGTGGCTGTGTTTGGATGGATCTATGCTGGACAGTAAAATTCTTCCTAGTTAGGCAGCAGAAGAGAGAAGACAATGCCAGAGGCCCGGATTAAACACAAGTTGGATCGTTAGTCTCTGAATAATTGAGTTAGTTGTCCCAATGATCAATGAATGGCCCCATACTCACTCCAACGCACTGTTCCTGCTTGAGCTCTTGGGATAATGGGAATCATGACTTCTTCAATGTCACCCTCTGCAGACATTTATATGTCCTCCTTATTTCTGTTTTAATGGCTTTATTGGACATGTGCCTATTACTGTAAGAGTCTCAAATCATTTTTGGAAGCAGGTATGGTGTCAGTCATAACACTGTAAAAACGCCCTCCCTCCAACATCGCCTGGCAGTATGTTTTCACCTGTCTCTCTGCGCTCTCCCTCCACTTGTTCTCCCTGCTTGCTCTCCCCGGAGTTCCTTTCTACCCTCAGGAGCTTTGGTAATGATATCACTCCAGGTCACAAGAGAAATAATCCTCCTGCCCAATAACTTGAAAGGCTGCCCTTTGGGGTAGAATGGCTTCCTTTTAACTCACTTGCACACTGATTGTTTCTTGTAAGAATGCTGCTAAGGGATTTGGGAAAAGGTCTTAAATCTCACTGGGTATATGTGAGTGATGAGATTTCAAAGGGGAAATGAGAAATGGGCAGATCTGATAACCTGAGTCCCTGCTGGAGCCAGACATGGCAACTGTTTCTGCTTCACCACTGTTCAGGACAGTGCCTTGCTCTGGACCTCCATACAGCTTACACATAAACTTATTGCTAGCTTCCTAGTCCTATCCACCCAGTTAGGATCCTAAACAACTTGCAGGTACAGCTATAACTGGGCCCATATAGAGATGGGAATGTGGTGGGGCTGGGTGGTGGCATCAGTCACTCTAGCTCTTCAAGATTTGAATGAAGGAGCATCAGGTTTTAGCCACATCGTTTTTCGGTGGAAGGAACCAATTGGTAGTCAGAGAGAGAACTCCAGAAAGAAATCCTTGGGCTTTCTTGAGAGGCCTGGAACTCATTCTTCACGCCACTGGTTTTATTTTGGGGTTGTTTTCTGCTTTTGGTTTTTAAGTTTGTTACAAGGATACAGGGAGAAGCTGTGAGAAGAAGCCTGAGAAGGTAGCACAGTCACCCCTAGTGCACACCTTCTTTTCTGTCCGTGGCTTTAGCCTGTCACCTCACTTTCTTAGCCTTTGAGTTCCATGGAACTTCAGAAACAAAGCCAATCAAAGGGGTATGTCTGAAGAACGCCTTCTGTCCCAAGAGACATGCCTGGCTTAATTAGCTGGTACTCACAGGATGTTCTGAAAATGAGAAATGCCCAGGATTATTATCTATCAAATGTCACATACAAATATGCTCATGTTCCTATTATGGATGTGTGTGTTGAAAACTTGTTCAACCGAGTGTGACCTGTTGGGTGGTTTTAATTACAAATATCAATAAAATTGGCTGATATTTATGGGTGCAGACCCTTCAGATCAAGGGGAAGGAAGCTAATTGTGTAAGACAGTGTTGTGATTGAACTCCAAGGGAGACGCAGGCTTCCGCTAGCTGGGTGCAATGTTCAGACAGCACTGGTCTCCCCGTGTTAATTAAATGTGATGAAATGAATATTAACTTGTAGAAAGAGTCAGAGACACAGACTGGGGAGGACTGGGACTGGGGCTGGGGCTGGGGCTGGGGATCATGGTGGGTAGGACTCAAGGGCTATTGTCTTACAGAAAAGCAAACCTTAGCGTAAGTGGTTTTCAACTTTGACTATAAGTAGCATCACCTGAGGAACTTCTAACGACTGTGAATGCCTGGACCATGCCACTATGGCTGTTTCTGAGATGGGGCCTCTCTGGGTTATTCTCATGATGAGACCGGGCCAAGCACCACTGATGCAGTGAAGAATGTTCATGCTTTTGGAGTCAGACAAACGAGGCTTCAAACCAAATGTGTGTCCTTGAGCCTATTCACCCTTTCTTTTGTCTGTAAAAATGAAGTGGATCAAAGGTGCACAGTGCCTGTGTGGTGATGAAATGAGGTCATACATGTACAAGGGTATGATGTCCAGTGAGTGCTCAGAAAAAGTTCGTTTCCCTTCCTTGCTAACCTTCAAGGGGATGTGAGCAGATGAATTTGGAAGTTAACAGGAATCTGGCAGTTGGAGCCAAAGTGAGATCTTCCTTGAGCACTGATAAGGTGGCCCATGAGAAGAATCATTCTTTCCCTTCCTCCTCCACAGGAGCAGAAGGACCCACAAAGAGATAAGTGGTGCTAGGCTTGGCCTTAGTGAAGGGTGGGAGTGTCCCTGGTGGGCTTTCCATCCTGCCCGCTGCCCTCCCTCCACTTCTTGGGCCCTTCCACTTTATAGACACTTACCTTGTCTGTCACATTGTAAGGATAGCTCTCACGTTTGTTTATTTGCCGGGGTACTTGTCCTGTGGTCCAGTGGAAGAGACACTGTCCACAGACATGGGGAAAAATGGTGTGATATGGCGCTATGACCTTACTTTCTCTCTTCCTTCTACCTTGGCAATGGAGTCTTCAACATTATAGCCTTCTTTAGATATCGGGTGTACTATGCTTGGAAATCCACACACAACAACCAAACTGGGATTCGCCAAAGCTTCCCAGTGAGGTCATTCTCTCTCATTGTACATTGTTCATGCTGTCCTTTCTCCTGCCACTTACTACCTCTAAAAGCCTAGGGCACCATACGTCTGGGACCTGCCTTGCTTTGGAGAAAAGATGATGGTGATGATAGAGCCCACACAGTGCATCCCACGGGGCCCTGTTTGGGTAGGTGGCAGTGTCTCCATCTCATTCCCATATTGGACTTGATGCTAACAAGGGCTGGACAGAGTTGGAACTGCACTGACCTTGGCATTAAAGCTCACTTGAGCCTGAATTTTATCCCTGTTGTTTACTGGCTTTGCCATCCTAGGAGAGTCATTTGGATTCTGCAGGCCTCTGTTTACTCATTAATTAAAATGAGGAAATAATTCCTATTTCTTAGGGCTGATGGGAGGATTAGTTTGATACATATTTATGAAAAAGCCTGGCAAAGAATGTTTTCGTAGATGCCTGTAAGTGATTAAATGAATTGATATAAACTAGCTGGCGTGGATGTTAAAAAAAAACTCACCTTCTAGTTAGAAATTGCATTTGGGGGTTGGTGATGGTAAAAATATATATGGATTAGTTTGAGATATTTAAAATGTAAAATAAAGGTCTATGGGAAAGAAGAAAATGAACTTCTCAAGTGTCTATAATGAAGCCTGTACCATTATCATTTCTCACTGTATCCTTGATGCAAATCCATACAGTGGAGATTATTTTCTCAAAAAGACAAAGTTCTAATCATTGCTCTGCCACTAAGTGAGGGGACCTAGGGGAAGTTGTTGACCTGCTCTGAACCTCAGTTTGCTGATGCATACAATGGGATAGCTTCCCTCTCCTTGCCACATCCACAGGAGAACAAGAGTGAAGCACAGGTGAGAACAACTGGCATATGGCTGGGGTTCCACCAAGGACAGGAGTAAATATGGCTGTCATCACCCTGACATGTATTGCATGAGCACCATGCTAGCATCTCGTGTCCATAGTTAGCAAGATTAGAGTTAGACTTTAGTCTTACTGGGTCTGTACAGCGTACACCCTTCTTCCTCTGTGTATCCCTGTGCTGAGCAGATTGCCTTAGCCCAGCTCACAGCAACGTTGAGCAGGACTTTGTCACAGGCATCCGAATCGCTTCCTTTCAGAGTTTCTTGGGTGCCACCACACCAGCCCCCTCCAGCCCTGGGTTGTTCAGTGCTGGGCTTTGCTCCTCCCTGGCACCCCCCCCAACAACTCCATTTCCCTTATCAACCTGCAGATCACTTCTCATTTGTCATCTTTATTGGCTTTTAATCTCCCATCAGTTTAGTGTTGGGGTTTAAGAGTAGGATTAGAAGGGGGAGTTTAATTGGATGATCCTCCATGGCCCCTTGAACATCAGATTCAATAAAAGTTTATGAAAAGATAAAATCGCAAAGGGTTTTATAGCCCCAGACAGAGCAAGAGGCTGGCGCAAGAACAAGGTAACTGTTTTTCAACCTCATATAATCCATGTTTCGACTTGATGAAATGCGGAAGTTAGTTTTCCGTCTCTCCTTCCCTCCATCTCTCTGCTTGGGTAACGTTGTCTTTTTCTGCCTGGTGTAAGCAAGGAGCCACTTTGCGCAAGTGCTCTCCTCTCTCGCTTTGATTCTTGCTGACAGGAAGACTAATGAAACCTAGGTGCACCAGAAAATAACATTTATTTCACGCAGAAATATGCTGAACCACCAGCAAAGGTGGCTGAGGTAATGCACTGGAAGGGAGAGAGGCTAGGCTACAGCAGGGAAACACGGTCCAGGGAGTCAGAGGGAGAAAAAAGTGTTTCTCAGTCCTGAGCTCGCACCCATCTTGGTCTACGTCTCTGGACTTCCACCCTCTGCTGGTACCATATCACTTGCCCTGTGGTTCAGACAACCAAAGACTGAGCGAGGTCCAGGCTGGGCTGCCATCCTTTGCGAATCCACTCATTTGTTAATATAACGAACCCTTATTGCAGGCTTTCTGTGCTAATCACGAAAGGCGGAATGAGGGCCCGCTCTGCTCTCAGGAGGGCAGAATCCATGGAGGATATAGATAGCTTGGGAGGAAGGTTTTCTTTTTGCAGCCATTGCTCTGGTCTGAGGGCAGGTGTTTGATGGGGTTTGCTGTCTTAGTGTGACCCTGGCTGGCAGACCTGGGAGGAGGAAGTGTTCTGTGTGATGAAAGGAGAAGAATTTGGAATTGCTGGTGGTAAGCTGGTGGGCATGAGATGGAGGGTGGGAGCAAGAAATAGCGAAGAGAAAGGAAGAGGTTGAAAGAGGAGCCAATGATGTGCGTTAATCTGAGGACTCCCTGGAGTAACAGCGATGGGAGAAAAATTTCTTGGTGTGCATTGCCTAAGGGTATTGAAACAGAGTCTGCATGGGTTGCGGGTATAACTCAGTAGAGAGCACTCACATAGCATGTGTGAGAGCCTAGATGGAAGTCCTAAAACACGCAAACATGTGTGCATGCATACACACACACACACACACACACACACACACACCAGTCTACAGTCATGGCCATTGCTCTGTGTGAATAGTAATTCATCCATGCATTCATTTATTTAAGGCATTAAGGAAAGTTCAAAATCACTGGTGACCAACTGAGAGTTCGTTTTCCAGGGATTCACAGAACTCTGACAGCAGGCTTTGGATTTTCACTGGCCATGAGTTGGGGTCCAAGCCAATCTTAAAGGAACCCTGGTGACTCCGGGTGATATACACACTCATGTTGGATACAAGACGTACTAGGACAAGGCAGAGCCAGGTCCACAGATGGGAATGACTAGCCCACCAGGGACTGGAGATACGGTGGGCTCCAGAGAAGACTTTTTTTTGTTTGTTTGTTTGTTTTTGTCTTTTTGAGACAGGGTCTTGTTATGCAGTTCAGGCTGGCCTTGAGCTCACTTTGTAGCCCAGGCTGGCCTTGAACTTGCAACAATCCTCCTGCCTCAGACTCCCGAGTGCTGGGATTACAGGCGTGCACCACCACGCCCGGCTCCAGAGAAGGCTTTAAGGGTGTGGGGTGGGGGTTAGGCCTTGAGGGATGGGCAAGAGTTCTCTAGATGAATGGAATGGGGATAGAATAGGGCACCATAAGAAGAGGAGGCAGTGAGGAGACAGCCATGGAGGTAAGATGCCCAAGGGGAGCAGTGAGGGTAGGGTAAGAGCCCCTAGATATTAGCCACTGGGGCAGGGTTGGTGGTGTAGGTTGTGCAGTGGTCCATGAAAGGCCTCCGACACCAAGCAAAGGAGCTGGCTGTTACAGAGAACACTGCAGAGCTTCCCTCACAGGAGCATTAGGATAACATACTTTTCAGAGGAATCACACAGGCTTGGCATGGAGGATGAACTGGGGTGGTAAGACTGGAATCAGAGGGGCCAGTTAGGGACAGCAGCACAGAGGACACATGGGCTTAAAGATAGGTGGTCATAGTGGGGGTGGCGGAGGGACATGCTGGAGGCAGGTTCTGAGTGGAAAGTGGAAAAAGTTTGTGACTAGAAGAATGTGAGGATGGGGAAAAGAGAAAGAGGTCTCTGACTGGGTAGTGAGTTGTGCATTCTCTGTGAGAGGGGTTGTGCATTCTTGGGGTGATTATGAGGCGTAAGCATTTGTGACATAGGCAGATGTACTTGAAGCCACAAGACTGCATGAGATGATCTGAGGAAAACCTATCCACTGTTGAAACAGAAGAGGAAACAGGAGAGGTCTGGAACTTCTTGAACCTTGCCCCATACTGCACAAAGTTTACAAAGAAGAGCTCTAGGAGCACTGGGCACATAGCCTGGATGCTAGATCTGTCCTCTCAGATCTAGAAAGGTTGGCACGGAATCTTGTTCCACATTTTGGAAAGAATGCAAGATTTCCACAAACTCCTGAAGGACTTAGGTTCTCATGGTCACTCTTATTTGTGAGCTTGTGTTGCTGCCAAGGTGGTTACATATCTTCCCAGCATCTTGTTTCATCCTGTTTTGATTTACATGTGGAACTCAACTTCTTCCTATGATTTATGCACATATGCTCACATACTCACTCAGACGTTTATATACGAAGCACACTTTCCTAAATAAAAGATGCACATAGTGAGGTAACACAGACAACTGAAATCCAAAAATGTTGTCCTGAATATTTATTCCCCCTGTCATTGATTGCATCTGGCCTCCTCTTCCTTCTTTTTTCTCCTCGGTTCTTATCTCTTATTCCTCGAAGTTTAGCAACTCTATTTGTGTCTCTGCTCATTATGTGGTGTCCTCTGTAGCTCTCCTTCCAAGCCAACTGTCCTAATTGGCCACTGCCATGTAACAAGCTCTTCCCAAATTCTGTGTCTTAAATAATCGTCATTTATTATTTTTGATGAGTCTATGGATCAGTTGAATGGTCTATTTGTCAGCTTTGCATTACTATTGGGAAATGCCTGAGGCTGTGTTATTTTATAAAAAAAAAAGTTTATTGATGCTCACAGTTCTAAAGGTTTAGGAACCTGCATCTGGTGATGGCTTTCTTGCTGGCAGAGTCTGAGGTGGTACAGAGCATCATCATATGGCAAGCGATGGTAGCAAATATATGTTTCTCTCTGTCTCTGCCTTTGTGTCTGTCTCTCTGTATCTCTGATTAAATCACCAGTATTCAGTCATGAGGGTTCCACCCTGGTGACCTTACCTAATCCTCATCATCTGCCAAAGGGCTCACCTCTAAACATATAGTTGGATTAATTTTCCTTTCTCTTACTATTTCACAATGCAGACTGAACCTTAATGCATGAGCCCTTGGGGACACACTCAAACCATTGCACATAACCCTGCCAAGGTTCAGCTGATCTGGGCTGGGTTTGTTCATGGGTAGATGGCCAGCTGGTAGGGCATCTTGAGGATGCCTGCTCTAGGATGCCCTTGGCAGGGATGACTCAGCTGTCTTTTTGTGCCTTCCAGTCTGCAGACCAGCATTAACATGGAGCCTCTCCCAAGGGCAGGGACATTGCCAAGCAGGAAGAGCTGGGTGGCAGAGCAGGCCATCCATCACACTGGGGCTTTCAAGAAGCATTTTCCTTGGCAAAGACCGCTCTCCCTCTAAGAAGCATCCTGATTCCAGCTGTTAAGACAATAATTTGCTTCACTCTATTACATCTGCTTCCTGCTTTGCATCTTATTGAGCAATAGAATCGCCTAGGGTATGACATTTTATGAGGGCTTAAGCATTTCCGCATGAAGGGGAAATTTCTGTAGATCATTTATTTACTTTCCCAAATCGTATGGACAGATCTAACCTTTCTTTATTTTCCAAGGGTTCTGCTTCATTTCCAAAACACTGTGTGAATAGGGAGAAAAAGCAAACCTGGGGTTACTTTTCCAGCACTTTAGAACTCTTGGCCCAATGAGAAACAGGCAGTGAGGAAAAGCTGGGTGATTGGGCATCATTTCATATGCTTAAACCACACAGTTTCCGTAGATCAGTATGAGGGCACACTGGGCACCTGTTATCAATGCAGGGTCTTTGGGTGGCTTGGCAGAGAATGAGCGGTAAGGCATCTTCCTCATTGTCTTTATTCTGTGGGGTAGTGTAGCTGTGCTTTGCATCCCCAGTATTAGCATCTCCCTTGTTAATCTGTGCGAGAGTGTGTATGTGTGTGTGTGCACATGAGCGAGAGAGGAGGAATCATGTGTGTATATTCGTACGTCTAGGTACACACATATCAACATGCCTAAGGGTTTTTTGCTGAGAGGTGTGCATCTTTGATGCTGCTTTGCTCTGCTATGTGTTAAACCAGACAATAGGGAAAGTGATTAGGACCTTTCCAAGCAACCACCTAACAATAGTAAGAGGTGAATGCGAGCTGATTGAAGGTGCGTCTCCCATTCTGATGAACAGGGGAGGCAGGCCAGAGACGGCTAGCACTTGTATTTTGCAGGCCTAAGCCCAGGACGAAATCTCTCCCTCCATTCTATCTCCTCCCAGACTTCGCCAAGGCCCTCTGGGTTGGTTAAATTTAGTGTTCTGGCAGGTCCAAATCCATGTGATTTCTTCCAGGACTGTGCCTCTAAATGTCACCCTCACTGCACAGCTGCCAGCACAGTGTGCTGACCGAGGTTGCTTAAAAGCCCTACGACTGTGAGGAGGAGAAAAGAGGAGGCATCTGGGGGAGGTGAAAGTAGAAAGAAAGAAAAGAGAAATTTTGGAAGCCAGTGAATGACCAGCCAAAAGAACCTAACCAGGAAGTGGCCTCCTTAGCAAACCCCACCAATGGTAGGAACTCTAAGAAAATAAAAACTGGAGGTAGAGGGGGTTGCTTGGTATAAGCTCCTCCCTCAGTCTCCCTCTAACCCTAAAAACAGGCCTTCCTCTTGGAATCTTAGTGGAACCAGGGGTAGACCGAGACTTTCTCCTGAAAGGCATTCCCTGGACACAGGGTGCTGAGGTGTATCAGCTGTGCTGTGCTCCTCATTGGCAGTATGGGTGGGATTCCCCACTTTCCTGAACTTTGGGTTCTTATTTTATTCAATGGGCATGTTATCTTTGCACTTCCCACTTTGAGTGTGGTGAGGATTCAATGAGAAGATGTAAGAAAAACCTATAAGAAGAACCCTTCTGGTGAAGGGCATTCATGCCATTGTCTGGATTGAGGTGCATGGACATTTCAGAAGGTGGGGAGGCCACAGCCTCTGCCCTGGGCCGGACGTCTGGGGTAGAACCCATCCTCACTATGCACGAGTCATGCAATTTCTAGAACATTCCTATATCCTTTTGGCATCTTGATTTTCTCACCCATTAGATGGGAGAATAACCACACCAACCTCTAGGGTCCTTGAGGGATTTGCATGAGTTAAAAATTGGTGCCTAGCAAAAATAATAAGCCCTCAGTCACTATGGGCTATTACTTATATCATTTTCCTGGGGTATCCTGCTTTGGATCCCAGGGTTCTTTTTCAAAACTTTTTTATGTGATGATTTTGGAAACTTGAGTGAACACGTGCCAAATTCCCAGCCCCATGCTGGGCATGCAGTTAGCGCTTAAACTATGCTGTTTTCTACCCTCTTTGCTTCACACCCTGCCTCTCCCCCTGGGCCATCCACTTTTACCCTGTGTTTGCCAGGAGAGAGGACTCAAAAAGACCTTGATGAAATCAGGATTACCAACGACTGGCTTCCATGGCCTCTTACACCCAATCTTTTACTTTTAGGCCCAATACCCAATCCTTCTTCATGCTTTCTGGGGCTTGATAAGAAAAGAACTCCATGAAGAATATACACCAGTTACCCTCCCTTGTGCACAGACCTCGGGGGAATTGACCTCTCTGGGCCTCAGTTTCCCTGTCTGTAAGATGACATCAACTCCACGCACCCTTCCCCATGAATCATGATACCATTGACTTCTTTGTTGACAGTGAATGACAGCCCCCAACCCCTTTCCCATGACGGTCTCACTGGCTATTTTTATTTATTTCATTTTTCTGTTTGTTTCATCCTCTTGGATATGCCAAGTGTTTATGTCATCCCCGAAAAGCCAATAAACTGCATTATTGGGAGGAGACGAGGAGTAACACACACAGGCAAAAATCTGCTATTTTCACATGAATGCTTTAGGCAGTCAGCCATGATGGGAAACGAAATGTGTGGAAAAATACAGGGTGAATGAAGACGGCTTTAGTGAGATGATGAGCCTTTTACTGCCTGCGCCGGCACGTGACGCACTGTTGATCTGTCACCCAGCGGCTGCAGCGTGCCCCAGAATGCGTGCACGGCTGACCTTACAACCTCCTTCATAGGTTGTGTTTTGATGTGGAAGAACCTGTGGTTATTACTAAAATCCACCAAGGGTCCACCCAGGAGAGCACGGGTGGGCCAGCATGCTGGCAGGTAGGCACGCAGGATTCCACTTGGGCATCAGGAATCACTTCTGTAAATTAGAAGCTGCTGAGGGAGATTCTTCAGGGCAGCCACAGGACATCTTGTGCTGACTGAGCAAGTGGAGGGAGCTTTCACAGCACCAGGTAGAGGCAGTACCCAGTCCAACTGGCAGCCTGAGGCTTCCCTCTTCAGTGCCAAGGTGATTTTGCCTTAGGTTCTGCAGGTGTGAGAATCACGAGGCAGGGTTCAAGTCGCGGGTTGGATCTCAGTTAGCTGTGCCGTGTTAGACAAGATGATCTAGACAGGTCAGCTATCTCCTGGCTCCTCAGTGACTCAGCTATTAAACACATTTCATGGGTTTTATAAACAAGATGGTGCCTAAGTGTTTTCACTCTAGCATAGTTTTTGTTTTGTATTAAGAGCATTTTTAAGAGGAGTGTCAACTTTAAAGAGAAATGGAACAGAAAGCATTGGGAGTTCCCATATATATTCTCTCTTCGGTCACGTAGTTCCCACTATTAACGTTTTGCGTTAATGTGTTACAACTGATGAACCAGTAGTGATACATTATTGTCAACTAAAGCCACTAGCTTACGTTGGAGTTCATTCTGTGTTGTACAGTTACACAGGTTTGGGGAAATGCACGCTATCATGTCACATAGAATAGTTTCACTGCCCTAAAAATTGTCTGTGTTCAGTGAATTCATTCCTGCAAACTCCTAACAATCACTAAGCTTTTTACTGTCTTGATAGTCTATCTTTTCCAGACTAGTATCTAATTGGATTCATACAGTATGCAGTCTTTTCAGATTGGCTTTTTTTCACTTACTGTCTTGGTTACGTTTCTCTCATTTCTGAGATAAAGTACCTGATGCCCAAAATCGAGGAAGGAGAGGTTTATTTAGCTCACAGTGGTGGAAGTTTCAGTCCGTAATCAGCTGGCTCCAAGGCAGGATGATGTGGCACAGGGGCAACAGTTCAAGGTGGCAGAAGACAGCAAAAGCAACAAGAGAAAAAAGGGAGAGAGCCAGCCTCTTTTCCTCCCTTAGATTGTATGCAGGCTACCCGCCCACACCATCTCCATGCCTGACTCTTGTACAGGCTCAGGATGTTTACCTGGCTCTCTGCTGAATCACTTAGTTAAGCTTCTAAGCTTCTCAATTCTCAGGTTGACACAATGTATCAACCATTACACTCAGTAAAACACATTTAATTTTTTCCAAGTCTTTTCCTGGCTAGATAGCTCATTTTTAAAAAAACTGCCGAATAATATGGTATTGTATGCATGCCCCATGGCCTGTTTATCCATTCATCTGTTGAAGGACATCTCGGTTGCTTTTGAGTCTTAGCAATTGTGAATAAAGCTGTTATAAAGATGCTTTTGTGTGTTTTTGTGTGGGTCTGTTTCACCTCAACTTTGAAAAAGATCAGAGTGTGACTACTGGATTGTATGGTAAGACTCTGCTTAGCTTTGTGATCAGAAGCCACCGGAGTGGCCAAACCATCTGCATTTCCACCCGCAATGAAGGGGCTCCATATCAGCATTTGATGATACCAGTAAGTTGAACTTTAGCTGTTCTAATAGATGTGCATGGTATCTTATTTTATTTGCAATTTTGTAGTGAAGTAAGATATGAAGCAGATAGAGACATTGCCTGTATATTTTTACTTTAGGAATAAACAAGCTTCTTTACCTGTTTTTTTTTTTTTTTTTTTTTTTTAATGTTTGTTTTCCAGCCAATAGGAAATAAGAAGCGAGTATGTTTCATGGACAGGGAGGTAGCACATAGCTGTTAGGAGCAGAGGTCACTAGATCGGAACTCAGACCTGAATGCTGGCCTGGAGATGTGTGACTTTAGGAAATCACCTTGCCTCTGGAGCTTGGCTTCCTCACCTGTAGATTATGACACTTGTGCTGGATCAAGGCTATGACGTGTGCCTCAGGCCAGTGCTCTCCAGCCTGGGCCAGGAAACCAGTGGGAGGAGGTCGGGCTGCGGTGCACCGAGCCATACCTGAGAAGTGGTCTCCAGACGGAGATGGCAGGTGGAGGCCTATGCCCCAGGCCTTCTCTTCCTCAGTGTGATTTCTAACTTCCCCTACTGGTCACAGCTCCATGCAGCTGCAAGTGACAAGTGACAGCCCAGCAGAGAGAAAGGGAAGGGCGGTGGTTGAGCACGGCTGCTGTCACGGGGTGGCCAGCCTGTGTTGGGGAGTCAGCTTGGCTCACGCCTGATGTCCACTGACTGGCCATGAGCTCTGTCTGGGAAGAGAGGAATCTCACCTCTTATCCCCATGTCCCCAGAGAGGTGCCATGCCTGGCACAGGAAAATGCTTCACTTACATTTGCTGAGCTTCTTGCAGATGCCAGGCATTGTTCTCAGCAGAGGGGGCATAGCAGGGGCAGAGAGGAAAGGTCCCTGCCTTCTGTGGCTTCCATGCTAATGCTGTGCTCTGCACGTTCTCTTTCAGAAAACACAGAAGTGTCATGCTATTCAGGAGAGCTCTCATCCTAAACGGTGAAAATGAGTTGACTTGTGGGTCTACGAGGGTGAGCTTCAGTTATCTGGGAGCATCTCACAACAGGAAGGGACTGAGTCAGCAGACATGAAGGCTTTATTGGGGTTTACCCCGGGGCCTGTAGCCCTCCCCACCAACAGAAGGAAGGAGCAGCTCCAAAGCCTGAGTTCCTGCTCTGCTGTGGCCTCAGTATCAGCTGGGTGCCTGGCAGGGCTCGAAAAACCTTTGAGGTTTCAGGGGCTCTGAACTTCTAGTCCTCTGAAGGTGGAGGTGGGAGGTGGGAGAACTCCCTCCCTCTTTTGGCCCAATTTCCAAGGGACAGTGTAGACCCACTGAGCAGCAGGTGAGCTAGGGCACAGAGTGGGGGCTGTCATGAGCTCTCACACCCTGCCCGCTTTCCCTGTCTCTGCGCTCTCCCGTGAGGTCCCAGGAAGATTATTAAACTCACTCAAAGGCCAAATCGTCTTCCTACATTAAGAGTCGTGTGCAAGGCGTGGAAAAAACCTGGGAAGTGAGGAGATGCTTATCCGGGTCTGTGAGCTGCTGAGCTCCTCCTTCCTCCCTGAGAGGTGTGGTAATGGCTTTCTTCATGGTAGAACGGCATAATTTCCCTTTTCTCATCCTGCACACTTCCTGTGAGTAGCAACCTAGACCCATTAAGAGAGCAGGAGGAAGGTTCTGGATAACAGACAGAGACCATCTTGCAACTCAGAGGATTCAAGGCAGGTCACGGTTCCCTGCAGGGTCTCTCCGTGCTTATGTATCTGTCCCCGAAGATAGGAGAAGAAGGGGACAGGGTTGGTGAATTCTGAGGATCAGGAAATCCTATGATCTGGTAGGTCAGGGTGGACCCCACAGGTGCCATTTCCAATGAACACCCTGCAGATGCTGCTGACCCACAGGCCACACTGGGAGAAGTGAGGTCAAGTCACTGCTGATATCTTAGAGAGGAGATGGCATGGAGACAAGGTGCAGGTTTGAATAGTTGTGCACCTTTGTTTTTTGTACACTTATGTTTGCTCTTGGTCTCTAAGCTCTATGTAGTCATCTTCTTGCTCAGAGCTCAGTCTGGTCTTTGGTCGGCCCCTGAGAAGTTTCTGGTTTCATTACTCCTGTTCTTACATAGTCATAGCTCAATCATGACTGCAAACTTGGATGTAAATATGAAAACCACAGAAAGCAGAAAGTGCTTGCCCTTTATCACACGGTCTCTAAGGACAGCCTCCTGCAGGCCAGGGAAGGATTGCTTGGGTTGGAAATCAAGAGACTGAAATTCTAGTCTCAGCTCCACTGTTCAGGGTCTGTGGGGTCTCAGACAAATCATTTTCTCTTCCTGAGGCCCAGATGCCTCATCCTACAGAACTGGATGACATGTTTCCCAGGACCCAGCCCAGCTCCAGGAGCGCTGGGTTTCTCTGCCTTTGTGGGATAGGCACGCTGGTTACTGTTGAACAGGTCAGGCGCTGAGTTCCTTTGGCACATGGCTGGCAGTGTGCCACAGACCAGCTGTGATGGGGCAAAGATTCCTCTAAGAACAATAGCGTTAAGAGGAGAACGCTCCCACTGGAAAAACTAAGAGTGATGAAGAGTTAGAAGAAACCAGAGCCCAGCATAGCAGTTGGGGTCATTTAGGGTAGGGGCAAATGGCATTGCAGCAGGAAAAATAATTCTTGAGGGTGGCTCTGTGGTGACACTCTACATTCACACTGCATTCGAGAGTTTTGGAAGCAGTGTCCCAGGCATCTCATGAGTTCTTGGTGCCTGGTCTTCCTCACAGGTGACAACTGCACAGGGTAGATGGACTCAGAATGGTTTTATGATGACAGTGAGGGGTAGAGAGACCTAAGCACACATAGATGCATAAGGTATGGGACTCGGCTGCAAGTCTTTCGGTTTTTAGGTCCATTTCTGCTATTCCACGCTGCTGCCAACAGAGCACACAGTGATGATGGTGACCCCCCTGCAACACTGGTCCAAGTGATAAAAGTTCCTGCTTCTAAGCATGAACTTCATCCTTCTCAGGATAAAGTTCAGTTATCTGGAAACTTACAGCTCAGAATACCTCTTTGACTTCAGAGAAATAGTTATAAATGACACTATTTTTTTTTTTTTTAGGACTGAGCATGGAATCCAAAACTTTCACACTGTGCTCCTACCCAGGCCTTGTTCATATTTTTAAGTTTGAAACAGGATTTTGCTAAGTTTCCCAGGCTGGGCTGGAACAGGTGATCCTCCTGCCTCAGTCTCCTTGAGTGTTGGGATTACCGATATGCACCACCAGGTCCAGATAAATAAGGCATTTTTGTGGTCTGTGTTTGTAAGCAGGTACTGGCTGTCATTAAGATAGGAATAACAAAGCACACACATGGTTTTGCCCAACAAATCACACATTCAAGTACACACACTGGAAGATGATTTAACACAGTGAAGATGCATAAACCTGCCCTTCTGCTTCCCCTGGAGGAAGTCTCTGCCAAGAAAGGATAGAGTGTGTCTTGCAACCAGGTGTGGACTTGCGTGGATGAAGGTCCTATTCCTGCTGGAGTGAGAACTGTAAGGACAGCGGCTAACAGGATTGATTGCTTGTGTGTGATAAGCAGTGCCCTACGCACTACAAAGGGTGCTGCTTCATTTAAGCTTTCCAGACACTCTCAAGGCAGGGACTGTTACACCATCATTCCCAAAGAGGAGAAAAACTGAGGCAGAGAGAAGGACACTGAAAGTCTGATACTATAGTTCAGGTGGGCAGTACCAGCCCTGCGTCATGAAGAGAGATGGAATTGTACTGGGAGCTTGCCCAAACTTTGAGTCCGGGGGCCACTGTTTTCTTCCATCCCTCCCTCCCTCTTTCCCTCCCTCTCTCCTTCCTCCTTTCTCCTCCCACTGGTGCAGATGTGGACAAGCATGGGAAGGACTTTATCAGCTCACTTCCCACTGACAGAGAATGAGAGTTGCAGTGGAAGGGGATGTGGTTTACCTGTGAAGGGTAGGTAAAGACAGAGAAGGGCTCTAAGAGGTGGCACTGGGAAATAGCAGAGGCTTTTAACAGCTCTGCTGCTATCTCATGCCAGCCTGCAGCAGCCTCCTTCGGCGGCCTCTTGTGGAGTTTCTCCTAAACACCCTCAGGACCTGCCACGAGGAGTTTGGACCACAGACCTCCAAGGGCAGAGATGGGGTTTGCAAGCATGAGACCCACGGCAGATGGAACACTGGCCTTGGAGAGGAGCTGGATCAGTTCTGTCAACTTTTCCCTTGAAGGAAAGTTATAAAGGTCGCAGAATTCCCTCCTGAATCCCCAGGGCTGTGGATAGAAGGCAACCTTTCTGGCATAATCCAGCACCTTTCATTAGTCAGTTAATTCACAGATATGAGCTGGTGATGAGAACAGAGACGTCCATCTGGGACCTTTCCCACCAGCTCTGAAGTCTGTCTGGGGACAGGGGGCAGACGCACCATTAGCTAAGCAGCTTTGGACTTGCTGAGTGCCCAGTATGCGGTGGAAACTGTCCATCCTGATTGCATCCAGGGTGGGAGATGCATGGGGCTGGGCTGTCAAGCAAGCAGGGCAAACTTCCTGGAGGAGGTGTACCTTGATGCAGCTCACGGTAGTAAGGATGCTTGGGACTGAGTGACTAAGCATATAGTTCTTGCACCTTCCCAGGCTGCAGGCTGCAGGCTGCACAAAGGCCAAGGGCAGCAGATGGGCAGGGAGGTAGGAGATGTTTTAGAGGCTGACTTTCTGGCTGGACCAGTTAGAAGGACTGAGGGCCAGCCCTCCCCCTGAACATGTGAAACGGGGACTGATCCTGGGGATACAGGGTTAGGAAATACCCTTGGGAAGCATTTAATCTGCTAGGGAAAATATTTACTATTTTGCAAATATTCAGAGGAAAGGATCCCTCAGCCGTCCTCAGAGCAGAGGACAGAGCCACTTGAATGGTGGACCACAAGGCTGGAGGAGATCTAGGGGCTGGGAGTGAGCTCAGTGTGTTTGGTGGAGTGAGACACCTTCCCAGTGTTTTCAAGGTAAAAATGCTGCGGCCATAGATATTTGTACATGTTCTCCCTGCAACTTTCTCTCTCTCAGAGAATTTCTATTCTTTTTACCCTTGAGACCCTTGAGCCCACAGCCCCTTCTCTCTCTGTCTTGACTGTGATTTTATGGGTTATTTACTTATTTACACATCTGCAGAAAGAGTGGCAAATCAAATAGCAATAAAAGCTGGGGAGAAAGGAACTTTATTTATTGCAGCAATGGGGATTGGTTCCAAGACCTTCACACTGAGCAACAACCCTTGCCCTTTTATATTTTTTAATTTAGTTTGATACAGGATCTCACGAAGTCCCACAGTTGCCCTGTCTGCCTGGGTGTGGACCTGAGAAATTGACCTCAGACTCCTGCCACCCCTGGGTCAGCAGAATAGCGCTGTCCTTTCCATCAGAGCCTGGAGCACGAGTGTGGGCCTTATCCGGGATCCAGGCTATGTGGCAGCTCTGCCTGGGCTCCCTCTACCTGTCCTACGGCACAGGCCTCTTCCCTGCATTTTTCTGGTGTTTGGTTCTGCTCATTTTCATCAAAAAGTCAGGTGTGAACTGAAAATGCTGCTGTCATCCCCTCTTCTCAGCTGCAAGGAAGTGCAGGAGTCTGCAGGGCTCACTGGGCTCTCAGGGCCCAGGTTTTGGGAGTCCAGAAGCAGCCTGTGGAGGGGAACAGCTGGGAGCTGTACACCAGCAGGTGGTGGCTGCTCCCAGGGCTGTGTCAGCCAGATGCAGATTCCTCCTGCAGGGGACGAGGGCCTGGACAGTGCAGGGAAGGCTGGATGAGAGGTTGGGAGTGGGGGTGTCTCTCTTCTCTGTATAATAGCCTGCTTCTGACAAGGAGCTTCTGTTCTTTTCCACTGGAAAGCTTTTAAGAACGCTGAAAAGGACAGGCAATTACAGGAAGGTTAGGTGCGCCTGATTGGATGTTGTTACAAATCACTCATTGTCATACAAGGCATTTGGAAAGGAGGCCATCCATCGGGGACTGATTGCCGTTTAGGGTAAGCGGTTTCTGTTTAGAGTGAGTGAGCAGATGAAGGTTGGGCTGGTTCTCATTGCCCTTTCTCTGTTTGCTGTTCTGGTGATGGTTTTTGTTGGCAAGGAGGGGTCATGACAGATGCTGACATGATGCATGAGTGGGACAGGGTTAGAGGTCAACCTTCTTTTCTCACCCCCACCTCACCTGCCCCATAGGGTACTGAGCAAAGAGAAGATAGAAGAACCCGGCCCCGCCTCTCACAGCAGGGGAGGCTAGAAGAGAGGCCGTGTCCAGACCCCAGGCCAGTGTCCTTGGCTCTGGCCAGGCACCATGCTGATGCTTGATTGAGACCGGGTGTTCCTACTAACCCAGGCCGTGTGCAGCTGTGCGCTGAGTACAGTCCTCGGGGCAGCCCGGGCAGCTGCAGGTGCCACACCACCCTCTGTTCCTCTGGATCCTCTCACATCCTGTCACTTGGGATAGCCCTTGACCACATGATGTCCCCAGGAGGCAGGAGGCAGGGAAAATAGCTTGACTGACCTGATGTCTCCAATTTCACCTCTCTCCGTCTTTGTCTCTTTGTGTGTCTCTGTCTGTCTGTCTCTCTTTCTCTCTTTCTCTTTCTGTTTCTCTCTCTCCTCCTCCACTATCATGTCTGAAACACCATCATGGAGAAACATCCCCAGATCTTGAAATCTGTTCCATCTTTGAGTTGGCACTGACCTGCAAGCATTTTTGAAAGGATCACCCTCTAAACAGCCAGGAGGCACTAAAGAAGAATAAGGAGAAGTCATAAAACGGAGAGGAAGATGGCAGACAAGAAGACATCATAGTTATTCTTTGATAAATCTAAAATTTGTCCAACCTTTCTCCAATTTCCATGGTATAACCAAAGGTGGAAGCCAGGCAGAAAACAGTCAAAAGCCATCCTTACCTTTGGTTTGTCAGTTTGGAGGATACACCGTTACGGGTTTAATTATGCTCTTTCCTCCAACAATGTTGAAGTCTAGATCCCTGGTGTCTCAGAATGTTACCTCACTTGCAAAGGGGTCTTCATAGAGATAATTAATTAAAAAAGAGGTCATTAGCTGACACCCTGGTCCAGTGTGCTTGGTATCTTCCTAGAAAGAGAAAGTTGGAACGCAGAGACAGACATGCTGGGGGCAAGACTAGGGAAGACAGAGTAAGCATCCCACTTGAGGGCAATGCTTGGGATAAGCGAAGGGACACCAGAGGCCCCCAGCGACCCACCAGAGGTTAGGAGAGGGCGTGAAACCCTGGGAAGGAATTAGCCCTGTGGATGCCCTGATGCTAGATTTCCAGCCTCCAGATCTGCAAGAAAGCCAATTTCAGTTTGTACTACTTTGCTATGGCAGCCCTAGGAAACTGAAACTGATATCATAAGGACTTCTCAGTTGTCTTTCTGTTTTTATTATTACTCAACTGGACTCTACAATGTTTTATTGGGATGAAAACTCCCTTGTGTGGGAGGTGTTAATACGGTCTGGATTAAGGACAAAGTGTAACAGAAACTCTGGGATAATCTCAGCATCTCTATCCTTTTCCCCAGCAGGGAAACTCACTCAATTAATCACTTAACTGTTATTTGATGAGGACCTCCTAAGCACCCAGTACTATTCTCTGTGCTTCAGACACTAAGATGCACAGAACATCTTCCTCCCTTCATAGACTGTGGGGAAAGCAGTCATGCACACAAGTAGTTATGAGGTGAAGCGGCAGACATAGGTGGTGCCAAGTGCAGTGCATCATGGGAACACAGAGCAGAGGAGACGCAGGAAGAAGTCAGCAGAGCCAGAGGAGATACCTGGAAAAGAGACCACAGGGTTTGAGCGTCAAAAAGTTGTCTAGGCCACCCAGGGCAAAGGCCGTTCCAGGCACCAGAAACACTGAGCAGGGGAATAGGGATGAGGAAATGTGTGTGGGAGAGACAGGACTTCTACATCTTAAAGACTGGTGGAAGACACAGATAATAAATAGGTCAATAACAATACACAAAAATGTAACTAAGAGCTATAACAATAGAGTGTTTAGGTGGAGGGTAGTGATGGGAAGCTTTCTCCTGCAGTTAGGGTTGTTGGAGAAGATTTCTCTAGGAAGGATGAGACATTGGTTGGGTGGGGAGGTGGCTAGCAGGGAATGGTCCAAGAAGTAGAAATAGTGTGTGCTCTTGAGGTGTGAAAGATCAGAAAATATGATGCATATGTGAATATCTTACCAGCAACGACATTGTGGGATTGTAGGGGATTCATGTAAAGTTTCCCAGTGCCATGTTTGTGGCAGCCATTAAGTTTTCCCCATTATTTCTCTCTGGCTCTTGTGAAAAGTATCCCCTTTCCAGTTGTGCACATGACCTTTGCACAGAGAGCATTTTCAGGTAGATGAGAAGGGGTGTGTGTGTGTGTGTGTGTGTGTGTGTGTGTGTGTGAGGATGGTGCGTATAGGAGTGTATGTACAGTGCTCTATGTGCACGGGGCAGCAAGGACTACTACGGGCCTGTCACCAGCTCACCCCGATGGCGTGGCCTGCATCACTTATCTCAAAAATGAAATTAAGTGCATTTCACAAATAAGAAAGGCTTCCAACTCTGAGCCCTGGACCAAGTGATCTGGTTTGCTTTCCCTGCTCTGCTTTTACCGAAGATAAAAAGGTTTTTAAAGTGTGACATCCACGTCCAATGCTAATGGCACAGTGGACACTGTCCAAGAGAACTGATAAACTCCTCAGATGCAGGGCAAATGATTAAGAGAGACCAGCTCCAGATGTACTGTTTACTGATCACATCCAAGAAACATTAACATTCTGGAATGTTTAGAAGTAAAACTCCAGGAAATTAAAGTCTGGGAGGAATTAGACTGGTGGATCTGATCCAACAGAGGAGAGCAGGAGCCAGCCACTTCAGCTTTCTCCAAGGACCTGAGTGGGCCCGGAGCTCCAGTGTGTCAGCTCTGGAAAACACAACAAAGACTATTGGGAGCCCTGGTCTCAGGAAAAAAAGATCAAGGATTCTTAACTTTTTAGGACCTTCCCTTCAACCCTGTCATGCTTTGATGAGAAAATCGAGTCCTAGAGGGGTGAAATGGTGTGAAATATCACAAAACTGCATGGTCACAGAAGTAGACAGCAAAGCAAAAACCAACTTGTTCTTTTTTGCCCTTTATACGCTGTTGCTTATGGGTATTTGGAAGAGTAGGCAGGTTGTGTTTCTCCATTTTATGATGTGGCCAATGGTAACCTGTGCCATAAAACTTGAGAATCAGAGTGCTAGATGCGAGTGAAACCTCATGCCTGTGCTTCTGCTAGGTTATTCACGGACTCCTAAGCATGGGCAGATGTTGGCTCCTATGCTGTGGGAAAGGCCTGGAGCTTGGTATGGTGTGTGGAGAGCAGCTTTCAGAGCTGGGAGGGCCTCTCTGTCTTTGCTTGACAGGCACAAATGGCTAAATTAGAGTAACCATCTTAATGGGGAATAAATTGGAGGGTTAGTAAGTAAGTCCATTGAAGCAATTTGGCCTATATTCTTGGCTGAAGGAGCAGGGCCCCTCACTTCCTATTAAGGTCATTGCTAACCACTGCTTTTGAGAGAAGGCTGGGTGGTAAGGCAAAGGGGTGGTTTGGCATGGGAGAGTGGTGGGTTAGGAAGGGTTCAATGGCGTGCTTCATGGAGAGGTACAGGCAGACACCAGTGCTCCAGAGAGCCTGTACCCCTTACATCAAAGTGGGGAGGTGAGGGTCTGCCTTGTCTCCAGTGTTGTTGGGAGGAATTCTGGTTCATGTTTGCCTGCATTCTGCACTAAGTGTATCAGATGTGAATCTTCAGCCATGTAGCCCAGAGCTGTCATAGGGACACAGACTCTGAGATGCTGATGATTTATTAGGGACTGTCTCAGCCACTTGCCTCATCACTGACGCACAATATCTGGTACCCACAATTTAAAGGACACGTTTATTTGGTCGCATGCTTTTTAGAAGATTCACTCCACAGTCAGCTGGTAGAAACGGCATGGTGGAAGGGCCTGGGTATAGAAAGCGGCTCACATCATGACAGTCAGGAAGCAGAGTGAGAAGGGATGGGGGTGACACAGCATTCCAGGTTATACCCCCAGAGATGGCTTTCTTCTAACCAGACACTGCCTCTGAACAGGAAGTCAGCTGTAGTGCCCATGGTCTAATCACCTCTGAAAGCCCCACCTCTGAGCACATGAGCCATTTGGAGGATGTTTAAATTCTAAATGACAACAGAGAGTGTTTGAGGTAGAGACCACCATGGAAAGAAAGGGAAGGTGTAGTTCTGGGCTCCAACTCAGGACCTGGTGCTCATTAAATGTACAGTGCATATTCTTCCCTAACCTTCCTGAATACTCTTACTGACCTCAAAATCCAGGTCCATTATTAAAGCCAGGATGTCCTCTTCATCGTGACTCCAAGAATAAAGCAGATGGAAAAATAAAAATTGCTGGGGGTCACTGCAGAAGGACAGGGGACAAACCAGCTTCTGACCCCTTAACCTGTTATGCATGAAAGGTATGGTTGGTGTTTTCTTCTGAGACAGTGGGAGCCTTGAGAGTTGCTTTTACAAAAAGCAGAGACTCTACTGCTTTGGACTGATAGATGCCCAACGGGCAATGCAAAGCAAGATGACACTTGACATTTCTGCCTTCATTTTGTATCTGTCTCTTTTATTACCTCATAACTTTGGAATCCAATGCTGCTCATCTCTGCATGTAGGCAGGGAGTGCCTGTCTAAAAAATGGTAATGCAAGACTTTTAGCCCAAAATTTGCCTAATTTGTACTCCTTCAACATGGAGGACACTAGGAGATGAGAGTTGCAGGAACTTCCAAGTTCAAATTCTAGCCACTAGAATGAATTCCTAGAAGCTTCCAGTCATTGCCCTAAACCTGCAGTCATGTTGGATTCCAGCATGAAATCCACAAACCTGAGGTCTCCCTCCCCACTCCACAGCCAGAAGCATCTCCCAAAGGGATCGCTCTCTTGAGCAATAAGGACTTCTCTAGAACCACCTTGCTCAACCATGACTGAGATAACGATCAACTGGGCCCTCACCCACCCCAGGAATCCCAGAAAAATGGACTGCTTCCCTTTGGTAAGGGAGCAGCCTGATCTTGTCCATCAGAGCTGTTCCCCTTCAGCATTTCTCAAGCTAAATTTCCTCTTCCATTTTCTCTTACTTTGCAGTGAAAGCTTTTGCCTGTAACTTCATGCCATTGCCTTGGTTTTAACTATGCTGGTAACGTGTTCTTTGGGTCCACACCCATGCAAGGGCAGGAGAGAATTGGGCCAAGGGAAGGTTCAGGGTGATGCAGTCTAAAGATAACCTTGACTGGCCCATGGGAGATGACCTTCGGAGCTGTACTTAACTGGGCCAAGATAGCTATGCCTGCATCAGTCCCTGTTTAGGGGATTACGGGCAAGGTGTATCCTTGGGTGAGGCAGTTTTGTAGCTGGGCATCCCTGAAAGAGCTGTGCTGTGTCTCCTTGTCAATGTAGCCCTTAAGCTGGGGCAAGAGTCCTTCCTTGAGAGGAGCTGCATCTGCCACCATGTTGACTTAAGCTCAGTTGGGGGTTTCTTCCCTTTCCTTGGATACATTCTGGGAGATTTCTATGGATCCAAGGCTTATGATTTATATCACAGCAAAAAAAAAATTAGTTCTATTTTCACTTCTGCTCTACTACTCACCCTCAAAACAGAAATTTTGTGACCAGATATTGGGGGTTTTCCACATTGGCTAATTCTTCAATACCAGTTGGGTGTCCTACACATCAATTCTAGTCTGACACTAAGGGTGGTAGCGTGAATCCCCCATGGGTAAAAACCCAAATGCCTCAGCCCTCTGACCTCATTTCAGATGCTGACCTAAGTCCCACGTGGCCCACACTTCTGAGTTGGCTATAACATGGCTTCCACAATCCCCTTCTCAGGTTCAATAATTTGAATAATTTCTAGAGCCACTCATAGAATCTGGGAAAACAGTTTACTTACCGTTATTGCTTTATTACAAAGGCTATTTTAAAAGATCGAATGAACATATGTAGACATATATACGATGATGCTTGCAAGAGTCTTGAGCACAGGCACTTCTGTCCCCTGAAACTGGGTTCTTCCCCCTCCTGGCATGTGGATGTGTCCTTCGTCACCCATTTGGATGTTCTCTGACCCTTTACCTTTGGATTTTTATGGAGGCTTCATTGCTCAGGCATGATTGATTAAGTTATGGCCATTGGTGATCAGCCTAACCTTCACCCCTCTCCTTTGGAGAGGTCAAGAGTAAGGCTAAAAGTTCCAATCCATGAATCCTATAGTTGGTTCCTCTGGTGACATCACCCCTATCCTGAGACTATCTGCGGAGAGCAGCAATCAGTCATCTCATTAGCGTACAAAGATACTTCTCTCCGCAGATTCCAAAGGGTTTAGGAGCTGGGCGCCAGGAAACAGGAAACTGCTTGGAAGACCAAGGTGTGTTTCTTAATATATCACAGTATTACAGGGACCTTCAGGGTTCTATCCTCACTGGGGTCCAATGAAACACATCTGGTATGCTGACCTAGTGCTGGACCACTGGAATTTTGGCATGCACAGAGGCCTCCAGCCCATGACACCTGCAAGCCTAGAGGCTCTGCTGCTATTTTTATGCCATATTTTGGGGAATGGGAATCAACCAGCGGTTTCTGTGTCAAGCTGGAGCACGGAAATGACTGTGAGGATGAATGTGGCTTAGACACACCAGACTGTCATTTCCTCATGGGTTGATCCTCTTCAGCTGAACCTGTCTGTTATGCACAGAATTGGTTCTCCTCAAATTCCATGTTAATGCCGCATGTGACTGTGTTTGGGGAGGTAAAGTTAGATGAGGTCATACAGCTAGGATACTGCGCCAATAGCACTGGTGTCCTCATATGAACAAGAAGAGGCACCTGAGAGCTCTTTCTTTTTCTGAATGAGCACAAAGGAAAGATATGTGAGGACACAGTAAGAAGGTGTCACCTCAAGGGTAAAACCCTTACCACAAAACTGTTCCTTGATCTTGAATTTCCAGCATCTTGGATTTTTTTCATCCTTTTCCCCTCTGTCAGAAAATGTGCTGCAATTTGGCTGTAAATATAAAACAGAATCAAGCAATAGGCTTAGAAAAATAAATTTACACTGATAAGGGATCTGCAGCTATAACATACAAAGATCTTTTACAATTAGTAAACAACAACTAAGAGTAAGAGGCAAAGGATGCGGATGAGCCCCTCACAGAAGAGCAAGTCTAAATGAACAGCACATATATTTTTAAAACCTCAACCTTATTAGAAGTCAGAAAATTACAAACTAAAATAATCTTCAATTGTCAGCTTTTACCCAATAGTCTGAAAAACAGGAGGAAGATAAGTGGTGTCTACTCTTGGGGGAGAGTAGGAGCAGGGAAATGTATGTCCCCTATGATTTACTGGGTAGGGGCCCAGGAGCAGAAGAATCAGTGGCCACCTGCTAGGTCAGAGGGATGCATGATGTAGCCTGTCCACTGAAGGATCGGAGGATCCAGTCAAAGGCTGAAGGCCTGGAAACTCACTGCAGGGTCCTGTGTGAGTCTGTGCTGAAGGGTTTGCAGTGCAAGCCTGAAGGAACTGCTAACAGCCATAGGCAGGGTTGAAGATTGGAGTTCCTCTCCAGAAAAAAGGCAGGCTTTCTTCTTTTTTCTCTTTTAGTCTGTCCAGCTACAAGCCTGTGGTTAGTGTCACCTACATTGGATGGGTCTTTCCTCGTTAGTTTGAGGCCTACGTGTCAGTCATCCACACAGACACGCACCGAGCTTTGCTAATCTGCTAGGTCGCTCTTACTGAGGTCAAGTAGGGATATCTCACTTAACAAGCACACCTTCTATCCAGCAGTCACACATCTGGGAACCCATCTCACAGAAGCCAAAGCACCACTCAGTCAGCCTGCCTGCGCAAAGTTGCTTCTAAAGAAGAGTCCATCAAGAGAAATAGTTGGGGGTGGTGCTGCACACCTGTAATCTCACCGTTCTGGGAAGCTGAGGAAGGAGGAATGCAAGTTGGAGTCCACCCTGGCAATTTAGTGAGACCTTATTTGAAAATAAAAGCTAAAAAGGGCTGGGGGTGTAGCCTGGTGTAAAGGTCCTGGATTCAATCCCTAGTACTGGAGGAAAAAAAAAGGAGGTGGGTAGAGAAGAGGGCGGGAGAGAGGGAGGGAGTCAATAAATTAAAGTCTACTCATGCAACAAACATGTACACAAATGAGTTCTAAATCTGCTTTGGAGTAATGCACACAAAGTGTGAAAAAAGTACAGAGAAATGTGTGAAATGATCCTTTTTGCAAAATAATAACAATTTCTCCCATATAAGTATGGGATATGGATATGGAAGATAAAAAGGAAATTAATTTAAAAAATATTCTGACCTAAAATGGGTGTGCATGCACACACACACACACACAATGTCTATGATACTATGAATTTTTATGATATGATTCTATTAAATATTGCATTCATGTATAAAAACACGCATGAAAGAATGATTCACAAATCATTACTTCAGGACTGAGAACTTTCAGGTAAATGTCTTTTTTTCTTACACAGATTAATTTTCCCCAATCCAAAAGTCTGTGTCCAAAATGCTCCCAAATCCAAGACTTCCTGAGTGCCAACATGATGCCTGGGCCATGTTCTGACGACGCACAATTTTCAGATTAGGGTGCTCAACTGGTCATATCTGTGCCAACATTCCAAATTCTGAAAACCTCTGAAATCTGCAATAATACTGGTCTCAAGCATTTCAGATAAAGTGTACTGAACTTATACTTCTATGTACTGTTTGAAAAAAATGTAACAAGCAATTATTTTTATAATAACAATGTAATTATTTAAAAACTAATGACACTGTACCTTCTTCCCAGCCCAGCACGCTGTACTTCCCTGCAGATGTCGAATGTCTTCATGGGTTCGTCCTCATGGGTTTCTCGCAGAAGGGGATAACTTAGACCCGAGGAAACTCAGCCTTGAGGTGCTGAATTCTTTCTGGGCACTCTGTCATCTCCTCCTTTCAGCTCCATTTCCTTCTCAGGACCCTGAGTGTTGGGTCTCAGGCCTTGGTGATGGCTTATTCAGTGTCCTGGCCCCAGCCCTCCACAGGACTGCTGTCCCTGGTGCCCGCAAGTCTCAGTGAGCAGGGCGCTAACAGGACTTTAAAGGTTAATCACTAACGTAGGTCAAATCACTTGCCAAAGGCAAAACAGTGACCATGCTACAGAGGTGTATTTGAATCCAGTTGGTCTGACTCCAGGACCAGTATATAACAGAGGCAGATGGTTAACAGGATTTTGAGGAGAAGCTCAACAGGAAACAAACAGGCAGCTAAACTTTTGGGTGGCTAAGAGGGGGAAGAAAGCAAACAGTTAATCAAGGGAACAAGCCCATGTCCTTCCTGAAGAGATCAGGAGGGACCCTGTACCAGCATAACTCCTCCTGCACGCCGCTCTGCTCTGTCTGTGGAGGGGCTCACTTTGCTGTACCTATGGAGTAGCCAGCTGTGTTTCTTTTCTATAATGAAGCTTTATTTCAGCCTTGAACCTGGTCCACATACGATTTCCATCTTATGTGTAGCGAAGAATCCACTCTACCCACTGAGATTTGGAGGAGCCCGACACACCTCACCCACTCCTCTTTCTCCCCAGCTCTATTCCTGAACTCATGACCCATGCTGTGTTGGGTAGGCAGGCCCCAGAAACCCTGCAGAAGTACCTTCTCCAAAAGCTCAGTAATCCTTTCCTTCTGACTTTCCTGAATCTCCTTTTCAGAGTGTTTTTCTCTCAAATTTCCAAACTCACCTTGTTTTTTACCTGCTGGAGCCCTGCCCTTTCTGACATATTTCCTCTTCTGAGAGGTGCTTATTCTTGGGGCAGGGCTGGGAGTTGGTTTCTGGAAAGACTCCAAAGCTATCTCCCAGCAGGGGAGAAGGAGAAAAATTCAAGCCACAGACCTAGGAGGAGTTCAGGGCAGGAGCCAGAAATAGCAGTGACACACGATACAAAAGCCAGGAGCAAAATCAGGAATGAAAGGTAAGCGCAGAAGGAGCAAGCGCGGGGCAGGCTAGAAGCCAGGGGTTACTCTCTGAAAGGTTGAGGTCCCAGCATTCATGCATTTGCAGGGTGCCACATACTCGGAATGCCATGAGCTAAGATTGGTGTGGATCAGAGAAATCAGGACAGAGTTTGAAGAGTTAGAACTCTAATTTGAAGCTGGTGAGTAGATAATTTGTGTTTTTTTTTTTTTAAAAGACCTATAAATAATTTATATAATATTATTATGTGAAAGGTGAGAAAGATCTTAGAGATATTTGCCTATACCCTGTCTCTTATAGTAGCCATTCACCATGTGTGGGTACTAAACATTTAGCTAGTAGAATAGAAATGAGCTAGAAGTGCTAACTATACAAGTTCGATTTTGACGATTTAGTTTGATTTTGATTTTTTTATTTTGACTTTTTGAGACAGAGTCTTGCTATGCAGTTCAGGCTGCCTTGAGCTCACTTTGTCGCCCAGGCTGGTCTTGAACTTGCAACGATCCTTCTGCCTCAGCCTCCCGAGTGCTGGGATTACAGGAGTGTACCACTTCACCCAGCCTGATGATTTAGTTTGAGAACAATAAGGTCAAATATTTTCTGAAGAATCTTTACTTGATGACACATTGCACTTTGAGGATATATCAAGTTAAATGCAATACATCTTTACATTTCTTGTAACCCCATTTTTGTTGTTGTTTCTTTAAAGTGACTCCTACAATTTTTATACTTCACATCTAGCTTGCACTGTATTTCTAATGGACACTGCTCTAGGCTAGGGGTTGACAAACATTTTCTATAACGGGGAAGATAGTAAGTATTTTAGGCTTTGTAAGTTGTGTGGTCTCTTTCCTCACTATCTGACTTTGTCATTGCAGTGCTCATGGGCTGTACCACAATAGGCAATAGGTCAAATTCGGTGGAGAGACTGTAATTGGCTGTGCCCTGCTTTAGACAAATTTCCTAATTTTAGCCTTGGGGCCATTGCTTCTTGAAGAGAAAGTGGATTATCCAAGGCCATGCCAAGGAATGCCAGAGTTTACTAGGTTTCCTGTCTGGAGTATTCACTTCCTTTTTCCATAAGTAGGCATGATAGTAGGTGTCTCCCTGTGGGTACAATCTTGCTGAAACAGAGTGTTAACATCCATTTAAAGATAGGCTCATGGTGGCAATCCTTTACAAACATCTGCGTTAATATTTGGTGATTCTCAATCTAAATCTAAGTAGAAGAGGTTCAGATACTTCTGTCCACAGCCTCGGTTTCTGCTGCTGCTCCCCTGGACCATGACATAGGTCTTGTGGCTACTGCTTACTAGACTTCTCTAATTCTGACAGGAAGACAAGCCCTTTGTGAGCCCTCAGCAAAGCTGTGACTTTAGGGAAGGTCCATTTGGATATGTCTGTTAAATACGGAATGGCCAGAAGGGTTAATTTAACCTTGAGTCCCTTGACAAGAATTACTTCTTCTTTACCTGTGGTTCCACCTCCTGGCCTCAGGTCATTTTGCTCACCAGCACTGAATGTGTCACTCTAGACACTTTACCTGGTCTTGCCTTGGTGATCACTCCTGAAGAGTGGGTGTGGGTCAGCACAAGGGCAGGTAGTGGCCACCCACTGTCCGGGAATGAGGACATCTGGTTCCTACAACCCTTCGTCTCTGCTGTGTCCCACTGTGGCACTGCATTTTGGCTTCACCGTAGGCCTGCTCTTGTACTCTTTCCTGATTGTTTTAATCCCTTGTCCCTGAGAAACTTACAGTCTAAGATGTGTTTCTATCTCTTTAAGAATATAACTCTTACTAATCTTAAATATATTATGGAATACTTAAAATATGAAGAAAGTTCACAGATGAATATAATGAAAACCCATGTACTGCCCATTGCATCTTCCACCCTCTGAGTAGGTTGCTTATCATTTGCATGAGTTTCATTTTTAATGCATATATACGTGTCTCTAACTATTCTACAGAATTTCAAAATTTTTCATACTTTGTCCCATAATGCATGTATTTTCCTTCTGGCTAATTCCTTTTTGTGGTATTTTTATTTTTGATTTTTGCTTAAAATTGTGTTTAAGAGATTTAGGATTATGATGCTGTGATTTGTTTTTATTGCTAACTAGCTTTTCACTGTGTTTATGCCACAGTGTACATGCCCATTGTCTTGTTTATGAATGTTAGTTTGTTTCCACTTGTGCTATACAGATAACACCACCTTGCATCTATTTTCTGCCCTTCTCGGTATCTAGGGAACGCAGTTTACAATGGGTTTCCTGGGTTCTACACTACCTAACTTTTTTGATTATTGTGTGATGCCAAATTGTTTTTCAAAGTGCTTATACCAATGTCTATCATATAAATATTCTTATTCTTCTATAGCTTCACTAATAGTGTCGTTAGATATAAAGTTTTAATGGTTGCCTATCTGGTGAGTGTGAAATGGTAGCATTTCAGATTGTGAATTTTTCTGATTTCTGGTGACATTGGTCTTTTTGGTTTCCTTAGTTTAACTGGATTTCTTTGTTGTTGTTGTTCTGTGAATTGCCTCTTCATATATTTTGCAAATTTTTCTTCGGGGCCTTGTGTCTTTTTCTGTAGGAAGACTTTTCTACATTCTGAAAAGTTATTCTCCGTTGGTTTTAGGGTTTGAAAATATCTTCTTTCAACTTTTGGTTGATCTTTTCCATTTTTCTTGGGGTCTTTTGACAAAAGTTTGCACCTTCACTGTGGGGAAAAACTCTGCTCGCACATGGCGTGGCATGGAAGTTGGGCACAGCGGGCAGAAGCAAGAGCTCAGGGATATACACGTGTCTGCAGCTACGCTCAGTGTTCGGCTCGGGAAGCCTGATGCAGACAAAACAGCTGCGTACAGTGGAGGAAAAGAAGGCAGCCTGTGTTTCCCGCTTAGTGGTTTTCTAGGCACTTAATGTACTACTTTGAATCCCATGGTAATATTTGCAAAAAGCCTCAGTGTAGAATAACTTAATTAAACACTACTTACAAGAGTTTAATATTCATTATTCGCCTTTGATTACTGTCTTTGTCCCCTCCCTTCTTCTCCCCCACTGGAGTGATCACTCCCCTCTCCTATTCCACGGATCTAATTAGCCTAATGGCTGCTGCTTGCCGTGACCTTCTGTCTGTTGAAAAACAAAAAAATTAAAGGCTGTCTTTGGTTTGTTTCCCCATGGTCTTTGCATGTGGCAGCTCCAGCTCCTGAATTCCATATTTCTCTTTTCTCAAACGCCCTATCCCACTTGTGCTGCGTAGTACAATTAATGATGTGCGCTTGAAAAGGCTTGGCAGCCGAATCTCAACAAACGCAAGAGGGCTGGGGCAATGGGGAGAGGGAGCTGGAGAAAAACTCTGAACCTTCCTGCAACGACTGACAGTGAAGACAGGCTCCAGGCTGGCAGGGAAAAGCTTTCAAAGGAGGGGAGCATGCACAAAGCAAAGCGCGTTCTTTCATATTCTTTCTTCCTCTGTCTTGGGGCTTCGTAGCATCCTTGGCTTCCCTCTAAGTGAGTTTCTACTGAAGCTTCCGTGAGACTTCTCCAGAGCCCCACCGGCAGTCTGTGTCTGCTGCCTGTGGTTCCCGCCCCATGCAGGGGACCATGTGCATGCCAAACTCCAGCCAGTCATGAGAGAAGCCAGGTGAGGGGTTTTGACTTTGTTCTGGCTCAGAACAAAGCACTTTTACTGAACCCCTTTTGGGTGCTATCTGCATGGTGGGGCATTTTGAGGATGCCCAGGCTGGGGAGACCAGAGAACCAGGAGCCAAAAAAGCATCTCAGGAACTGCACCATTAGTCAGCAGGAGACAGCAGCAAGAGAAGCTTTAAGCACTTTATCCAGGTGCGCTGGTATCCTTCAACCCAAGGGGCTGGTCCTGAGGGAGGCTGGGAAGGGAATGAGGAAATGAGGGAGAGTGAGAAGAAGAGGGGATATTGGAGGTGTGCTGCAAATTGGAAAAGAAGATCAAGTTCATCAAAGGGGTGATGGCCTTCTAGGCAGTGGGGAAGGGGAGGTGCCAGTGCCTGTTGTATGGGCAGGCAGTGCTTCACCCCAGCAGGTGGAGCACAGAGAGGAAGCAAGAGCATTCTGGGCCTGGGGAAGTGTGAGAAGAGAGGAGAAGGCAATTTGGATCCAGGCTTGGAAATTCTTGGGCCTCATGCCGGGAGCTTTGATCTTTGAACTAGGAATATATTTAGGGTTTTCGCATAGATCATATTGAGCGGAGAAGGGGGAATCTGGGAGGAGAGGAAGAGAGACACAACACAGAGGAACATGGGGCTGCAGAGAGCTGTTGGGATGTGCTGGCTGGAGCACAAGGAGACAGGGACCTTGCACTCACAGCTGCGTGGAAAGCAGAGTCTGCAGGATGCGGTGACTAACGGACCAGGCAGGGGTCTAAGTGGATTGTGAGCCATGTTGTAGCTCCCATGGGCAGGAGGGATGGGCTGAGGCCAGCTGTGGGCTGAGGTTATGCACAACCAGCTGAGACAGAGAGGCTGGCTTCAGGCATCAGGTCTAAGGAGACAAAGCAAACTTAAGCCTGGTCTAGGCTTCTATCAAATGCAAAGGATTAGATTTTAGGGTGTGGAGTAACCCACAGAGTCCTAGTCAAGGAGTGAGGACATCAAGACTCAGCCTAATTCCAGGTTCAGGCTGGACTTTGGAACTAGTGAAGAGCCCGGCACTTGGTTCTTGTTCACACCATTCCCAGTTTCAGCTGCTCAGGCAGAGGAGTTGCCCGTCTATGGTTTCTCAATGTACCCAAGGACCAAGTTCTCCTGAAGGCACTCAGACCTCCTAGATTAGAAACCACAGAAGATTCCTAGAGCCCACCCACAGGCAGAGGCCCAACCATACCCTTTTCTCCAAAGTTCTTTGCAAGTGTTTCACATTGCTTGGGATCCTGAACTGGGCCTGTCCTTAGAGTCACTGGTTAATGTTGGGGCCATCTGGGAAGAGTTGAAGTTAGAGATTTGCGAGCAGCCTGGAAGGGGTCATGGCCAGCTGGGTGAGGATGATTGTCCTCAGAGCACAGTTACTTGAGGGCAGAATAGAAATCATGATCAAAGTCTTTTAAGTTCTATTCCTAGAAGTCTGCCTATCGAAAACAGAATTTTCTCAGTTCTCTTAGGTCTTAAACACTTGGGCCAGTGGCTGTTTCTTTCTGTACTATGCAGACGTGTGGCTGAAGCATACATCCAGAGGCATTTTGCTCTCATGATGAGGGCCCAGAGGCTGGGCAGATTCCATGTGGCATGGACTAGTGGTCAGATGCAGGTGTCCTGGAGATAGGCTATCTGGTTGCGAATCTTGGCTTTGTTCCTTACAAGGCATATGTCCTTCAGCAACATACTTAGACTTTCTATGCTTTAGTTTCCTTATCTGTATTTTGGGTATGGACAGACACATCCTTGACAACGCTGGTTAAAGCCAATTACTCTAGTGTGATAATTAATGGTGTCCCCTTTTTCATTCAAACGTCTGTTGGTTTGAATGATAAATTCTATGCTTACCCTAAAGATGGAGCAATGACAATACCTATCTCATAAAGTTATAAAAATTAAACATGACAGCTCTTAGGTTAGTGTCTGGTAATATATAGGCATCTGTTACTAGTTATATCTTGGATATTGTAGTAGTTTTCCAAGGGCTGCCATAGTAGATTACTACAAATTGAAGGTCTGAAACAACAGGAATTTATTCACATTTCTTGGCTTCTGGTGGTATCATGCCAACTTCTGTCACTCCCTTTGTGGATGTTTTCTCTTTGTGTGTGTCTCTGTCCAAATGTGCCCCTTCTTTTCCCTCCAATTTTCACTGTTCATTAGAGCATGTTTGCAGTCCATAATGATTACATTCCCTGTGGGGAGTTGGTCCATGGACACAACGCACCTCAATTCTTTTTCCATCCCTTCCCCTTCCCCTGCCTCCTCCTCTGTCCATATCTCAGTCCCTTTCCTATTTGCAAAAGATCTATTTCCTTATTTCTTAGTATTAGTCTTTTATTTTGCTCTTTGTTTATGGTTTTGGTTTCTCACATAAGAGAAACCATGCCACATTTAAACAAGTGTGTCTAATTTTCTGCTTTTCTCTTCTTATAAGGTTGCTGGTCATCGGGTTACTTAATCCAGTATGAGCTTGTGATTGTTCTGCAAAGACTCTATTTCCAAATGAGCATCTTCACAGGTTTCATGTGGATGTTAATTTTTTCGGATGTATTATTCAGCTCTGTAGAGCTATAACTCCCATCTCTTAATTACATTTTAATCTATTTGACTTTTATACCCAGTACAAAACTTCCTGTGGCACAGTAGGTAGGTGATTGCCCATTGATAGATACAGTGTTGCTCAAAGATGTCCTGCGGTGGTTAGTTGTGGAGGCCTTGATGCGACAATGGAATTAGGAAAAACAGGAGAGCACTTTTCCTTGTCATCTCTCCCTCGACTCAGAGGAGAATTTGAGGTTCTAGGAGCTGTCAGTCTTACTGCTTGTTCACCCTTTGGCTAGTCTTTAGAAAAAAATATATAAAGAACAGAAATCTTCAAATCATTCCCAAAACTATTCCGTCACGCAAATCAACAACCACACACACAAAATTCAACAGAAAGCCCCTTTGGCACATCAAGGAGATGTTGGTACCCAAAGCTGAAATAGCTTTTCCATAATGTAGCAAAATATATTAAATTCAACAGACATCAAAGGAACTTCGGGAGCAATTGCTGCATTTCCGAAGTAAACAGGGTTTTCAAAAGAAACAAAACGAGCGCTGGGATTGTGGGGGTGGGAGCACATTTTGTGGGGGCAAAGCATGGAATCCCTCGGCTCTTGATCAAAGGGTGAATTCTTTAAAGAGTGGTAATAAACGAAGCCTTGAAAACAGTTTTTGATCCAAGCTGCCCCAGGTACGGGTGCGAACTGCAAATGACAAATCTATCTCCAAATAAGGGAGGCTGGTGGTTCTGTTTCCAGCTTTATTCAAAATGAGGAAGTAGTTCCAGACAAAAGGGATCCGGATAAGTAAAGGACAGCCTCCTGTAGGCTGCAAATCCGCAGAGGCTTTTGTGTCTGGAATAGCTGCACAACAATTCTAGCACCCTCAATCTTAGAGACAGTAACGTTTTAAGATTCAAAGGATGGGATGCATGTGTGTGTGTGTGTGTGTGTGTGTGTGTGTGTGTGTGAGTGTGTGTGTTAGTCTCTGTGGGTGCAGGGTGTTTGCTAGAAAGAGGGAAAGGACACTCCCATGGGGATGAAAGCCATTCCTACATACTGTTTTACGGGATTCATTCCTCCCGCTCAAGGACGTTGAGTAGGCTTATGGTGGAGTTAATTGAGATCACTGAAGTATAGAATCCTTGGAGGCTGGGAGTCATTGAAATTTCCTCTCATAGTTCAAATGTACGAAACAGAGATCTAAAAGGGTTAAGTGACTTGTCCAACATCTCACATATTTGTTAAATTGCATTCCTTACTCAACTAGCTAAAACTTTCCTTATGCAGTCATTCCTGGTATTTCTGGGAGTTTGGTTCCAGGACTCCCTTAGATATCAAAGCCCAAGGACACTCAAGCCCATATAAGATGGTGTAGATTTTGCATATAACCTACACACATCCTCCTGTACACTTTAAATCATTTCTAGATGGCTTATAATACCTAACACAATGTAAATGCTATGTAAATAGTTGCCATACAGTATTATTTAAGAAATAGTGACAAACATCATCACATGTTCAGTACAGAGGCATTGTTCAATACTTTTAGTGTGTGTTTGGTTTGTTGAATCTGCAGGAGCAGAATCTGTGGTGCAGAGGTCAGGCTGCACAGGTAGCTATTTGAGGAATAAGAGGTCTTTCTCCAGCAATCTTATACTGCATCCAAGACTTTCAGTATAATGGTTGCCAAACTATACTGATCTCCTGATCAGAATCACCTGCGATGCTTTAAAAGCATAGATGCCCATGAAAAGTAAACTCGCTATGAACATGCATGGGCAGGTATTTGTATAGACATACGCTTTTGATTCTCATGGCTAACTACCTAGGAGTGAAGTGACCAGGTTATTTGCTTTTTTTCTTTTTTTAATTTTAAAAATAAAATGAGGAAAACATTGACAGACAGACAGCCTTTTACAAAATAGCAAAAGACAATACAGAGTTACAAATAAAGTGGTAGGAAATTAACAATGCTTGTTGTATTACATATTGATATCTTCAAAGTGGTTTCTCAGGAAAACAGATAGAGACATGCAATATTAATCAATCAAGGACTCATTGACAGTTTCTTTCAGCAAAGAAATAGAAGACAGTAGAACAACTATGTTAACTATCCTGTATATACATACATACAACATTTCTCCTTCTTTCTCTTCTCTTTTCCCACATCCCAGTTGCCCTTTACCCTTAAGTGTTTTCCTATCATTTCACAATGTCTATCATACCTCCTAGTTTAAATTAACTCTTTCAGGTTTTACACTAATGAAACAATGCAGTGCTTGTACATGTATGTCTGCTTTATTTCACTTATGAGTATGGTCTCTAGTTGTGACTGTTTACCTATAAAAGCCTCGAGTTTATCTTTCTCTATAGCTGTGTAATATTCCATTATATAAAAGTACCACAATTTTCTTATCCAGTCCTCAGTGGATGGACATTTGTGACCAGGTTATTTGGTTGGCAGACATATGGTCAACTTTTTGAGAAGCTATTTCAAACTGTTTTCCAAAGTGGCTGTGTCATATTCCAATCAGCAAAGTAGCAGCACTGCAGTCACTCCATATGCTCACCAATCATTGGTATACTCAGGTTGGTCATTGCAATACTTGTGTAGATTTATCTCACTGTGGTTTTAATTTGAGTGGTCGATTGGGTTTTCTAGAGGAAATGAATCTATATAAAATATATGTATAATTATACAAAGGGATTTGTTAGTTATGTTTACAAGATCTGAGGCAGAAAGAGTCACAATGGCCACCTGCAAGATCAGAGGCAGAGATCTGAAATGGCTGTCAGTGTGCAGGAGATCCAGAGAGAACAGTAGCAGTTAAGAGTTGAAGGCCTGGAAGCTCTCTGTTGTGAATCTGAGTTGGAAGGCTAAAGGGTCTGCTTTGGAATGCTGGAGAGTTGTGCTGGAAGGCTGAAGAAACTTTAGCCCATTGTCCAAAGGCAACTGTGAAAACTGGAACACTACCAAAACAGAGGAATACTTCTTCTTTTCCCTTTTTATTCTATCCAGGCTACAAGCTTATTGGTTGGTGCCACACACATCCAGGGTGGGTCTTCCTCCTTCAGTTTGCTAGCCTAAGTGCCAGTCATTCACAGACACACCCTACTAATCTGCTAAGCAGTGCTTACTCAAGTCAAATTGATGTGTCGCAATTAGCAATCACAATACTTCTAATGACTAATGGAGTTAGCTTGATTATTTGCCATCTGTGTATTTTTTTTTTTTTTTTTTGTGAAATGTGTGTACAAAACTTTCCCCAATTTTTCAATTAGGTTTTTTTTTTTTTTTTCCTGGTAGTAAGGCTTGAGAATTTGAACGGGAATGTTCCTAGAAAAATTTTTTTGTAATAGTCTCAAACCAAAAACAACCCACAGGTGAATGAAAAATAAATTGTGGCATTCTTAGGAAGTAACCTACTTAATAATGAACACAGTACATTGGTACATGCAAAAACATGTAAGAGTTTTAAAATAATCATACTAAGTGACAGAAGCCAGATAAGAAAACATACCTATGGCATGAGTCCACACATGTGCTAGAAAATACAAACTGATCTTTAGAGATACAAAATAGGTCAGTGCAGCCTGAAGGAGTGGGAGATGAGAAGAGAGAAGGGTAGAGAAAGCTTACAAAAGGTCATAACGAAACTTTGGAGATATTTTTCTGTCTTGATTTTGGTGACAGTTTTATGAAAAACTACTTAGATGAAAAACTTGCCACAATTTTCACTTTAAACTTTGGGCATCAAGGAAAAATATTCTAAACTTATAGTCACCCACTGTTTATAGTTGTGTGTGCCTGAAAATAGTAGCAAAAAACTAAATAACCTCTCTACATCTTAGTTTCCTTCAGCTGTAGCAGATGGGGTGATAACCAGAAAAATACCTTACCAGTACGTGTGTGAGGAAACCAAATAAACAAATAGAAGTGTCTGGTACGAAGTAGGTCTCGATAAATGTGTATTCAGTTAATTCCCATTCTCCCCCAAACCATCCAAATAGAAGTGGTTAGGTCTGAAGCAGGAGTCCAGGGAGCTCTGAAGTGTGTATCTTAGTGTGTGTGCACATGTGCACTTGTGTGTCTGCACTGGGGTCTGTGTGAGATTAGCTCTTATTAGTCAAGGGGTCACTTGAAGGGCCCAGGGGAATTTGGGAAGGGGGAATTAGCTTTGCCATTCACATTCACCTACTTCATAAATTCCTCACTGAAATGCATTAAGGAACCACCTCAACTCCCATGAGGGACTGTGGTGATTAATGTTTATCTTCTTTCTGCATCAGGGATGCAGGCGGGCAGCTTCTCTCCTTTTCTGCTGTCCTTTATCACATTGTTAGTGGGCTCAGATCTTGCAGCCAAGACCAAAGGGAAGCAGCCAAAGTGGGTGTCTTTCTTTGCTTCCAGGTCTCTTTGTAGCCTTTTGTAAGCTCTGTGCCTTCATCTCAGTGTCCTGTGAGTACGAAAGGCTCCAGGAGCATGTGCTTGCATGGGGGAGTGCGACACATAAGCACGCACACACACCTTCACATATGCGCGCTTCTTGCAGAGACCGGGTGATGAATTGCGGCGTTTGAAAGTCTCTTATCACGGTCATGCACATGTGCTCAGATGTGTGTGCTTGCCCGCGCGTAGAGAGGAGGCTGTGGGGAGCCCAGAGGAAAAAATAGAGCTCCTGGCTCCTCCAGTCCCTGCCCTCTTTGTCTAGATGAAATTTCAGATGCTGCTGGGTGTCTTGTCAGCAAGTCTTTTGCAAAATAAATGGAAGTAATATTAAAAAAGAAGCTGATTTGTTCAGTATTTAGCCTAGGGAGAAGATGTATACAAACGCAGATGAAATGACTGCTTCCTCAGGCTGATGTGGCTCCCAGTTTGACAGACATGGAAAGAAGCCACAAAGAAGAAAAGCATGAGTTGAGCACCTACTGTGTGCTAAGCTCTGTATGCACATGTGCTTGCGTGAATCTGGGCACTTCCTGTGTTAGGAAGGTAGGTGCACAATAAATGCTGTTATGTTGGAAATGAGTTAAACTTGGGGAGTCCACTAGGTCCTCCTGTAGTTCACATAGGCCTGCTGTGAAGAAATGACCCTCACCTAATAAGTGTGGGTCACAGTGGGATGGAAAGCAACGTCTGGAATTTAGAGAGCGTTGGACTTTCCCGGTAAATCACATTACTTCTTTCCTTCTTCTTTTGTTAAACTTATTTACTGGCTTCATTAAAGACACACTCTGCTTACTCTTAGGCTGCAGGCTACACTAACAGAATTAAACAGAAAAACCCCTGCAGACAGTGAAATAAGTTCTTCTGTCCTGGAAACAGCTCTGTTAACGGGATGCATCATTTCCCCAAAGACAAGAGCACGGATTAGGCAGAATGCCCTCGCCACCCATCTTTCCACTGCCTCCTTTGTTGGAGGCAGGGAATGTGGAGCATTGGCTTTTCTGGAATTTTCCACCCTTGTTTAACAGTGCTATCCTGTTTTCCCAACTTACCAATGCATCTACTTCTCCAAACCACTGCTTTTTAGCCCTTGGCATTGGCCAAGTAAATGCCATTTTCTCTCTTTGGTTATTGGACAGCTCTTCAATATAGATAAACCCTATAGACATTAAAGCACAACAGTTTTAAATTTGGTTGCTAATTCATATGTTGTTAAACTTGTTGATTGTTACTCATTTTGCTCTGTGGGACTGGAAGCCCAGGCCAAAGAAGAAAAAACAGATTACAAATTGGATCTTGGTTTTCTTGTCTATTGACAAAAGCTATGTTTTGTTCCCAGATCACTGGAGTAATTCTGTCGTTGACTCTTTAAGGAAGGCAATTTTATTATCATTTAATAATAGCAATAGCATCAATAATATTAATAGAATCCTTTCCAAATGCATACAGTTTTGGAATTTACAGAGTTCCCACTGAACAACACAAACATCTCACAGTTCAGTGTGTCCAAATTTTGCTGCTTCCTTTGCTGTTCCCGTCCCTTGGTGTTCCTTGACTCAGTATTTGTCATTATTCTCTACCTAGATGTTTAAGAAAGACACCTTCGAGTTACTCTAGTCTCTGCACTGACCTCCACATCCAAAAAATTTCCCAACAAACTCAGTTCTTTCTCTATTTTCCCCAGTTTATCCATTTTTCTCCGCTTCACAAAGCCAAGTTTTTAATCTCAAGCTGAGCTGCTAAGTCTTGGTGGGATGCAAAGGCCAGCAGTCACTCACAAAAGCTAAAAGTTCCAGACTTGCATTCCTAGGACCTGACCATGGCAGGTGGGCTCCCATCACTGATCTCTAGGCAATCAGATATTCCCATTTGGGACTTGGAATTTGGAGTAAGGATTGCAAAGCAGCAAGACACTTGGGAATTGATTTCAGTTGCCACTGCAGCTGCAGCTGGAAAAAATCCATTCATATAGGGAAGCAAGGGGAGCTATGGGCTGCGTAGTATTTAGCCTGAAGCATTCAAACTCAAGTGCTTATATCTGGGCTGTGACTTCCTCACCTCCTTGGTTTCTACCCATTTCCCATGTCAATTCAATGAGCAACCCAGTAGCATTACAATTTTTTTTTGGTTGATGTTTAAGTTAACTGGGTTGATTTCTGTTGCTGGCAATCAATGACCCTGGCTAGGACATGCTCCTGCACAGTGGGCCCTACTGTGTTTCAGACATTGCTCAAAGTACTCTGTTTACACAAATGAAGACCATAGCAGCCTGAGGCCCACAGAGTTCTGTAAGGTCATTTGTTATTACTATCAGGAAAATCTCTGGATAATGGTGAAATGGACTTTCCACTAAGTTGGTCTCTCCTCCCAAGCTAATGACAGTCAAAGAAAGGCTCAGCAACATGAGTGTTTAATGCATTTAGGGGAGAAAGGAAGCCTTCTTACAGAGAAAGTTTCAAAAACATTGGCTAAAATCATGCAAATATTTTGAAGGAAAAAGTGCACAGATTTGCAAAGTTTCTGTTGTAGTCTGGGGTTTACAAGGGAAATAATACAAGACACACAGTTTATCAGATTATTTATAATAGTCACCCAAAGAGTCATACAAAGAGTATGAAGGAAATCTGTCCATACATTAAAGACCAAAAGAATCTAGCTGAGGGCCTGGATCCCATGGCAATGTCCTGCGTGAGTCCAGCTAAAGACCTAGAGCCCAACAATGCCCCCAACAAGTCCAACTGGAGGCTAAGGGCTCACAACAATGTCTCATGCAGGTCTCTTTCAGGGATCTGTGCTGGGAGGGCCCAAAGGTCAGTGGTGGAAACTAGAAAGTCTGTGCCAGCAGGATGGAAGACCTGGGCCAGAAGGCTGTGGGATCTGCACTGAAGCCAGGAAGCCACACTCAAAGCAAGAACCAGAGCTCCCCTGAAAAGTACCACAGCCATCCTCAGTGACTACAAGGTTTTGAACTCCTCTGGCGATGAGAATACATCAGGAAAGCCAGTGCAACAAGCTTCTCCAGGAGAACCAAGAGCCCCAGGAGAATTAACAGCCCCAAGAGAATTAACCTCTTCTCCAGCTCTCCTTATTATTTTGTTGCCAACAATCCTCAGGTGGGCCTCCCACTCCCAGCACCACGCTGATTCAGTTCAGCTGGGTGTTACAAGTTGACCACAGTTGTCAGTCCACCGCAGTTTCCGAATTGATAACCTGTTCCTGGTAGACAAACAACCATTTTCTCACGTGAGTATCTCATTTCCCAAGATCATGACAAATCCCTAGTTAGTCAAATTCGTGCATTCAGGGACACAGCTATCTTTATTAGGGAGCCAGTAACTTAGAGGAAGGTCCAAGGCTTCCTTGATTTTTGAAACTAGACCCAGACAGGAAAACCCTGTTTTTCTTCTGTTTCATGTATATGGAAGTAGAGTTAATTCTTATTATTCAGAGGGTCCTCATCTGCAAAGTTGCTGCAGACACCAAAGTGGAGAATACTCAGCCATCACTCGTAGGGGAAGAACAGGGTTAGGTTTCTGCAAGCCTCTGTTCACTATGCTTGCATCAGTCAATCAACTGGGAATCTTGTGGAAAATGAGAAAATATGAAAAATTTGGCATTAAATGCTCATGGACCTTGAAAGGATACTCGTTCACCGTATGAAACCTGCACAAGAAGGGAAGCTGTTTGTTATCCAGTTGGACTCAGTGGGGAGCGTGCATGCCAGCCACTTAACCCTTTGACCACTCTGTACATACCCAAGCAGTGCTTTGAGTATTAATTTTGGGGTTACAAATACATTTTAGTGAGTACAGCATCTGAGTAAAGAGCACCAACTGTGTGCATGCATGTATATATGTGTGTATGTAGCTTGCAGAGCTTTTGTTGCCAATGGCGGGGTGGGAAAAAGTAGAAACCAGTTCAAACTAGAAGAAATGTAATGGCTAAATGTCAATTTTGCTTCTATACTTATCTCCTTAAGCACTTCTCATGACAAAATAGCTATGCCTCTAGGCCAGAGGTCCTCAAAATGGGGTCCAGTGGCACTGGGCATTGAAACTGTTTCAGATGGTGCATGAGCTCTAAGCTGCTGCCATACTGCTGAGACGCTGTGGATGGTTTCCCCTTCCTTGTCTCATGAATGCAGAATGGAGGCGCAGAGGCTATCAGAGCTATGATGATGTCATTGCTCTGCCAATCCAGCTCACTCCATAAAAGTAAAGACATAACTGAAGTCCTCAATAATTTGTCTTGAGAACAGAATAATTTGTAGTCTCTGCTCTGGGAAAAGCAATTTCCCCCAGCCCTTGCTCCAGCCAGACCTCCCTGTTTGCCTGTTTTTACTTTCTGCGATTCTGTAATCTTCACATCCTGATTTCTAGACTGTCTGCATCTTGAGCCCCCCTTGGCCTTTGTCCCCTCCACTGGGGGATGCCCCGAATTGCTCAAGTCTGTCTCTCCTAGCAGTTATGGCTGTGGGAAAAGCGCACCTTCTCTCCAGACTTCCTGACTCCTCTCCAGTCCCTGAGGGTAGCATCCTTGTTAGGCAGAGGAGGCATCTGGGAGTTCTAAGGAACCAGGTGGCCAGGGTGGGTGACATATGTATCCTTCACTGCTTCTCCATCTCTGGGTTAACCAGGTGAACCTTTATGGTGGGGAGGAGCCCAGCTGCTGCAGCCTCTCCAGATTGATAACCAAGCACTCTGCATCCCTTCCTCCTCCTTCACTTTCTCTTTCCATTTCCTTTCCTGTCTGTCCCTGTTCTCATCGGCTTTATCCAAATAGGCAGCCCAGTGGATTTGTATCAATAAGAAGCAATCAGGAGCAACCATAATACTTGCAATCAATATATAATTGCATCAGGGTTATTCCATTACCTCGGGCCTCCATGCACTGATTACCACCGAGGCCTGGTGATTCCAGCAGTCTTTCCCAGCTCTGCTGTGGGCTGCAGTGGAGGGCTTCTGAGAGGCTTGCCAGGCTGTGGCTGGGTAGCCTGCTTCAGGCCTGGGCAGTTGCAGGGTGGGTCAGAGCCCAGAAAATCAGATGCAGCTCTGAGAGTCTGGTAACTGAGAGCAGGTGGTTCCCTGGGAGGCCTGGGATTAAGCAGCTGGATCAAAGGTCCAGAGTCCAGAAGGAGACAGCTTGGAGCAGCTCTCTGAACAGAGGGCCCTGTGGCCTGCACCCCATCCCACACTGATTGAGGTCTAATTCATGTACTTTTCAGTACAGACAGTGCCTTCTCATACCTGACCTCACACCAACCTTACAGCTAATGATGAGCTATATAGACGAGGTGAATCCCAGAGAAAAGAGTGGGGGCTTGAGAAGCCTCATCAAGACTGAATTTGAAATCTGAATTCCAAGTCAAATTCAAGGTTTTGTGTGTGTTCTACCGTACCAGTGGCAAGGCTTGGGTTATGCCCTGAAGATTCACGGGCTTGGTCCTCAACATAATGTATGGAGTGGTGGTGGGACCTTTAAAAAGTGGAGCCTAGGGGAGGTACCACCCTCCTGAATGGATTAATGTCTCATGGAGAGATTTGGTTCTCTCCAGATGGGATTAGGTCTCTTGGCAGTGACTTAGGTGTCTTGGATGGGATTAGTTATTATGTAATGGGGTTGTAATAAAGCGTGTTCTTTCTAATTTACTTCACGACATACAAAGCCAGCCAGAGGAGATTGCCCATTTGTAGATAGAACTGACCCAAAATACATCTCTTTTCTTTATAACTTACTCAGCCTGAGATGTTATGTTATAGCAACACTAAACAGACAACACCCAGGATAACAGGTGAACAAATAGAAATTCTACTTCTTATACATAGATTTCCACATTACACCCACTTACTATATGAGAATAGTGAGATTCAGATCAGGGCAGGTGACTATCCCTGATTTCCTGGAACTAAGGTAGTATTTTGGGGATTTTCAGTACTAACTGGAAAAGTGCCAGGGCAAGTTGACTGCATTAGGCCAGGCACAGCTCTGTTGATTCATTATGATGCCTAAGGGACTGGATTCTTTTCCCAGTGCACCAAACCCCTCCAACTAACTGCCAGTGCACTCATTTTACCTCTTGTCTATGAGGACTAATATAGTAATAACAGACAGTGGTTATGATTTGGTGAGCACTTATGGTGCATCTTGGCATGTTACATATTTGGCAATAGTGGACAGCTCTTACGTAACACTTACTGTCTACCAAGCCCTGTCGAAAGCACTTTATAAAGATTAACTTGTTTATTTCTTAGTTGGCCTTTGTGCTGCAGAGAAATTGAGTATTTTCTCTCACATCAGCCAGCTAGGGAGGGGTGAAATGGGATGTAGCCATTTGCTCTGGAATTCATCCTAGTATCTACTGCCTCTCTAACCTTGGGTAAGTACTCAGATGATAGCAGGCATTATCAGTGTAATGTTATAGAGAGTAAAACTGAGGCAGAAAGCAAGTTCATCTTACATGAAAGAAAAAGGAAGAATGTGGACAAGTGGTAAACATGAGCTATGAGGCTACTGATGGAGTAAAATGGTATGTGGATTTACAGTCAACTTTCTGAAGATGTGGTAAAAGTTTATTGTAATACCTGTATGCCCATGTTTATTGGGATACTATTCACAAATTGTGGAATCAGCTTAGAAGCCAGTCAACAGAGGAATGGATAAGGAAAACATGGCATTATATATGCATGATGGCATATTACTCAGAAGGATAATAGATGGATGTGGAAATTATTGTACTAAGTGAATAAGTCAGACTCAAAGACAAGTGTCACAGATTTTCTCTTTTATATGAAATCTAGGGAGGAAAAGATGACATGAAAGTAGGAGTCTATTATGGAAGGAGAAAGGGAAGGAAAAAAGAAAGGCAGAGGGGAAAAGGGTAAGAAGAGGTAACATGGAGAGTGAAAGTGATCAAAGAATGTTATATGCAAGTATGAAAATCTCAGGATAAAATCAATTAATTTGTACAGTTAATATTGCTAACAATTATAATAAAATGTCTAAACCACTCTCAATGCATGATAAAAGTGCAATATAGTAAGCACATAAACCAGTAACATAGTAGTTTCTCATCATTAGCAAGTACTATGTGAGATACATATTTATATCTATATATATGTATATCTATGTATATATATCTGTATGTATCTATATATATCATCTATATCTATCTATCTAACCTATTTGTGTGTGCTGTGTTGTTATACAAGATGCAGCCCAGTAGGTTTGATTACATCAATATTACCTCAAACCCTATGCATTATACTATGAGATGGTCAAGTCATGAGCAGTAGGAATTTTTCAGCTCCATTATAACCTTATGGGACTCCCACTGTATACCTGATTAGTCGTTCACTGAAACGTTTTTATGCAGCACATGACTGTACATCAGTGTTTTGAGGATGACATTATGTTTTATGTACAGCAGTCGTACCAGAGCCCAGCATCGTATTTGGTCTTGTCGTCAAGAACACTAAAAAATAAGAGCTCTTATTATGCCCTAGACTGAAGAACAGTGGGCTGCTGGTCCTGGGCAGGGCTCTTCTTGTGGATGGTTAATCAGTTCCTGGGGTGAGCAAGGGGACTGTGAAAGCAGGGGACCAGGTGGATCTTGATGAAAGAACTAGAGCAGATGCCACGATCCCATTTCACAGGGCAACCTATCACAGCCTGGAGAGGTTAAGGCTTGTTTGTGGTTGCACAGCTAGTTAGTGAAAGACCCAGGGCTACCTGTCAATCCTGCTCTGTTGGCAGAGCCTCCCCATTAGCTCAGAAACTGCCATCTTCCCAGGCTCCCGGGCTCATTACCTGGCCCGGCCTAGAGGCGACCTTGATCAGGAACGAGGGCTCCTGTCTGATCTTTATTTTGTATCATGTAGGGCATCCTGCCTGAGACTTTGCTGGTGATTAGGCAACATCCTCATTACATTCCGGCTTGTATTTATGTCAGAGGCACCTGTCACTGTGTCACCAGGGCACCTTGATCACCTATTTAGCTGTCATATCCACATGCTTGGGGCTGACAGTTTGCCATTTTTACAGAACACACCATTCTTCACTGTGAGTCTCTAATCCTGACCCCATCTTTACTCTCTTCTTCAGGCCTCTACACCTGGGTGTCTATTGGCAGCAAGTCCAGCTCCACCCTCCTAAGAGGGACAGAGGGACAAGACTCGGGGGGAAAATGAAGTGGGACGGGACAGAGCTGTGTGGACAATGGTGACTGCAGGTGCTGCATGAAGTGGGGCCTGAGAAACAGCAGCAGCTGTCGTTGGCCATGGCTAGGAGAAGGGATGCACCTGCTCCTGAGTGCTCCAGCATGGTGGGACTTAGGAGCTGTTGCATAGGATCTGCTGTCCTTGCATTTGCAATGAGAGAGGTTCCTTCCCCAGGAAAGAGAGAAAATGGGGAGGGGACTATTTCAGTTACTACACTCAGGCACAACTGGTTTATTTGTGGGTTTGTTTCTTAAACTCATTTATTTATTTGCTCACTCCATTCATTCACCCATTCATCCATTTATTCAACACTGAATGACTCATGATGCATACGGTGCCTACTTAGCACCCAGGAACTAGAAAAAAATGATTTTGGCTTCAGTTGGAGACTTAAAATGGAAATTAGGAAAAAATGGAGATTGGAAAACTTCGATTGTGTGTGTGTTGAACCCAGAATTTGATAGCAGGAAGCTCTTCCTGCAGGTCTGTGTCTTAGAACACGATCAGCATGCTGTATGAAAGCCATGTGGTGCCACAGAAGCAGCACACATGAGATACAGGTAACCCTCACTTTGCTCAGTAAGTTGACCTGTTTTACTCTTCTCTGGTGAATGGAAGATGCTGCTGGGGGAAAGACCCTGGGACCCTAGAAAGCTCCCCTGGTTGTCTGCTAAGATTCTGGAAACTCCTACCTCTGTGGCCTGGGGGCCCTGCAAGTTGTAGTAGATGCTATGCACCTGCACTGTGGCTCTACACTTAAGAGGAGTCTTCGACAGATGCTCAGTGTTGATTGGTTGCTGCATAACCGTTCATCACTACAGAACGCGGATTATATCCAGGGTGCTGCTGAATGCCTTACCAGGACTTGTGTCAAAACATTCCCATCTTCTCTCTACACTTGGGTTGTGAGGTGCTCTTCTAAGCACTTCTAGGACCAGAAAGGGTGAGCCTCACCATGTGGGGCTTGCAATGAAACTCTCTGCAACCCTACTGAGCCCAAGAGCTTGCAAGGTCAAGGACAAACCACATATTCTCCCTGGGAGCCACCCTGGGTCAGGTGGCTTATGTCATATTTGGAAATGAATAAGCAGATGGGAAAATGCTATCAAGGATCCTAGGAAAAAGACAAGGGAAATAGAAGCAATAAGGAGGAAAGTAGGTTGAGATGGAAACAGACTGAAAAGAAGACGGCTAGAATACAAATGGTATTGAAGGATGCCTCAATGCAAAGGAATAAATAAAATTCATATGGAAGGCTACTCTGCTAAAACTGAAATCATCAGTGAGAAGAACAAAGCCTCATATCAGAGGGAAAAGACTAATGAGATGAAACTGATGATGAGATAATAGATGTGGAGAAGAGAGAAGGAAACCCGATCTAGAAATCGTAGTATTGCTAAGGAGTAAACCAGAACAATTTATATGGACACAATAATCAAAGTCATAATTAAAGCAAATGTATAATTCAAAATAGCCTAAATACACAGACCAAATAAATTTAAAGAAAACCACCTTTATGTGTAGCCTGGCTGAATTTTTGAATTAATGCTTAAGTATTATAGGCACCAATGGAAAACATAGAAACAGATTTGGACATGTAATCACAAAAACTGAAATTCAAATGTCTTCCAACTTCTCTGCAAATACCTAGACAACAAGGCAGTTCTGGGCAGACATGAAGCTCTTGTCCATCAGAACACTTCATGTCCTCATGGAAATGCAGGGGAACAGTTTTTTCCTTGGGTCGAAATTGGCCATGTGAGGAGTTCTGTCTGATAGACTCGTGCAGAAGTTCCGTATGACACTTCCAGCTGGACCTGTGACATCTGCTGTGACTCTGCTATTGTCTTTCTCTTTCTGTGCTCATTGACCAGCCAAATTCAGGAGACTAACTAGAGGCTCCCTAAGGATCCTGAACCATCTCCTGAAAGGCTGCCTCTGCACCTCCAAATGGACTGTGACAAGGAAAGCTACTGATATTCCGATGCTGTTTGTAACAGCCTTTAGCCTGCTGTAAATAAAAAGATGCAGTTTTGAGGGGGCAAATCATTGTTCAAGTTCGTTTGATTTTTAAATTTAGTCAAACCATGTTTGAGGTTATAAACAGAAGAGAAATGTACCATAAGAAATAAAAGATCTCAGGATATGTAATAGGCCTATTTCCTTTCTGAAGAAAGTACATAAGAATATATTCCATTTGATAGAGATCTGCATCAAAACAAAGAATTTAAGCATGTGGAGGTTCTCCATGAATGAGCTTAGTGGTAGGAGCTGAGATCAATTAAACATGGAGCAAATTATAAATAATTTTTGTCAACATGCCTATAAAGTAGAATGGAAAATAAAAAGTCATTCTCAAAATTGAGAAATCCCAATAGAATTTGGCTTTAACATCCTGTTCTAGTTCAGTAAAAACAAAGAAGTGGGTAAAGAAAAAGTAGAAGGTAAAAGTATCCTCAATTCCTCATTAGTGAGGGGAAGTGGGTGATGTTTTATTTTTGACGCTGATTCTTAGGAAAATAAAGTTCAGTATCTACCTACTAAAATGTAGAATAGCCAAAAAAGAGTTTAAAGTATATTTTATTCCATCCAAATCATTAGAGGGAAAAATGCATAGTTTCTTTAGTAAATAGAAGGTGAAAAAGAAAATTATAAGGCAGGAACAAATTAATAAAAAATTAAGAAAAATTGAGAAAATCTCATAGCCAGAAATAATCAAATCAAGAGCAAGCCTGAAGTCTAGATATATAATTTGAAACAATAAATGAGTGAGTCAACTTTCCATTAATATACAGGAAATCTGGTTAGGTCAAATAATAAATGTCAACTATGTGGTGTTTACAGAATATAAATCTAATACACAGATGAGTGAATGACAGGAAAAGATGAAAGGAAAAGGCCAAGTGACAGATAGCAGGAAAAGATAGCAGGAAAAAATATATCATTTATCAGGGGAAGTTAACCATTTCCAATATTAATGTAACAACAATAGAATGTGATGTACAGAGAATTATGTAACATTGATGAAACATATAATCCAGAATAAATATGTACTAATTGTAACCAAATAGATGAACCCAGATAATGAAGTATCAGAATATTTAAAGTAAAAGTATTAGAAAATATAAGGGGAAAATAACACAAACATTTGTGGAACATTAACAATATATTTATTCAGAACACAGCGGAGAATGTAGGCTGAAAATGAAAGAAGGCATAGAGTACAGGGATAGTAGAACCAATGAAATCACTGAATAAAAATATATAAACTTTAAATCTATAAACATATTATAATTCTTTTTTAATATTTTTATTATTTTAAAGATATAAAACTAACAAAACAACAATGAAGAGAAAATCAAAACAACACAAAAACAATAAAAAAGATACATGACCTCAAAACAAAATGATAGGAATTAACAATGGTTGCTACACTATGTACTGTTTATATTTCTCTCTGTCAACCATTTTTAGAACAGTGCTAAAAGGATAGAAAATCAGCATGTAGAAGACATCTGCTGACTCCCACAAATAATAAATAGATAAAAATAACAAAGTTTATGATAATAATAAAGCTTTATAATAAGGTAGACCCAAGAGTTTAGAAACTAAAAACTACCCAGCTTAGTAATTGTTGGGTCAGAAAAGCAATATGTTACTTATAAAATAACAAAAATGAGAACTGTTACTGTAAAAAGCATAAAGGTAAAGTCAAACCTGTGCAAGAGGGTAAATTCTTAGTCTAAAAATATTTATATTATGAAATAGAAATAAAATATTTAATCCAAATATTCAAATAATCAATAAAAATAAGCTGAGCATAAAATGAGAAAAAAATTCCCAGAGAAGTTATTCTTCTTTTTTTTTGTTTTTTTTTCCCAGTACCAGGAATTGAACTCACGACCTCATGCTTGCCAGGCAGGCACTGTGCCGCTGAGCTAAATCCCCAGCCCTAAGAGAAATTATTCTTGAGCTAGAAGAGCAGTAGGGAGAACTAGACAGCTGAATAGAAATAAGGGAGAAAAAAAACTACATAAAATTAAATATTACAAAGCAAGTGAAACTAGATATACTGAAAATATAACATGTTGCATGGTATTAATTATACTATTGTACACTGTTTTTAGTGTTTTGGGTATAACACATGATATTCTTGTAAAATATTAATAAAATTGGCTTAAAAATGAAGAACTCATTCTCTGAAAATACTGTAAGAAAAAATTAATTGTAAAAATTAACTTCTAAAAATGTTCTTGGATGAAGTGTTGTAGTTCAGTTGATCAAAATTTTAAGAAATATATCATTTATCAGGGGAAGTTAACCATTTCCAATCATATAAAAATGTAAAGCTTTCCAAATGATGTTATGAAACAAACATATCCCCAGTAATAAACAAAAATAAATAATAGTTATTCTACTTTTTGAAATAAAATAATAATCCTTAAATTAAATGCCATTAAATCACACTCATTGACATTAAGAAAAAAATACTATACCATGTGAAACTGGGCATTATCTTAAGAACACAAGGCTAATTTAACCTTAGGAGTTCTATTAACATAATCCACAGATAAGTGAGGCAGAGAAAATTTCAAGTGGTTCCCTAAAGGCATTTATTTAAATAAAAACAATTCAAAAATTTCTTGGTAAAAATTTCATGCAAATTAATAAGATTATCACACGCTATTAGTTCAATAGTATACGTGGTGGTAAAACACAAAAAGAATTCCCCTTAAAGTTGGGACATTGAAAGATGCTACAGCACCATTATCCTCTAATGATATTCTGTATATTGTAACTACACAAAAAGAAAGAATGGGATAAAATGTATGATGGCATAGCTGTATAACAAAATATCATATAGCTATTGTTCTCAAGTGGGGTGGATTTGTCCCTCAGGGGATATTTAGCTCGGTCTGGAGACAGCTTTGTTTGTAAAGACAGAGGTGGGAGCGAGGTAAGACAGGGTAGGTGGGGTGCATTGCTAGTGGTATACAGTGCCTAGAAGTCAGGGATGGTGCTAGAGGTCCCACAGTGCCTGGGCAGTCCTCGCAGCAAAGAACGCCTGCTGACTGGCTCTCTTGAGCAGTCAAAAAATCTCAAATTCAACTTGTTTGAAACAATTCTTACTATCTGCCAGCTACCACATTAAATTCTTAATTTAATCCTCACTAAGTTTCTATAAATCAAATACTATCAGTATGATCTTTTAACCTATGAGATCATTGAAACATATCAAGATTTGTATAATTTGTTCAAGGTCACATAGAAATTAATGAAAAAGATGGGAATTAATCCCAGTTAATCTAGCTGCTTCCTCTCCCCTCCGCCTTTCCCACCTTCCTTCCTTCCCTCCCTCCCTCCTTTCTTCCTTCCTTCTTTCCTTCCCTCCCTCTTTTCTTCCTTCCTTCCTGCGATCCCTCCCTTCATCTTTCCTTCCTTCCTCCCTTCCTTCCTTCCTTCCTTCCTTCCTTCCTTCCTTCCTTCCTTCCTTCCTTCCTTCCT